>NC_064821.1:623500-929000 GCF_024166365.1 Elephas maximus indicus | reverse complement strand
AGTGGGAGCGAGGACCACGCAAACCCCGGACTGCCCGAGAGACACCAGGCCTTCCTGGGGTGAAGCCAGCTCAGGGGGCAGAAGCCACCAGGACCACCACGTCCCCGACCTGATCTTCGGGGCTGAGCTGGCACCAGCACCGAAACCATCACTTCCTGATGGCCTGCCACCTTGGGCCTCTTAAGTGACTTTACTGGGAACACCCCCCCCGCCAGCCTGCCTGTCCACTCACCTTCATCGGCCCACTCACCTATGTCTCCCTGCTCACCTGCGCCCCCCTCAGTTCACCTACCACCCCCACACCCGCCTACATCCCCTGCCGCTTACCTGCCCCCCCCCAGCTCACCTATACCCCCCTAGTTCACCTACATCTCCTGCCGCTTGCCTGCACTCCCCCTCAGCTCACTTATGGTCCCCCAGCTCACCTGCCCCCCCAGCTCACCTGTATCCCCCACCACTCACCTGTGCCCCCCTCAGCTCACCTAGAGACCCCCCAGCTCACCTGCGTGCACCCTCCACTCACCTGCCCCCTGCTCACCTGAGCCCCCTCTGCTTACCTACAGCCCCTGCAGCTCACCTGCACCCCCTCAGCTCACCTACAGCCCCCCAGCTCACCTGCATCTCCCCTCAACTGCATCCTCCCCCACTCACTTGCTCCCCTGCATCCCCCCACTCACCTCCCCCCTCACTCACCTGCATCCCCCCCAGCTCACCTGTGCTGCCGGATCTGCTGGATGGAGAGCCTCCGGGCCGGCTCATACTCAAGCATCCCTGAGGAGAGGTGCCACTGGTCAGGCAGAGCACTCGGACCCCGAGCCCCCACTGCTGACTGCTGCTTCCCGTCCATCCATCATCCATCTGCCCAGCCCTCTTCCTGGGCCACGGAGAGGCCAAGACACTGGGCTCTGGCTGCAGGGAAGGACGGGGACCTGCCCTCCCATGAGTGTCCACTTCCTGCCAGGTGGGGCAGGTCACCCAGACCCGCCATCAAGCCGACCTTGGGGGAAAGGCCACACGTCAGCCGAATGTGACTGCACTGCCCGAGGCCCGAGGGGGATGAAGGGCAAAGCGAGGTGGATGGGGGAACCTGAATGGACACGGCCGCTAAAGACACAACCGTACCTCCTGTGGGCTGTTTTCACAGCAGTGAAAGCAAACAACACATAAGAGAAAGTAAGAGGTAAACGCTCTATGTTTTACACGTGGGGCACCTGACACACAGCTTCCAAGTATAAAGAGAAAACAGGCTGGACCAGGAGGACCAGACACATCGTCGGCACAGCCAAACTCTCTCTGTAACTTACAAGAACAGAGAATATTCCAACACCACAATCAACAGACTTGACTGACAAGCACGCAGGGAGCATTACGCTGAACGAAGGACAACTTCCCCAAGTTCACGTGTAATGTTCACAAACAAGGACGACATTTTAGGCCATAAAGTAAGCCGGCACAATTCACAAGACTGGAATCATTCAAATTGTCTCACCGAAGGCAATAAAGCTTGAAATAAAACAAACAGTAAAAAATTTAAATTCCCATGTGTTTTGAATTTAAGTGTGTCTAAAGAATTCATGGGTGTTAGACAATAAAAACATAAATTAGAAAATCTGGTAAACAGAGTCGTGATGAACAACTATCTACACACCAGTATTTGTGGTGTAATGGCAGTGCACGATGGAGAAAACAATTAGTAGCCCTAAAGGCATACACTAGAAAAGAAATGTCATGGATTGAATCGTGTCCCCAAAAGTATCTGTCAACTTGGCTGGGTCATGATTCCCTTGTACGACTGTATGACTACCTACCATTTTATCTTCTGATGTGATATCCCCACGTGTTGTAAATCCTATCCCTATGATGTAACAAGATGGATTAGTGGCAGTGACGTTGATGGGGTCTACTAGATTAGATTGCGTCTTAAGCCAATCTTTTTTGAGATATAAAAGAGAGAAGTGAGCAGAGAGACATGGGAACCTCCTACCACCAAGAAAGCAGTGCCGGGAGCAGCGCGCGTCCTTCGGACCCGAGGTTCCTGCGCTGAGATGCTCCCAGACCCAGGAAGACTGATGCGTCACAAGGACTCTCCCCCAGGGCTCACAGAGACAGAAAGTCTTCCCCTGGTGCTGATGCCCTGAGTCTGGACTTGTAGCCAGCCTACAGGACGGTGAGAGAATAAATTTCTCTTTCTTAAAGCCATTCGTGGTATTTATGTTATAGCAGCAGTAGATAACTTAGACAAGAAGATTGAAAATTAACCGTCTTTATAACTGGGAGTCCCTGAGGGGTACAGGCGGTTAACGTGTTCAGCTGCTGACCAAAAGGCTGGAGTTTCGAGTCCACCCAGAGGCACCTCGACAGAAAGGCCTGGCGACCTACTTCCAAATGGTCTGTCACTGAAAACCCTACAAAGCGCAGCTCTACTCTGACACGTGTGGGGTTGCCATGAGTCGGTGTCAACTGGACTGCAGTTGGTTTTTTACCTGAGTATCAACACTTCACCAAGATAGGACAGCCAAGAGCCACCAGTCATGCAAAACCGGAAACGGGAGCAAAAACACTGCAGAAACCACCACAGGAGACCCAGCGATCATAAAAAAAGTGTGCTTCAGGACAAGGCTGCAATGCCTCCAGGGGCACAGTCTGTTTGACTTTAGAAAATCAACGTAAGCCGCCACACCGACAGACAGAAAATATGTGGTCACCTGGTAGATGCAAAAAGGCGCTTGGTAAGATTGTAAAAAGGTTCACAAAGAAAACCTGCCCCACTCAAAACAGGAGGGGCTTCCTCATCTGATAACTAGTGTCTCATACTTAAAAATGTAGTAGTGAGTTTTCCCTCTGAGGCTGGGACTGACAAGGCCACCCACTCTTCCCACAGTCAGTACCAGGTCCAAAGCCCCTCAACAGTCCAGCATGATGAACTGGGACACACGGGATGCATGAGCTGGGCGTAATGCAGAAGGCAGCTCCGTGGTGTAGTGAAGCACTTCATATGGCCCTTCTAGGCATGACTGTGTGACTCCAACAAAACGACTGTGTGGGACTATGCAAATAAGGTGTTTGTGGCCCAGCAAGGGGATTGGGCAGCCGGCTAATAATGCAAATAAGGTGTATGGAACCCTAATGAGGGGACTGGTCGGTTTGCCATCCTGCTAGGCTTAAAGTGAGCCAATCTTAAACTATGCCGGATGGTCACGAAAGGAGAGACTGGAAGGAGGGAACGGGCTGACTCACTAAAAAAAAAAAAGGGGGGAATAAGTGGGAGTATATAGTAAGGCGTATATAAGTTCATATGTAAGACTGACTTGACTTGTAAACTTTCACTTAAAGCACAATAAAAATTATTAAAAAAAAAAACGCCAGGAAGGAAACTTCACTACCATCAAGAAGAAGAGCTAGGAGTGGAGCAGGTCTTTTGAACCCAGGGTCCCTATGCTGAGAACCTCCTAGACTCAAAGGACAGAGAGAACTAAAACAGCAGAGACAGTGTGAAGTGTCAAGACGTGGTGGCAGCAGAGCCAAGGGACCAGCACAAGACAGCATGGTAGGCTTCCAACTACGGTCTGTGTGCTGACCCACAGACTGAGAGCTGAGCGCCTTTGGGCAAGAGGCTTCCTGGCGGAGTGGGGTGCCTCAGGCACTTGTCTGTGGAGCTAAAGAGCTTTGTAACACTTGCCCGAGTTGGGCAAAGGCCAAGGGGCCGAGGGCCCAAGGACGGAGAGAGGCCTACCTAAAGAAAGGGCAGAGAAGCAGCGGTTCTGGTTGAAACACTGTATCTTGAATTGTTCCTGTTACTTCCAAGTCATTCCTGACCCTGAACTGTAACCTGTTACTTCCCTGATAAGCCCCATAATCCTGAGGGTGGTCTGTGTGTTCTCTGTGGCTCTTGCAACAAATTATCAAACCCAGCAGAGAAGTAGAGAGTGCTGCAGGAGGGACGGCTGGTGTCAGAACTGATCAAAAGGTTGGAGAGAGGAGGCACGTGTGACCTCTGCCTCAGAGGACTCGGCCTCGGGCTGATGTGGATGGTGCCTCTCTCCCGCTCCTGACGTTAACTGACGAGGTCTGACACCACACCATTTTGGAATCAGCTTCGGGCTGATATCGATGGTGGTTCTCTCTCCTCCTGATGACAAGCCATTTTTACAGGCCCTCTCAGACCTGTGGCCATTCTGCAAGCCGGGCACAGAGTCAACCTGAGGGTGCCAGAGGATGGTGCAGCCACCACGGTTATGGCCCAAAGTGCCCATGGCATTGGGTTTTCCACAGCCCATGGTGCCTCCCCAACACTTCTGTGGAGAGGGCAGCAGGCCCTGCACCCTCCACCACCCTCATTCTTACGGACTGCGTGGATTGGGTAGGATGGGGCATCTAGCCAGGAGGGGCCACACCGGTGGGGAGGAGGTGCCTGAGCTTGGGAGGATGGAGACCCAGGGACAGGGCAGCCCCTAGCTGGTGAGGATTGCTGTGCTGTGGCTCAGAGCCTGTGGGCCTGGGAGGCTGTGGCACGAACCCAGAAGTCAGAACTATGCCTAGACCAGCCAGGTTCTCCCACAAGTGGGGTGGGTATAGCCTGGCCAGGACCATGCCAGCCTAGGGGACCTGAGGGACCCTCACCCACCCCCCGTCCACATCTGCTTCATATTAATGAGTGCAAAAAGTGAGACTGTTTTCAACACAGCCACTGGAACACCTCTGAGGACAGATGTCCACCTTCCAGCGGTCAGTCACAAAGTCTTAACAAGATCAAGAGCTCCCAGTGGGAACGTGGCATCTGAATTGAGACGCACACGTGAACGGCACACTTGCTCTGGCAATGCAGGCGACCACAGCCAAGAGGAGAAAGCAGGCGAGTCACCTGCTGATAGATTCACCTTGAATGCACTGGGCAAAGGTGCTTTTCACTTTGTCTGTGGGGGTGGCGGGGGTCTGGCCAAGAGCTGCAGATAATACAGTGGACCTGGGTGGCCAGCAAAGCCAGAACACAGCAGGCACAGCTGGTTCAGTGGCCCCCAGCACCATGAACCGGGAGGGCACGGCCCCAGGAGCCCGTTGGTCCTGGGGCTGGTGGTTGCCCCATCCCCTGAGACACCAATGCCAGGGAGCTGGAGGCCCCATCAAAGGACGCTGGCCACACTTAGTGGATGGACAGTGTCCTACTTCATGGAGTCCCAGAGCCCCACTGGCATGTGGCCGATCAACTGCGAAAACCACGAAGACCCTGGGAAGGAAACCGCGACTGTACAGACAACAGCGCCACCTGCTGCGTTGCCTGGGAAACATGGCCGGAAGAGGAGGAGCTGTCTGCCCGGTGTCCAAGGACCCTGCAGCCACGGCCAGAGAGGGTGCGTGGCGTGATAACGAGATAGGGTGGCGGCACCAGTGTGCGCTCTGCAGGGTATACCTACCCCTAGTTTTGAACTGAGGGCCCCAAGGGAGGTGACAGAGCCCAAGGGACCCAACCGGGCCTTGGACGCATGAGCAAGAGGTGCCCCTGCCAGCCCCTTGACAGCGTCTACACAGACAGACAGGGAGACCCTGCCTAGGGATCCATCCTGGTACCGCCCAGGTCCACCCACCTGAGCCGGGGCTCCCAGCCCCTGCACACCACCCCAGAACTGGCCCCTCCTGCAGTGCGGCAGGAGACCCCACCAGCCAACTCAAGCCTTTCTGAGGTCCAGTCCCATCCTGTCCCTGCCCCAGCCCCCCAGCTAGGCCGAGGGCAGTGAGGGGTAGGGGGCTGCACAGGGGCTTTGCATGCAGAGCCAGCGCTTCTGGGGCCTCCGGCCCTGGAGGTGGAACAGACATAACAGGGCCTCCGGGCAGCTTTCCCGAGCCCCTGGAACCCCGTGGCCTCTCCAGCAGGTCCCTCAGTACGCACACGCCGCCCCCCACACCCTTCCTGGACTCCATGTAGACGCGCAGGTCTGGACACAAGGGGCCGCCCTACCTCTCAGCAGGTCTGACAGTGGCGGGCCGCAGTCCCCCGGGATCGTGTAGTCCCCCTTCCCGATGTTCTCAAACAGCTTGTAGATGTTGTCCCCTTCGAAAGGGTACAGGCCTGTCGTGATGTTGTAGCTGCGTGCCCAAAGGAACGGGGGTGGTTGGTAAGGACACGCATCTGCACAGGGTGCCCCCAACAGGCTGGGGGAGGGAAGGTCTGGCACCCAGCATAGAGCCTGGGGATCTGGGGGGGGCAGGGCTGTGGTCTAGCGCCCCAGGCACTTACAGGGTGACCCCCGCCGACCAGATGTCCACCTTGAAGCCAGAGAAGGTGTCCAGGCCGTTGGCGATCTCCGGTGGCTGGAAGGCTGGTGAGCCCTGGCTGGTCCGGCATGTATCATCCTCAGCAAACGGGTGCAGGGCCTGCAGGGACCAGCAGCGTCAGTGAGCACCCTGGGCAGCCCACCCCCACACCACGCAAGCCCCTAAATGCACCCCCTTCATGTAGACCCCAGCCCCTCCCTGTGCAGGCCCCCAAGTCCTCTTCTCCCAGACCCCGCCCCTGCCGTCCCACCTCAGCCACTCCCCTGTGACCCCATCTCGTGGACCCAAGGCCCCACCTCCGCCACTCCCAGGTCAGAGATCTTGAGCGTCCCGCCAGTGGTGAGCAGCAGGTTCCCTGGTTTGATGTCCTTGTGTACGATGCCCTGGCTGTGCAGGTACTCCAGCCCATCGATCAGCTGGCAGAAGTACCTGTGGAGAGGCGCATGCTGGCCAGGGCTCCTGGGAGCCCAGAGACTCCAGCGCGGCACAGGGCGGGCGGCCCCACGCAGCGGGAGGCTCAGCTGGCTGGCGGGTGCTACAGGCTCTGGCAGGGCGTCCGGGGGCTTCCTAAGGACCTGGAGGTCACCTGACCTGAGCAGTTTCTCGGGGACAGGAGGGGCTCCACAGGGTGCAGAGGGGAGCTACTGAGGGGAGCTCTCGTGCCCCCGGTGTCCACAGTTGAGGAGCACACATGGCCCCTAAGAGTTCTCAATCCAAAAACATTCGAACCTTCCTTTCATCAACAACCAGCTGTCTGAACATAGAATTGGCTGGACCATCCCCTCAGGCCTGGGTGTACGGCCACCAGGGTGGAAGCCCCCGTGGGTCAGGAGCCGACACAGCGCAGGGTGGAAGCCCCCATGGGTCGGGGCCCGGCACGGCGCAGGGTGGAAGCCCCCGTGGGCCGGGGCCCGGCGGTGCAGGGTGCAGGCGAGGCTGGTGGCTGCAGACGGGCCACCGACTGACCCGTGGGCCTGGCACACAGGGAACCTCTTCTCGGGCACACTGTCCAGCATCTCCTGCATGCCGCACACACAGTACTCCATCACCATATACGTGTGCACGTCAAGGAAGCCACCGCGGGGATGCCCGCCCGTACCAGCCCCCTCCATCCCTGAGACAGCTTGTACCAGCTGGGCTGTGGGGCACGGCGTCACCGACGAGCTGGAGCTCAGGACAGAGCAGGGGATTCGGAGGGGACCCCCGAGGAACGGGGACCTGTGGGGTCTGAGGGGATCTGCCCAAACCCACGCCCCAAGCTCAGTGACCAGCCACCCTGGGCTGCTAAGTGACAACACAGGGGGGGCGGGGGCTCAGCTGCCACGGCCACCGGCCAGCTGTGGACCATTCCATCAATAAACTAGCTTCCGAGACAAGAGTCCAGGACACCTACTGGCCACTGTGCGTACAGTGGCCCCAATGGGGCTGGGCAGCAGCTCTAGGCAGCCCCACCCAGCAAGGATACAGCTCTAGCTTCTCCTGGTGCACAGCACAGGCCCCCTGACACACGCACATGCACACGCGAGGATACATCTGCTTCCCCTTGGTGCACAGCATGGGCCCGACACACACATGCAGATATAGCTCTTGCTTCTCCATGCGCAGCTCAGCGCCCCTGCGCACGCACGCACAAAGACACACACACAGGTGCACAGGTGAGACTACATCTCCTGCTTCTCTGTGCACAGCCCAGGTGCCATACACACACGCACACACACGTGCGCACATGTATCTCCTGCTTCTCCTCTGTGCACACATAAGGCTGTATCTCCTGCCTTGTGTGCCTAGCCGAGGCCTCCCCACCCACATGCGCACACGAGAGGATATATCTTCTGCTTCTCCTCGTTGCACAGCACATCCACCAGCTGGATGACGTTCCGGTGCCGCAGCCGTCGCAGAAGCTGGATCTCCCTGCAGGGACGGGACAGGCATCAGCATAGCTGTGGGCAGACCTGGTACAGTCAGCTTGCCAACCATGCCTTGCTCTGGCCGCGCTCTGGCCGGGGCAGGACGGCCCAAGCTCAAGCCCCTCCTATGCCTCCCAGTTTACTCAAGTGCTCTGCTCTGCTCTGCTCTGCTCGGAGATGCAACCGGCCGTTCACCCACCTGGTGCCTCCGTCCACACTGGCACGGCCCCCCACAGACCCAGGTTCCTGTCTCTTCACTGTCCAGGCTCTGAGAAGCCCACTCCTTCCAGGAAGCCCTCGTTACTGCCCCTCACCGCTGTGCATCACTCCCACGTCCCCAGAGCTGTTGACCTCCCGGAGCACTGGGTGCAAGTGGCCAGGGTGGCTGTGGGCAGGGCCTGCTCTGGGCCACCACCATCATGGGGTTGCAACAGTGGCACTGAAGAGCCAATCCCCTGGACGAGGGCAAACAGGGCTGGGTGTGGACGGGGGGTGGATGAGGGCAGACAGGGCTGGGCGTGGACAGGGGGTGGATGAGGGCAAACAGGGCTGGGTGTGGACGGGGGGTGGATGAGGGCAAACAGGGCTGGATGTGGACACGGGGCAAACGCGGGGTGGATACAGGCAGCCGCAGAGTGAGGGCCAAGGGTCGAGGGATGCAGGTACAGCTGCTTGGGCAGGAAGAAGAGGAAGAGGGAAAGGAACTGGAGACAGCTGGACAAAGGACATGGCCCCACCCAGGAAAGACCCCAGCCATTTGCCACCCGTGGCCCAGAGGCCTGTCCCCACAGCCCCGGCCCGTGCACGCCTGGCTAGGCAAGCGCCCTCCCTTCTTCTGTGTTAAACACGTGCCTGCAGCTCCGATTACCGGCAGGGGCCGGCCAGCTTTTCATGGCGCCGGCTGGGAGCCTGGCACTCACAGTTGGGCGGGTAGATGGCAGGAGGTGGCGCAGGGCGATGAGAGGACGGCCAGACACAGCCACGATTACTGTCCACCCAGGGCCACACGAGTGACACACCACACTACCCCGCGCCCACACTGGCCCAGCCCTAGGGGGCGCTGCCTCCATGTCAGACAAAGACGTCGGAGGAGCCTGCCGGGGTCTCCTTGGGGACGGAGGGGCCCGAGCTCACCCTGCACTGACCCCTCCCAGCAGAGCTCCCCGTGGACTCTCTCTGCTCCTCCCCCTACCCTGGCCTGGCCAGAGAGCTTCAGGCATGCCCTAGGGGCCAGGGACAGGTTTGTTTGTCCCAGCCCTAGCCACGTTCTCAGGAGTCCAGGCCCAGGGACAGAGCGGTCCTGTCAGATTCTTCAGCACCCACTGCCGCACACCAAGTCCTGGCCAGGCTGTGTGGCTCCTCCCGTGGGCGTCTGTCCAACCCTGCACCCTGTGGGCCAGCCGATGACCAGCCTGTGGGCCCTGAAGAGAAGGAGGGCGGTCCGGGGGCACGGCTTCCCCCTCAGCAGGCACAGCCCACCTCAAACACGTGCCCCCAGGGCCTGTGGTGGCAGCAGGAGCTGGCCATGGAGAACTGACCCCAACCCCAATTCGTGGCTTCCCAGGACTTCTGGCTCAGAGCCCAGCACTGGGACACGCCTCTCCAGCATATCGCTGCCACGACCTCACAACTCCAGACACCCCCAAACTGGCGTGCCCACCCCACCCCCGCCTGGTGATGTGCCTGGCTCTAGAAAGCCCTCTTGCGCCATTCTGCACCCCTCCACGAAGCTGCGTCAGGAAGGTCCACTAAAACCGCATCTGCTGATGGGGCCAAGTATGCTCTGCCCCCCGGGCTGTGGGACCAGGGCAGCCTGCAGTGCCAAAACAGCAGTCGTCTGCTCCAAACAGAGGGGCGCCTCAAGTGTGTTTCAGACCCTGCCAATCAAGAACAAGACAGCACAGCCTCAAACCCGTCAGCGGGGTGGGCGTGGGGCAGCCCAGCTATGCCCGGAGAGGATCCAGGTTGTCACCCCAATCAACAGGAGAGGTCTGGCCTGGATGACCTCAGGGTCCTAACAGGCCGTGGCTCCATCCCCACAGCTTCAGACACTAGGGCCCCTGCCACCTCCCAAGACCACGCTGCTCCCATCGCACCCCGCTTCCAAGGCGGAGCCATCACTGACTGTGTGTGCGTACTCTCCATGGGACCCACCCAGACGCTGCTGACGAGCCAGCCCTCCAGACGGCTCCAGGCTCCCACTCACCATCAGTAAGATGCTCTCTCTTAAACCCCAATGTCCGCGCTGCAGCCAGCCAACCCACGTGGGGTCTGTGCTCATGTCTGTGTAATCACACCCTGGGGCCCAGGCACTCTGTACACACCTCACACTGCGTGCACAGGGAGAGCTACGGTCGCTTGCTCGCACCTGCGCTGAGTGGCCCAGACAAGGCCGTGAGAGCTGCAGGTTAGAGTCATGTGTGCAGTGTGACCTGGATGAGGACCTGAGAGTTGCAGGTTAGAGCCGTGTGTGCAATGTGACCTGGGCGAGGGCGTGAGAGCTGCAGGTTAGAGAGTTGGGGGTGCAGTGTGACCTGGACAAGGCCGTGAGAGCTGCAGGTTAGAGAATCAGGGGTGCAGTGCGACCTGGATGAGGCCATGAGAGTTGCAGGTTAGAGTCGGGGGTGCAGTGTGACCTGGACGAGGGCGTGAGAGTTGCAGGTTAGAGACATGTGCGCAGTGTGACCTGGACGAGGGCGTGAGAGTTGCAGGTTAGAGTCGGGGGTGCGGTGTGACCTGGACGAGGGCGTGAGAGTTGCAGGTTAGAGTCGGGGGTGCGGTGTGACCTGGACGAGGGCGTGAGAGTTGCAGGTTAGAGTCGGGGGTGCGGTGTGACCTGGATGAGGCCATAAGAGTTGCAGGTAACAGAGTCGGGGGTGCAGTGTGACCTGGACGAGGCTGTGAGAGTTGCAGGTTAGAGAGTCACGTGTGCAGTGTGACCTGGGCGCAGGAGACACCCAGGAGGGTATACCACATGTGTCTCTGTGGCTCGCTCTGCACAACCATGGGGGCTTTGGCATCATCTATTTTCAGCTTCCTACAAGAAGTATCTCATCTCTCGCCAGGAAAAAAAAAGCAAGAAAGAACAATGTTTAAAGGAAAAGGAAAACACTGCCGGAAGTGCTCCTGAAAGAGAGGAAGCTGCCTTCTGGGCAGTGGACAGTTCCCATTCGACACGCCTACCCTCGGCTCTCCAGAACCTTCCGGACCCTGCCAGCCTGTGTGTGGCCCAGAGCAGAGCAGCCAACTGCCCGCTTGTTGACTGATCGGGGGAAGATCAGCAGTGTGAGCGTGGGCCACCAACATCACTCAGGCTAGAGGCACCGAGAAGAGGCACCAGCATTGGCCTGGCTTCTGGTCAGACTAGGATGCTGGCCGGGGAGGGGCTCAGGCCTCATGGCAGGTGTGGTTCCCCGACACAACAGGATGATTACTTGGTCATAAAGAGTAACGAAGCTCTGATACATGCTACAACGTGGATGAACCTCGAAAACATGCCAGAGGCTACTGGAGAGGAATGGGGTGACTGCTGATGAGCACTGGGCTTCTGTGCGGGGTGATGGCAAGTTCTGGAACTAGAGAGTGGTGATGGCATGTGTGCCTCACGTGGGTGAAGTGCATGGCATGTGTGCCTCATGTGGGTGGAATGTGTGGCGTGTGCCTCACGTGGGTGAAGTGTGTGGTGCGTGCCTCACATGGGTGAAGTCTGTAGCATATGTGTCTTATGTGGGTGAAATGTGTGGCGTGTATGTGGCTTACACGGGTGGAGTGTGTGGCATATATGTACCTCACGTGGGTGAAGTCTGCAGCGTGTGCCTCTTGTGGGTGGAGCAAGTGGCATGTGTGCTTCACGTGGGAGAAGTCTCGGCGTCTGTGTACCTCAGGTGGGTGAAGTCTGCGGCATGTACTTCATGCGGGTGGAGTGTATGGTGTGAGGTACATCTCAATCAAGCTGATAAAGAACAAGGAGGTCCAGTCTGGCCAGCTGGTGGACACAGGGTGGACGGCAGCTTTGACAGTGACTCTCCAACACACTCTAGAATGAGAACCCTGGCTCCCCAGAAGCGAGGGCCCCATGCTCAGCGTGTCATTTCTGAGGCCCGTCAAACGCCTGGCACAGTGTGAACCAAGCAGCTCCAGCCCAGCTTCCCGTTTACCTGACCAAGACCATGACCAGACACCTGACCTCCATCATTGCCACTTTCCACACCATGAAGAGCTAAGGCTCAGGGTCACGCGCACATGGGGGCCCAAGGCCACAATTCTCACCCAAGGCTCCTGGCTTGGGGGGGGGTCCAGAGCAGCCCTGGCCCAGCACCCTGGAGGCCGTCCACTCCCACACCTGAGCAAGAAGTGGCCTTAATCTCCCAGGCAGCGGCCAGTGGGGCAAGCTGCCCATAAACACCAGTTACCACAAGCAAAGCACTCCTCCCGCCTGCCGTCCATTTGTTTGCAAAGCAAACACATGGACACATGACACTAGGCCCCACTGGGCACGTGACACAGGGCTGGGGGGCACTGGGTGGGGTGAGCAGGGTGGGGTCTGAGGTCACTGAGGCTGCCTGCACCTCCCTTTGGAGGGTGACCTGCAACAGCTGACCCCCACCCTCAAAGAGAGTGTGAGTGGGCGCAGGGCCACGCCCATTTGTTTGAGGAGGATGCGTGCTTTCTACCCATCCCAGCGTGAGCAAGAGGGGGGCCCCAGTGGCACAGGGGGGCCACTGATTGGACAACCGCCCAATCCACCGAGCACTGGTGCACAGGAACCTACAGCCTGTGGAAGACACAGCTCGCATGGGTTACTTAGCAAAGGATCTTTAGAGAGAAGTTCAGGTTTCATTAAAAAGAAATTGGGTATGTTACAAAACAAAACAAAACTCTCACAATGCCCATTAGAAGTAACTTTCCTTTCTTTAAACCTCTTAGGACTCTCCCTTAGTATAATAAGAGCGTATTACTTCTTATTCGCGAGGGCAGGGGGCAAACTCCATGGAGACTCCGGCAGAGGAAGACACTGGAAAGGGAAGGATGTCTCCCAGGCTCTGGCCCAGAAGAGGGCCCCACGCCAGAGTGCCCCTGGCAAACATCCCCACGTCTTCACACTTGGAGAGAGAAGCTTTCACTCTGAGCTGCAGTAGGGACTCTGGGAGCCTGTGTGGAAGGTCCCGATGCTTCATGAAAAGAGACGATCAAGTCGCGTTTATCAAGCTTCTCGCCAACAAAGAGGCCTTTCTTCCCGCGGCAGGCTGGCAGCAAGGCTGCCAGGGAGCCCCAATCTTAGGATTGGAGCAGACACCCCGGTCTCCATACGACACCAGGACACTCTGGTCCATGGGCCGGTATCTCAACCATGTGCACCCCAGGCAGGGTGCTGCAGCCGCAGGGAGAAGAGAGGTGGCACAGTGAGGTCCAAGCTCACAGCCAGCTGCAGCTCCTCAGGCCAGACACTGCGGGCGGGACCAGAGGGCACGGGGCCAAGGGGATCCCCAAGGCAGCCCCACCACGTGTCTGGAGCCAAGTCCATTGGCTGGACACTGGGCGTGGCACATTGCGTATGGGAGAAGTTACTCCTGACTGTGAGGCCGGCCAGTCCTGGAGGTCAGGGACCTCTTCACTAATCGCTGCACTGCCCTGGGCCTCAGCTTCCCCTCAGGACGCACCCCTACCTGCTTGTCTGCACTGTGGCTCCCTTCAGGTCATGTGGTTCTGGGGACCTGGTGGCCACAGGTAGCCTGCACTACACGTGGTTCGGGTTCTCTAGACCCCGGCGTCCTGCTACCACGGCAGGTGGTGGCTACTCACATCTCCTGTGAGCATGGGGCACTTGTGAGGCCTCCTGTCCTGATGGTGGGCGACTTGAGTCCCGAGCCCTCAGCTGTGGCCCCGGGCATGCCCACCTCATGGGGGCCAGGTGCCGTGTGGTATGTGGATGCTCTGGGAGCCTGGCCCCTCTGTGGCTGTGGCATGACACCCTCAGCGTGGGGCAGGTCTCTGCCCCGAAGGCCCTGGTGGACAGCTGTTCCACAGAACCAGCAGAACTTGTGTGCTGGAGGGACGGGTTCCAGAAGGGCCCTGGCTGGCAGGCACCCACTGCATCAGGCATCCTCACATGCCTGCTGAGCCCGCCCATGAGCACCGGACAACGGACGCCCATGCCTACTCTACCCCAGGCGCCTGAGTGGGGGACCAAGACCAGCGAAGTGAGGGCAGGGTGACATCAAGTCCCTCTCGGGAGCAGCCAGGCAGACAGGGATGTCCAGGGAGGGCCCGAGAGCAGGGGCACGCATGGGACACAGACACCCAGGATGTGGATGGCACCGCTCCTGGAGATGGCCCAGGGCAAGCCCCCAACCGCCCTCTGCCCGCTCAGACATGAGCCAAAGGGGTCGCAGACTGGCACTGGGCCTCACCCCTCCTCCCAGGTGCGTGGTGGAATGAAAGGACAGGAATGGGAGCCAGTGCCTGCATCTGGATCCCTGCCTCATGGTTAGGATGTGGAGGCGGCTGTGCTCAGGCTGCGGGCACAGCAGGCGCCAGCCACCCAGTCCCTGTGCCACCCTCCGCCCCTGGCACGGCTGCCCCGCCTGGCCCCAAAGGGCTCCAAGCTGGTGGCCCTGAATAATCCAGCAACCTCACTTCACAGATGCAGAAGCAAACTGCAACCAGGAACCCACACCACGCCTCCCACCAGGGTTGCCACTCGATGGGTCAGGACCCTGAAAGGCGGCCACAAAACCTTCCCGGTTGGTCACAATGCAACCTGACTGCTCTGATTAGAGAGTCTCTGAGTGCTGCAAACAGTGAACGCACTCGGCTGCTAACTGCAACGTTGGAGGTCTGAGTTCACTCAGAGGCACCCTGGAAGAAAGGCCTGGTGATCTACCGCCAAACAGTCAGACAGTGAGAATTTACGGAGCTCAGTTACACCCCGAACACACGCGGTCGCCACGAGTACAGGTCAACGCGACAGCAACTGGGCTGGTTCTGATTCCGGAAGGGTTAACTCCAGAAGCTGCTTTCTCCAAGGAATCCCCAAACAAAGCTCCACCCCAAGGCAGGCCCAGCCCCACATGCAGGGCTCCATACAGCTTCCCATCCCTGAGCCAGTGAGAAAAGCCTGGGGAGGTTCGGGTGAGCAGGTGTGAGAGGTAAAGGAGGTGGAGGAAGTGGAGTCCTGTGGCGCCGCCCTAGGCCTCTGTGGGGCCCAGACCAGGCAGGGGGGCGCCGAGACCAGGTCGGGGGCCATCCAGCCCATGAAACCAACGCCTTTTGGGAGTGGAGACAGAGTGTCCACAGCAAGAGTGCCTGGGGAGGACGGGGCTGCTCCTTCTGCAGACCCCGTGCGGGCTGAGAGCAGAGCCCTACCTGGCCCTCTTGGACATAAACTGGGGCCTGTCAGGGCTGCCTGATCACAGCCCCGCCCCAGCAGCTGGCCAGGGCCGGGTCTGACCGATAAGCCACTGGTGCGAACAGCTCTTTTTGGCAGAGGCGGGACTTCTCTCCAACCGGGTAAACACACCACATTCTGCTGCCCCGCCAGTGGGTTCCCAGGCTCCTCTGACACCAGGGAGGAAGGTGTGCACCCCACAGGCGGGTGCTGATGTCCCAAGTGCTCTCACCAGGGCCCCAGAGCAAACCAAGACACACATCCCAGTGCCACAACAGGAGGCCAAGTGCCTGTGATGGGCCTGTCAGCTCGGGGGGTTTAAAGGGAGGAAGGGAGAGAGGAAGAACGGAAGGAGACTGAGAGAGGGAGAAAAAGAGAAAGTAAGAGAGAGTGAAAGAGAAAGAAGGAAGAAGAGAAACAAGGGAAGGAGGAAGTAAGGCAGGGAGAGAGGGAGACAAGAAGGAGGAGTAGGAAGTTAGGGACTGAAAGCAGGTGAAGCAGAGAGAGAGGGAGGCAGGTGGAAAAGAAGGGACGAAGGAAGGGAGGCAGGACGGAAGGGAGCCCGCCCGCTTCCCGCACTCACTTCTTCACGTTGGCCTCCCCGTTGGGGATGCGCCGCAGCTTCTTCTTCTTGAGGATCTTGACGGCGCGCCGGCACAGCGTCTCCGAGTCCAGCACCTCCTTCACCTTGCCGTAGGAGCCCTCCCCCAGCAGGTCCCCCATCAAGTACTTGCCGATCAGCTTGGCGCGCTTGCGGCGCGGCTGGTAGATGACCTCGGTGGAGTCGATGCGGTGGATGAAGGTGTCCATGCCCACCGACATCAGCTCGCCCTCCGTGAACACGCCCAGCTCCTGGGGGTCCACCACATCCATGCTGGACTCGCGCCAAGACCCGCCGTCCAGCCCTGTTTCCTCTCGCCCCCAAACGTCAACACAAACCCCCAACAAGAAAAAGCCTTCTTCGCAAAGAAGCGATTGTGGGAACCCAGGTCCGCGCGGGCCGGGCGGGTGGTTGGGGTGCGCCCCGGCCTGGCGGCCGCGAGCCACTCGTCCGCGGGTCCCTGGGAGGCCGGCTGGGCCGTCTGAAGTGCTAGGTCATCCTCTGGGGCTTCAGACCCTCGGACAAACACGCCGCCGGCGCGGGGAGCTCTGCTCCGGGCCTCCCATCACCAAGGTCCCATGCCGGCCGCCGGGGACCCCTGCGCCCGGCTCCTCGAAGACAAACTTCCCGGAGGCCGACGGGGCGCCTGGCAGCTTCTCTGCCGACTGGCGGCGTCCGGGGCTCCGTCCAGGCAGAAGTTGGCGGCCGCAGACCCCGAGCCCGCCCTCTCGGGGGGCACCCGCCGCCCGGACGCGGGCTCCGGGGGCTCCGGGGCGCCCTCCTGCCGCGGAAACCACGTGGCTCAGAGCCGGCCGCTCCCGGGGCGCCCTCGAGGGGGCCGGGCCAAGGCGAGAGCGGGGCGCGCCCAGGGGTCCCCCAAGCCGGCTGGGACCCCCGAAGTGGACGCCGGGGCGCGCAGGCGCCCCCTCCCCCCAAACGGCAGCCGAGCGCGCTTCCCGCCCCGAGCGCCTTCAGCGAGCGGCCCGCGGGGCAGCCGGGCGGCCGCGGGGCTCCAGGCGGCGGGGCGGCGCAGGCCGCAGGCCCCGGGCCGGGGGTTCCCGAGCTACCGGGGCCCGGGCGGCGCGTCCCCCCGCCGCGGCCGCCGCGCGTGTGGAGGAGGCGGGGCGGCGAGGGGCCCAGCCCATGCAAGGTCGCCGCGCAGTTGGCGGCCGCCCCGCCGCTCCCGCCGCTCGCGGAGCCTCACTAGCGGGCGCCCCGGGCCGCCTCCCCCTTCCGCGCTCCACACGCCGCCGCCATCTTGTTTACCTCCCTCCCCCTCCCCGCGCCGCCGCCGCCGCGCACGCCCCGCCGCGGACACGCCCCCTCGCGCCGCCGACGTGCGTGCCGGCTGGCTGGAGCGGCAGGCCCTCCTCCCGCGGCTGGGCCCACCGCGACTGCTCATTGGTCCGTTTGGACCCGGGCGGGCGCCCGAGCGGGGATTGGCTCCCGCTTGGCCACGCCCCGTGGGTGGATAAGTCTTGTTCTTTGGCCCGCGGAAACGCCCGTCACGGGAGGGGGCGGGACGCGGGCGGGGGGAGGCAGCGGCTTTGACCTCCGAGGGCTCAGGGGTTGGGGTCAGGGGACGCGAGCGCCAACCGCCTCCTCGTCGGGCCGCGAAGTGGGTCCCGCCCTCGCGGGCTGAGACGGCTGCTCGGAGGCCTTGGGAGAGCCTTCTAGAGCCCCTCCCCCGAAATCCCCTTTGGGGCGAGGTCAAGGGTCAAAAAGTAGCCCAAATGGCCAGTTCGAGGCAAAAGTCCTTTATGAAAACACCTGCCTGGCCGGTCAGGGAGAGAGAAGCTTAGCACTCTCTGCCCGAAAGCAACTCGCCGAATAAAACTCAGAACAGGACTGGGATGGTCCCAGCAAAGTGCTTTGGAGAAAAACGGGAGAAGTTGGCCAAAGATGACTTGATAAAATTAAAAATAGCTCTTTCTGCCCAAGTCCTGTATTTTCTACCTTTCTGCTCATCAAACCAAACCTGTGACTGTCGAGTGGACTCCGACCGGTGGTGTCCGCTCACGGTGACCCCTCGTGTGTGCGATAGAGCAGAACTGTGCTCTGAAGGTTTTCTGTGGCTGATTTTTTTGGAAGTAGGTCGCCAGGCCTTTCTTCCGAGGTGCCTTTGGGTGGACTTGAACATCCAACCTTTTGGTTATCAGTGGAGTGTGTAAACCATTTGCACCACCCAGGGACACCTCTCTGCTCAATAGTGAGAGATCAATACTAGTTTGCTCAGGCTTTTGATAAGTGGTGCTGAAACTGGACACCCACGTGCAAGAGATGGAACCTGGACACAGATCTTCCACCTTGCCCAAAAAGTGACTGCAGATGGATCACAGGCTAAACTGTGAAGCACAAAACTACACAATTTCTAGGCAGGGTCAGATTATCCAATGCTCAAGGTGAACCCAGCTTTCCAGGGTCAAAAAGTAGCTCAAAGTGTCCAATACAAAGTGGATGACACAGCCTTGCTTGCTGAAAGTGAAGAGGACTTGAAGCACCTACTGAGGAAGATCAAAGACGACAGCCTTCAGTATGGATTGCACCTCAACATAAAGAAAACAAAAACCCTCACAACTGGACCAATGACCAACATCATGATAAAAGGAGAAAAGATTGAAGTTGCCAAGGATTTCGTTTTACTTGGATCCACAATCAACAGCCATGGAAGCAGCAGTCAAGAAATCAAAAGACGTGTTGCATTGGCCAGATCTGCTGCAAAAGACCTCCTTAAGGTGTTAAAAAGCAAAGATGTCATGTGACCCAAGCCATGGCGTTTTCGATGGCCTCATATGCATGGGAAAGCTGGATGATGAATAAGGAAGACAGAGGAAGAACTGATGGCTTTGAATTGTGGTGCGGTTGTAGAATATTGAGTATACCACGGACTGCCAAAAGAATGAACAAATCTGTCTTGGAAGAAGCACAACCAGAATGCTTCCTAGAAGCAAGGAAGGCGAGACAATGTCTCACTTACTTTGGACGTGTTATCAAGAGGGACCAGTCCCTGGAGAAGGACATCACGGTTGGTAAATTACAGGGTCAGCGAAAAAGAGGAAGATCCTCAGTGAGATGGACTGACACAGTGGCTGCAAGAATGGGCTCAAATGTAAAGATTGTGAGGATGGTGCAGGACAGCGCAGTGTTTCGTTCTGTTGTACACAGGGTCACTATGAGTCCGGACCCACTCGGCAGCAACGGTTTTGGTTATTTTGGGTTGGAATGAGGGCTTTGACAGGTCAGATCGAAGAGGGTGACATGCCAGGAGAAGGGCTCAGCCTCCCCATCTTAGTCCCCCGGGGCTGCCATACCAGAGTACCACAAAGTGGGTGGCTTATAAGCCCAGAAACGTATTCTCTCACAGCTGGGAGACCAGAAATCAGAAACCAAGGGTGGGCAGGGCCACACTCCCTCTGGCGCTCTAGGCAGGGACACTTCCTAGTCTCTTCCAGCTTCTGGAACCCGAGCATTTCTTGACACTCCTTGGCTTTTAGGTGCCTCTTCACCCATTACCTCATTCTGTTTGATTCTCAAGGCCCCAGTGTGGTGAAAACCATTTGCACTTGACTGCTCACCTGAAAAAGCCCTGCTTGCTCAGTGGTTAGGAGCTCGGCTGCTAACCAAAAGGTCAGCAGTTCAAATCCACCAGCCGCTCCTTGGAAACCCTATGGGGCAGTTCTACCCTATAGGGTCACTATGAGTCGGAACTGACTTGAAAACACTTAACAACAACAATGACACCTAACTTAAAGGGTGGTGGTTGGAACCTACCCAGTGGTGCTGTGAAAGAAAGCCCTGGCAATCTGCTTCCATAAAAGATTGCAGCCAAGAACACTCTATGGAGCACAGCTCTACTCTGTATCACATGGGGGGCCATGAGCGGGACACTGGGCGGGCTTCTTCTGTGCGTGACTATTACCACCCCTGTTCTGCCCTTTTAAGAAAGGTCAGTTGGAAGGCATCAGGACCCACCCCACTCTGGTATGACCTCGTGAACTGGTCGTATCTTCAAATAAAGAACCTGTTTCTGTGAACACACTCACAGGTACAGGGGTTAGGACCAAGCATATCTTTTGGTGAACACAGTTCCACCCGCCCGTGTTGTTGGATGCCGCCGAGTCGTTCTGACTCATAGTAACCCCAAGAGACACAGTAGATCTGCCCATAGGGTTTTCTAGGCTGTCATCTTTACAGGGCCCAATCACCAGGCCTTTCTTCCACAGTGCCACTGGGTGGGTCCCAACCACCAACCTTTCAGTTTCCAGCTGAGTGCTTACGTGCCACCGGGGCTCCTTGTCCTCCCTGTTACATTAAGCAAAGGCTTGGACCTCACGGGAGCAGGAAGGGTTGTTAACTGAGTTGGGGGTTAGGCTTCAGAGTGTGATGTGATCCCAGAAGCAGTGGGAAAGCCATGGATGGGGTTATGTTTGTTTGTGTGTCTCATTTTCTCTTACTTCTGAAACTGATACAAAAATTTAAAAACCCACCGCGGTCGAGTTAATTCTGACACATACTGACCCTCTAAGACAGACTAGAACCGCCCCATTGGGTTTCCAAGAGTGGCTGGTGGATTCCAACTGCTGTCCTTTTGGTTAATGGCCATAGCTGTTAACTTCTATGCCACCAGGGCTCCAAACTGATACAGGTTTGTCCATAATAACTAACCTTCCCAGGGGCAGCGGGGGCGGAGGACGTTCAGTGGTAGAACCCTTGCCTTGCATGCAGGAGACCTGGGTTCAATTCCCGGCCGACACACCTCACGCAGAGCCTCCACCCGTCTGTCAGGGGGCTTTCATGTTCCTGTGATGCTGAACGGGTTTCAGCAGAGCTTCTAGACTAAGACAGACTAGGAAGAAAGGCCTGGCAACCTACTTCCAAAAAGCAGCCAATGAAAACCCTATGTATTATAGCAGTCCGATCTGGAACCAGTCACGGGAATGGCACAGTTGGGTTGTGCATGGGGTCCCCACAAGTTGGGGGCCGACCTGACGGCAGCTAACAACCACCACATTTCCTGTAAGTCAGAATTGACTCCATGACACCTAACAACAACAACATATTGATTGCATGTTGAAATGTTATAGTTTGGGATATCTTACATTGTTACGGATTGAATTTCATCCCTCGAAAATATGCGTTGTGAGACTCATGGGCCACATCTACCACAGCCTCCACCAGACTGAGTCCAGAACACCTAGATGGTGCCCAGCTACCACCACTGACTGCTCTGACAGGGGTCACAATAGAGGGTCCCGGACAGAGCTGGAGAAAAATGTAGACCAAAATTCTAACTCACAAAAAAGACCAGATTTACTGGTCTGACAGGGACTGGAGAAACCCCGAGACTGTGGCCCCCAGACACCCTTTTAACTCAGCGCTGAAGTCGCTCCTAAGGTTCACCCTTCAGCCAAAGATGAAACAGGCCCGTAAAACAAACAATAATAGCTCAGTCTTCTATATGAGAGTAAATGTGCACACCAGCCCAGGGGCAAGGACAAGAAGGCAGGATGGGACAGGAAAGCTGGCCAAATGGAAATGGGGAACCCAAAGTCAAGAAAGGGAGAATGTTGATATGTCTCGGGGTTGGCAACCAACATCACAAAACAATATGTGTATTATTTAATTAGAAACTAATCTCCTTGTAAATATTCATCTAAAGCGCAATTCAGAAAAAGAAAAACAACGTGGTAAATCCTAACCTCTCTGCCTGTTGTTATAATCCCGTTTGTTATCTTAATGAGACAGGATTAGTGTAGGGTGTGTCTTGAGTCAATCTCTTAGGAAATACTGACTGAGGGGACCAAGGAAGCAGAGACCAGGAAGAGAGATGCCAAGCCACGTGAAGACTGTCCAGGAGCAGAAGCTCAAAGAGACAAGGACCTTCCTCCAGAGCCCCCAGAGAGAGCCTCCCTCTAGGGCTGGCGCTCTGAAATTCTGACTTCTAGCCTCCTAAACTGTGAGGAAATAAATTTCTGTTTGTTAGAGCCAACTAGTTGTGGTATTTCTGTTATAGCAGCACTAGATAGCTAAGACATAGGTCAAAATAAATATATCATTAAATTTAACCACTTTGTGCCCACCGCCATGACTGTAATAAAAATCACAAATAATGACGAGTGTTGGTGAGGATGTAGGGGAACTGGACCCGTATATACTGCTGTTGGGGATTTAAGCGGTGCAGCGACCGCGGACCTCAAAGCGTTAAACAGAGTTACCACATGACGCCGCAATTCCACTCCTAGGTATACGCCCAAAAGAAATGAAAACATACGTTCACACAAAAACCTACACATGCATGTTCACAGCAGTACTGTTCACGATAGCCAAAATGTGGAAACAACTCAAATGCCCATCAACAGATGGATGGATAAACAAAATATGGGCCAGGCACACAATGGAATATTATTCTGTCATAAGAACGAATGACATGCTACAACATGGATGACATGCTACAGCATGGATGAGCCTTGAAAACTACGCTGAGGGAGAGGAGCCACTCACAAAAGATCACATGGTGTATGACTCTGTTGACGTGAAATGTCCAGAACAGGCAAATCCCCAGAGACAGAAAGATAAATGGCTACGAGAGGCTGATGTTTGAAAGGTGTTGCAGTCTGCTTCCATACGGACTGACAGCCTTGCAAACCCCACGGGGTCGCTATGAGTCAGAATCAAACCGACAGCAATAGGTTTAGTTTCTGGGGTCGAGGGGCTGCTGCAAACGGTTAAGTGCTCAGCTACTAACTAAAAGTTGGAGGCTTGCGTCACCTCAGAAGAAAGGCTGGGTGACCCGCTTCAAAAAAGTTAGCCGTTGAAACCGTGCGGAGCGCAGGTCTACTCTGACACGCATGGGGTCGCCTCGAATTGGAACTAACTTGATGGCAAAGGGTTGGTTTCAGGGTTGGGGAAGAGACTAATGGGGAGTGACTGTTGAGGGATACAGAGTTTTTTTTAGGGATATTAAAAGTGTCGTAAAATCCTCCCTCCCTTTTACAAGTGGGAAAACTGAAGCTCGCAGGCGAATGCCACCTACACAGGCCCACCTTCCATGTCCCTGGTGACGCTAGGACTCAACCCTGAGTGCCCAGCCCAGTGGCCCCAGGAGCCCCAGACGTCGCTTTGGTTACAGCGGGCGAGGGAAGGGACCGGCCGCCGTGCGCCCCTGAAGCCACGAGGGGGCGAGCGTGGATCACAGTGGAAGCGCCAGACTCTGCGTGTGAGTGTGTGTGTGTGTGTGTGAGTACCTGTGTATGATGTGAGAAAGTGTTGAGAGTGTGTGTGTGTGAGAAAAAAAGTATGTTGAGAGAATGTGTGTTTGCGTGTGTGGGAGTGAGTGTGAACTAAAAGTGTGTGAGAATGTGTGTGTGTATGTGTGCATGGGAGAGAAAGTGTGTGTGAGTTGCTGTTAGATGCCCTGGAGTTGGCTCCAGCTCATAGCGACCCTGTGCACCACAGAACAAAACCCTGCCCGGTCCTGCGCCGTCCTCACAGTCGTTGTTATGTTTGAGCTCATTGTTGCAGCCACTGTGTCAACCCACCTCGTTGAGGGTCTTACTCTTTTTCACTGACCCTGTACTCTGCCAAGCATGATGTCCTTCTCCAGGGACTGATCCCTCCTGACAACGTGTCCAAAGTGTGTAAGATGCAGTCTCAACATCCTTGCTTCTAAGGACCATTCTGGTTGTACTTCTTCTAAGACAGATTTGTTCATTCTTTTGGCAGTCCATGGTATATTCAATATTCTTCGCCAACACCACAGTTAAAAGTCATCAGTTCTCCTTTGGTCTTCCTTATTCATTGTCCAGCTTTAACATGCATATGAGGCGATTGAAAACACCATGGCTTGGGTCAGGCGCACCTCAGTCTTCAAGGTGACATCTTAGCTTTTCAGCACTATAAAGAGGTCCTTTGCAGCAGGTTTGCCCAATGCAACACGTCTTTTGATTTCTTGACTGCTGCCTCCATGCCTGCTGATTGTGGATCCAAGTAAAACGAAATCCTTGACAGCTTCAATATTTTCTCCTTTTATCATGGTGTTGTTTGTTGGTCCAGTTGTGAGGATTTTTGTTTTCTTTATGTTGAGGTGCAATCCATACTGAAGGCTGTGGTCTCTGATCTTCAATAGTAAGTGCTTCAAGTCTTCTTCACTTTCAGCAAGGTTGTGCCATCTGCATAACACAGGTTGTTAATGAGTCTTCCACCAATCCTGATGCCCCGTTCTTCTTCATATAGTCCAGTTTCTCAGATTATTTGCCCAGCATACAGATTGAATAGGTATGGTGAAATGATAAAACCCAGAAGCATACATTTCCTGACTTTAAACCAATCAGCATCCCCTTGTTCTGTCCGAACAACTACCTCTTAGTCTATGTACAGGCTTTTCATGAGCACAATTAAGTGTTCGGGAATTCCCGTTCTGCACAATGTTATCTATAATTTGTTATGATCCACACAGTTGAATGCCTTTGCATAGTCAATAAAACACAGGTAAACATCCTTCTGGTATTCTCTGCTTTCAGCCAGGATCCATCTGACATCGATATACTGCTACAGCCGCTTTTGAGTGATCTTCAGCAAAATTTTGCTTGCTTGTGCTATTAATGATGTTGTTCGATAATTTCCACATTCGGTTGGATCACCTTTCTTGGGAATAGGCATAAATATGGATCTCTTCTGGTCAGTTGGCCAGGTAGCTGTCTTCCATATTTCTTGGCATAGACGAGTAAACACCTCCAGCGCTGCATCTGTTTGTTGAAACATCTCAATTGATATTCCGTCAATTCCTGAAGCCTTGTTTTTCGCCAATGCCTTCAGAGGAGCTTGGACTTCTTCCTTCATTATCATTGGCTCCTGATCATATGCCACCTCTTGAAATGGTTGAATGTTGACCAATTCTTTTTGGTATAACGACTCTGTGTATTCCTTCCATTTTCTTTTGCTGCTTCCTGCATTGTTTAATATTTTCCCCATGGAATCCTTCACTATTGCCACTCGAGGCTTGAATTTTTTCTTCAGTTCTTTCAGCTTAAGAAATGCCAAGGGTGTTCTTCCCTTTTAGTTTTCTATCTCCAGCTCTTTGCACGTGTCATTATAATACTTTGTCTTCTCAAGCCGCCCTTTTAAATCTTCTGTTCAGTTCTTTTACTTCATCAATTCTTCCTTTTGCTTTAGCTGCTTGACGTTCAAGAGCAGGTTTCAGAGTCTCCTCTGACATCCATCTTGGTCTTTTCTTTCTTTCCTGTCTTTTCAATGACCTCTTGCTTTCTTCATGGATGATGTCCTTAATGTCATCCCACAACTCCTCTGGTCTTCAGTCATCAGTGTTCGACGCATCAAATCTATCCTTGAGATGGTCTCTAAATTCAAGGATATATTCAAGGTCATATTTTGGCTCTCGTGGACTTGCTCTGATTTTCTTCAGTTTCAACTTGAACTTGCATATGAGCAATTGATGATCTGTTCCACAGTCAGCCCCTGGCCTTGTTCTGACTGATGATATTGAGCTTTTCCATTGTCTCTTTTCACGGATGTAGTAGATTTGATTCCTGTATATAGTCGCCATTTACGTTGGTAAAAAAAGGTATTTGCAGTGAAGAAGTCATTGGTCTCGAAAAATTCTATCATTCCATCTCCAGCATTGTTTCTATCACCAAGGCCATATTTTCCAACTACGGATCCTTCTTTGTTTCCATCTTTCACATTCCAATCACCAGTAATTAACAACACATCCCGATTGCATGTTTCATCAATTTCAGACTGCAGCAGCTGATAAAAATCTTTAATTTCTTCATCTTTGGCCTTAGTAGTTGGTATGTAAATTTTGAGTAATAGTTGTACTAACTGGTCTTCCTTGTAGGTGTATGGATATTATCCTATCACTGACAGCGTTGTAGTTCAGGATAGATCTTGAAACGTTCTTTTTCACGATGAATGCAACACCATCCCTCTCTGAGTTGTCATTCCCAGCATAGTAGACTATATGATCGTCTGATTCAAAATGGCCAAAACCAGTCCATTTCAGATCACTAATGCCTAGGATATTGATGTTTATGCGTTCCATTTCATTTTTGATGATTTCCAGTTTTCCTAGATTCACACTTCGTGCATTCCATGTTCTGATTATTAATGGATGTTTGCAGCTGTTTCTTCTCATTTTGAGTCATGTTGCCTTAGCAAATGAAGGTCCCAAAGGCTTGACTCCATCCACGTCATTAAGGTCGACTCTACTTTGAGGAGGCAGTTCTTCCCCAGTCGTCTTTTGAGTGCCTTCCAACCTGGGGGGGCTCATCTTCCAGCACTGTATGAGACAATGTTCCGCTGCTGTTCATGAGGTTTTCACTGGCTAATGCTTTACAGAAGAAGACTTCTGGGTCCTTCTTCCTAGTCTGTCTTAGTCTGGAAGCTCAGCTGAAACCTGTCCTCCATGGGTGACCCAGCTGGTATCTGAATACCGGTGGCATGGCTTCCAGCATCACAGCAACACGCAAGCCCCCACAGTACGACAATCTGACAGACACATGGGGGGGTATGAGTGAGAGATAGAAAGTGTGTGAGTGTTATGACAGAGTGTTTAATATGAGTGTGTGCGTGTGTGAGTGTGAGAAATAAAAAAGTGTGTGTAAGAGTGAGAGGGCAGAACACTTGGGGACTAGACTTTCAGGCCCACGCACAGTCCTATGCAGTGGCAACAATCCCAGGTCGTCACCCACTGTCACCCCATCAGGTCTCGTCACACCTACATCATCACAGCACAGGGGTCCCCAGCCTCACACATCCGAGATCACCCAACCTTCACTCGACACCAGGGCCTCTCGCCCTTGGCCCCGCTGGCACTGTAGTCTGGATCCTTCTTTGGGTGGGGTGTCCTGTGCACTGTAAGGTGCCGAGCAGCATTCCTGGCCTCCACCCACTTGTGCCAGTAGCACCCCCCTGAGTCATGACAACCGCAAACATCCCGGACATCACCCAGTGTCCCTTGCGGGGCAGCATCATCCCCCTTGGAGAACCTCTGTTTTAGAGAAACACACTGAAGTCTTAGTGGCCGAAAGGATATGATATCTAGGATTTTGCCTGAAAATAATCCAGGGGTGACGCTCAAGCTGAAGTATTGGGGAGATGGTGTCTTGTGTGCCACTGCTTAAACTGTTATCTTAAGTGAGGTTATCGAGAAGTATTTATTACAGAAAAAGTTACAAATACAGTCTGTAAGCACCATCACAATCAAGATATAAAGTATTTCTGTCACCTCAACAAGCTTCCTCACGGCCCCTTGTGGCCAGCCCCTTCCCTCCGACCTCCCAGCCCTTCCTGGCAATGGACCTACTGTTTGTCCCTGGAGTTTGGTCTTTCCCAGAACATCACATAAATGGAGTTACACAAGACGAGCCCGGCTTCTTTCACCCCACGACACACATTTGAGATTTATACACTGTTGTTGGGAGTATCCAAGGTTTGTTCCTTTTTTATCATCAAGTCGTATTCCTTTGTACGGATAGCCACGACTTGTTTATCCATCCACCAGCTGAGGAATGTTTGGGTTGTTTCCACTTTGGGCCATTATGAACAGAGCTGTTAAGGACATCTATGTGCAGATGTTTGTGGGGATGTATGTTCTCATTTCTCTTGGGTAGACACTTAGGAGGGAGATGACTGGACTGTGTACTTGTGCATGTAACATTTCAACAAACTACCGACCTGTTTTCCAAAGTGGCTGCGCCGTTTTGCGTTCCCAGCAGCAACAGACAAGAGTTCCAGTTGCTCCCTATGCTCACCAACCATCAGTTTTGTGGTTTGTTGTTTTTACCACTCGAATAGGTGGCACCTTATGTCTAAGCACATGCATGCACACACACTAAGATGGATTAATGGATGAGTGGAGGAAAGAATGGAAAGTTCTACACGTGATAAACAAATACAGTACAACGTTAGTCATAGGAACTGGGTGTTGGATTTTTGCCATAAAATCCTTCCAACTTTTCTGCATGTTTGAAAATGTTCATAATAAAATGTTGGAAAAAAATAATTGTAGGTTAGGTAGTGATGAAACAAGATTGGCCAGAAGCTGCTAAGCATTGAAGCTGAGTGGGAGTCCCAGAGATAGAGCATACATTTTGCACTCCACATTGTTTTTAATTGTCATAAAATATATATAACAAAACATTTGCCCTTTCAACCATTCTTACATGCAAGGTTTAGTGACATTAATTACATTCTCCATGTCGTACGACGATGTTGTTTTTAGGTCCCGTTGAGTCAGCTCCGACTCATAGCGACCTCGTGTGGAACAGGATGAAACGCTCCCCGATCCTGTGTCGTCCTTACAACCGCTGCCATATTTGAAACCATTGCTGAGTCCACTCGTCAATCCATCCTGTTTCCAAATTATTCCACCTTGATTAACAGAAGCTCAGTGTCCCGTAAGCAACAGCTTCTCCTTCCTCCTTCCTCCCAGCCCCTGGTAACCCTAACCTACTTTTGACTCAATGCATTTTGCCTATTCTAGATATTTCCTAAAAGCAGAATCACACACGAATTGTCCTTTTCTGTCTGGATTCTGTCACGGAGCATCACGTTTTCAACGTTCATCCGTGTCATAACATGTATCAGGCTCCATTTGTCTTTGTGGCTGAGTGATATTGCATTGCGTGGATGGACCACATTGGGTTTACCCGTTCCATCTATGTTCTACTTTTAAACAGGTTTGAAATATTCCACGATAAAAAGCTGGTGGATTATGGTGATGGAATACTTTGGAAAAGGATAGCAGTGATGGTGGCTCTTGTTGCTAGGTGACGTCAAGTCGATTCTAACTCACAGCGACCCTATAGGGCAGAGCAGAACTGCTGCACAGGGTTCCCAAGGCTGAAATCTTTACAGAAGCAGACTGCCATATCTTCCTCCCACGGAGCTGCTGGTGGGTTCAAACCGCTGACCCTTTGGTTGGCAGCCGAGCACTTACCCACCTCACCATCAGGGCTGTTTATATAATTGGTGTCCCTGAACCGCAAATGTAGAAATTGCTGTATTGGCGAATGTTTTGGTGTGTATATTTTCATGACAATTAAAAAAAAAAGTTGGGGAGGTCTAGGAAATGGCACTGGCTCACCGCTGGTGAGAGTGTAAGTAGTCAGTCTCCTGAGGGCAATCGGTGACGGCATCGGAAATGCCCGAGGCACAGAAATTTCCACTGCCTGGAATCCCACCCCACAACCCCCTTGTCCATGTGCGACACGATAGTCATGCCAGGCTGCCTCTGGCAATGGTGGCAGCTTGGACGTCCCCCCAAGGAATGGAGTACATTGATCCTGACTGTGGAATACTACATAAAAAAAAAAAAAAACTACATAGCCCCCCAAAAAAGAACTGGGCACTCTTTATGTGTGAGGAAGTCCACCCTGAGTCAGGTAAACACAGGAGGGTGAAGAGCAGAATAAAGGGCATACCACAGATTGTGTGAAAGACAGGGAAAGCAGCCCCCAAAAGGAATGAAGCATCCACACACGCTACAACCGATGAACCGTGAAAACGTATGAGTGAGAGAGGCCAGACACCAACGGCCACGTATTGCATGATTCCTTTCATATGAAATGTCCAGAATAATGAATCCATAGAGACAGGAAGTAGATTAGTGGTTGCCTAGAGCTTGGGGAAAAGGGGGGAGTGAGTGCTAACGAGAATGGGATTTCCATTTGGGGTGATGGAATGTTCTGGAACTAAATAGAAGTGATGGTTGCACCACACTGTGAATCGAATTACTTAACGCCACTGAATTACACACACTGTTAATTTGTTAGGTGCCATTGAGTCAGCTCTGACTCATTGTGACCCCGTGTACAACAGAAAGAAACCCTGCCCGGTTCTGCGCCATCCTCACAATCGTTGTTATGCTTGAGCCCATTGTTGCAGCCACTGTGTCAACCCACCTCGTTGAGAGTCTTCCTCTCTTCCGCTGACCCTGTACTCTGCCAAACATGATGTCCTTCTCCAGAGACCAATCCCTCCTGACAACATGTCCAAAGTGTGTAAGATGCAGTCTCGCCATCCTTGCTACTAAGGAACATTCTGGTTGTACTTCTTCTAAGACAGATTTGTTCATTCTTTTGGCAGTCCATGGTATAGTCAATATTCTTCACCAACACCACAATTCAAAGTTGTCAATTCTTTGGTCTTCCTTATTCATTGTCCTGCTTTCACATGCATATGATGTGATTGAAAATGCCATGGCTTGGGTCAGGCACTCCTTAGTCTTCAAGTTGACATCGTTGCTCTTGAACACTTTAAAGAGGTCCTTTGCAGCAGATTTGCCCAATGCAACGCATCTTTTGATTTCTTGACTGCTGCTTCCATGGCTGTTGATTGTGGATCCAAGTAAAATGACATCCTTGACAACTTCAATCTTTTCTCCGTTTATCATGATGTTGCTCATTGGTCCGGTCGTGAGGATTTTTGTTTTCTTTATGTTGAGGTGTAATCCATACTAAAGGCTGTGGGCTTTGATCTTCATTAGTAAGTGCTTCAAGTCTTCTTCACTTTCAGCAAGCAAGGTTGTGTCATCTGCATGACGCAGGTTGTTAATGAGTTTTCCTCCAATCCTGATGGCTCTTTCTTCTTCGTATAGTCCAGCTTCTCGGATTATTTGCTCAGCATACGGATTGAATAGGTATGGTGAAAGAATACAACCCTGACGCACACCTTTCCTGACTTTAAACTGTGCAGTATCCTCTTATTCTGTTCAAATGACTACTTCTTGGTCTATGTACAGTTTACCTACAGCACAATTCAGCGTTCTGGAATTCCTATTCTTCAAAAATTATACACGTTAAAATGATTAACATGGTGAACTTTACGCTAGGCATATTTTACCACATTAAAAAAACACTAAAAGAGTTTATATAGAGAGTTCTCTGGAAGGGCGCTCAAGAAAGTGGTCAGTGTGGCTGCTTCGGGGGGCAGGACTGGGAGGCTGTAAGCGCTTGTGGGAGGGAGATTTTAACCCTTTTGACTGTTGAGTTTCAAAACAAGGAGACGCATTCCGCATTTAAAGCTGAAATTATCTCAGAGAAACAAATCAGCGAACTTTAGACGGTGGGACACTTTACAGGAAAACAACCTGGTTTCATACCAAAGAAAGATGAAGAAAAAAACAAATCAGAGGCAGAGAATGACAGGAATGGTGAACACCCAGGTTAAAAGAGACTTGAGGAGACGCATCACTTAGTTGTAGTGCGTGGACTTTACTGGGATCCATCGTCCAAAAAAGCCATTAAAAAAAAAAAAAAGTGAGCGCTGACTGGCTAGTTGACGTCATATCAAGAGATTACTGCTCCTTTTGTCAAGGGTGATGGAAACGCAGGCGACGGTCGAACAATTAACCAACTGGGGTGAATTCACGTCACTCAAGTGTACGTGTGAAGATTGTTGAAATGCCAAATATTTTGTTGCATATATATTTAACACAGTTAAAAAAAAAAAAAACCAAACAGTTTTTTAATTATTAAATGAGCTTAGAGTCCTGAGCGCTCCTGAAACTGAGGACCTGGTGGCTGGCTGCCTGGGAGGCGCCTCCTGGAAGGCTTACTGACTCCGGGAGAGGAGGCCTGGGTGGGAGACAAGAAACCAGCCGGGCTGCGAGCAGAGGAACAATTCTTAGACTTTTCTCTCAACTTTTATTCCTGTTCGAAATTTCCCACAGCAAAAACTTGGATCCCAGCAGTGAGGAAAAAGCTCGGCTGCTAACCAAAAGGTCGGCACTTTGAATCCACCAGCTGCTCCTTGGAAGCCCTACTCTGTCCTAAAGGGTCACTATGAGTCGGAATCAACTCAAGGGCAACAAGTTTGGTTTCTATGGTTTTATATGAAATATCTAGAATAGGCAAACGTACAGAAAAACCACAAAAACCAAACCCATTGCCGTCAAGTGGATTCCAACTCAGCAACCCCATAGGATAGAGTGGAGCTCCATAGGGTTTTCAAGGAGCGCCTGGTGGATTTGAGCCCCTGTGTTTTGGTTAGCAGCTGAGCTCTTAACCACTACACCACTTGTGTTCCCAAATGTACAGACGGAAAAGTTTATTTTTGGTTCCTGGGGCAGGCGGGAGGAGAGAGAACGCCTCATCGCTTACAGGCCTCTGAGCTTCTGTTAGAGGGGACTGAAAAATTCGGGAACGGTGAGGGTTAAACAACACAAACATATTTTAACTTTACTGAGGAGTTAAGCGCTCGATTGCTAGCGGAAAGGCTGGTGGTTCGAACCCACCCAGAGGCACCTCAGAGGACTGTTTCTGGAAGACCACAGCGTCGAAAGCCCTACGGAGCGGCTGTACTCTGCGCACATGGGGTCGCCAGGGGCCAGCGTCGACTTGGCGGCAACTGACAGCAAGGGCCAGGGGAGGGAGAAATGAGGAGGTGATGTACTGAGTACACGGTTTCTCTTTGGGGTGATGGAATGTTCCAGAAGGAGATAGTGGTGAAGGTTACGCAACTCCGAATATATTGAAAACCACCAAATTGCAAACCTAAAATAGGCAAATTTTATGGTATGTGTATTTCACTTCAATAAAAGAAAGACGATCAGTCCTGGTGGCCAAGGGGTAGATGGATGTCACAGCTGTATCTCTGAGAATAAAGTCACAAACACGCCCGTCGGGTCAGGTCCGGCTTCCAGCTAAACATCTCGCGGGTCCCAGATGGGGTCCTGGGGCAGAAACAGGGCGTTAGGGGAAACTGAGGAAACCTGAATAAAACATGCACCTCGGTTAACGACAGTGTATGGATATTGAGTTATCGGATGTGACGAAAGCACGGCTCTGACATGAGATGGGAGTCCCTAAGTGGCTCTTACGGTTGAGCATCCAGTTGCTAACCAAAAGGTTGGAGGTTTGGGTCCGTCCACCTGGAGGATGACCTACTTAGGAAAAATTCAGCCATTGGAACTGCGGGGCACACTGGAGACTGTGGAGCACTCTGCCACACGTGGGGTCGCCAGAAGTCAAAGTCAACTCGATGGCAACTGTTTGTTTGTTTTTAATAGGGGATATTAAAAATAAGTTGGGTATGTGTGTATGTGGGAACTCTCTGTATTGTCTTTGCAACTTTTCTATAAATCTAAAACTAAGTTTATTTTTTCAGAAAAAGATAACCAGTTTAAGGGCTGACACAGGCCCCCGCTCCTGGCCACAGTTTCAGCACCCAGGACCTCTGCAGACTTGCTGCGGTGCCCACTTCTGTCTGCAAAACCCCCGTGTATGTCTCATCTCCAGTGTGGGTTAGAATTTTTTGGTTGCAAGTGACAGAAAACCCAACCGAAACTGGCTTCAAAAAAAAAGGGAATCTTTTTGTTCATGGAAGTGAAAGGTCCAGGGGTAGGTCTAATGCAGGGTCTCTCCTCCTCAGCATTGTGGACATTTGGGCCCTGATCATTCTCTGGGGTGGCCCATCCTGTGCTCTGTCGGGTGTTGAGCAGCATCCCTGGCTTCCACCTACTTGATGCCAGTAGCCTCCTCCCCATCAGTTGTGGCAATCACAAATGTCTCCAGACATTGACAAGTGTCCCCTGGGGGCCAGAAATTGCTTGAGATTGAGACCTACTGGCCTCGCAGGTTTCAAGCTGAGCTGGATCCAGGGCCCACAAACAATGTCACAAGGATGCCTCCACCTCTCCATCTCTTGGCTCTGCTTTCCTCTCTCTTGGCTTTTATCTTCAGCAGACTTCCTCCTCGTGGGGACAAAGCAGTGCCAGCAGCCCCAGACCTCACCCCCATCACAGCCCATCAGGAGGTCCGCCCCTCTCCCCCAGAGCTGCAGCCCAAATCCCAGGGAAGGTTCTGATTGGCCCAACCTGAGTCACATGTTTTCCCCAACTGCAGAGTGGGCACTTGGCCCAGTGATGTCTGGGAATTTGGGTCTGCAGGGTCCACCTGTGTGATGGCAGACAGGTCACTGCGTCCCTCTGGTCCCAGAGGCCCACCTGAACAATGGCTGGCCGTCCCAGAGGAGGGGTCTTGCTGGCCAGGCCTCCTTCTCCTAGTAGAGGAGAAGATGGGTAGCTCCATGACTCCCATCCAGAATGTTCTTGTAGCTCTACCTAGCTCACAGACAGGTCCACTGAGGTCCCAAGGAGCACAGGGTAGGAACCCAGGAGTCCTGAGCCAGGCTGCTCTTTGAACCACCAATCTTTCAGCTAGTAGTCCAACACTTAAACCTTTGCACCACACAGGGACTGCCCCCAGGCCCTAGGCCCCCGCTAATCCACTTTCTGTCTCTATGGATTTGCCTGTTCTGAACATTTCATATCTTTGTCTTTTGGTGTTGGTGTCTCTCACTCAGCATCATGTTTCCAAGGTTCATCCAGGTTGTAACGCATAGCAGAGCTTCGCTCCTCTTTATGGCTGATCTTCCCTTGTGTGGATAGACCATGCTGTGTTTCTCCGTCACCGGTTGATGGACCCTTGGGCTGTTTCTGCTTCTGGGCTGTTATGAATCACACTGCTATGAATTTTTTTTTTTTAATGTTATTTACCATAACACGCTCACCCTGTCCCAAACCCCATTCCAAATGCTTAATTCATACTGGTACTCCCCAAATTCTCATAAAAACCCCTAAGAGTGGTACTGTGATTATCTGCATTTTGTAGATGAGAACGAAGCAGAGAGGTTAACTAACATACCCAGGCTCACACAACCATTGTGCGGCAGAGACGGTATTTGAACCCAGGAAGTCTTCACACCTATGTTCATGGCCCCTTTTCTGCTCTGGGGGGTTAACACCTCCCCCCACCAATTCCAGACCCCCAAATGCTCACCTGTTGGAATTCAGATTCACCCCCATACCACTGAGATTCTGACAGGGGCGCCTGGGGAGTCAGGGTTCCTTCCAAGCCCCCAGGGGCACAGCAGGAAGGGGGAGGAGGGTGGTTGGGTTCCATGAAGTTCTCCCCGAGGGTGTCCTTGGGACTCAGCCGGTGAGTCAGCAAGGCCGGGCTTGGCTTCCCCGGAATTTCCCTCCTGGGCCGGGTGAGCCAAGGTGAAGGTTCAGGAAGTCCCCACACAGGTGACATCAGCTCCTGGGGCTGGTCACCTTGATGGAGCTCATGGAGCATGGCTCCTTGCATGCAGCTCCAGTATGCGCCCTTCCCTCCCCTCCCAGCCCCTGCCTTGCCTTCTCACGCCCCCGCTTCGGCTGCATCTTCCGCCCAGTCTCCTCCCCTGCTCTGATGCCTCCCAAGGCTCCCCACCACCCTGGGGGCAAAGTCCAGCTATTGGGTCTGGCCTTCAAGGCTCTCCCTGCCTCCCTCTGACATGGAGTTGGGCTCAGGGTGGGGAGAAAGGGCTCACAATTATACCCATCCGGGCCTGGGGGTGTCCTGAGGGATCCTTCCCTCTCCCAACTCTTCTCCAGCTCAAGTCTGGCTCCCAGTCAGCCCCTCAGAGAAAGAAGTTGGAAATTCGGTTCCTTCCTGAGTTCTTGGGGTGTCAGCTCAACCTCACGGGCTTCCACCGGCTGACCCTTCTGACGCCAGCTGTGGCTGTCCCCTCGGCCCCACCCCATCTAGCATAGGAGGGCAGATGGAGTGGCCTCTGGCCCCACCCTGTCCATGCCACTCCATAACCTTCCATGGCTCCCTATTGCCCCAGGATAAAGGCCTTGCCCCGAACTCTCCCTCCCCAGGCCCCTGGGCCCTGCACACCCTCCCTGTGGGCTCTTACTCCTGGGGGGCGGCTCCCTGGTGACCTGACCTTCCTTCTCCTTCCAGTCTGTCCTGCTCCCCTCCCCCAGCTCCCTGACCAGAGGATGCAGACCAGGATGCAGGTGTGTGCCCAGCCGGGTCATGGCCCCATATAACCCCTTCAGCCCTGGGCCTGGCCTCAGTGCAGAGGCGGGAGGGCCTTTTCCGAGAAGGATCTCAACCCCGTCCAACAGGTTTGCTGTCCCTGCAGCTGTCTGGGCCCCGACAGGGCTGGTGGGATCCTGCTTTCGGCTCAGCCAAGGAACGACAGGGCCGGGGACACACCAGCCAGTACTTGGGGACAGCCTGGAGCAGGTGACAGGTGGTCCTGGCCACAGGAAGGGTGTGGCAGCTGGACATGGCGAGGCAGGTTCCGGAGGGCCTCTGGCTTCCGGGGAAAGGAAGGAGGGAGACAGAGAGACCGAGTGAGAGACAGAGAGACATGGGGGAGAGAGGGAGGCTGGGGTGGGATCAGATGTAGCCTGGGGTGACCTGGGCAGGCTGCCTGGCCTCCGTTTCCCATTCTGCACACTGGGAATGGCCTGAATGGGGCTCAGGAGGGAGGAAGGGAGGGGGGTCACACGTGGAGGGAGACGGAGGAAGTGGGGGGAGTAGGCACTGAGGCTGGGGATGCCAGGGGAAGTGGGTGCCGAAAGGAGAAGTGGCGAGGGACCCAGCCGGGAGGCAGCCGGAGGGAGGAGGTGCTCCTCACTTGGGAAGGCTGGGGCTTTCCAGAATGTGGGGAAACAGGAAGTGGCGAGGTCCTTGCCCCCATGGGGGCTGTGCCAGGCCAGGCCCACCTGCCTGGTCTCACCTGCCCTAGGTGTCCATGTCTGAGAATCTGGGCCAGGACCGCCCAGCCTCCTGGGATTCTCCTCCCTGGGCTCCTCCCCCAAGGCCTCTGTCTCCTGGGCCGCAAAATGGGCACAGCCCCCAGGCCTTCCCCCTGCCCAGGCAGGAAACTGAGGTGGGAGAGGGGGGATGAAGGGCTCCTGGGTACCACTCCCAGGAGGGAAACTGAGGCTGGGGGGCCCCAGGGAGACACCTCCCGGGAGGAACAGTGGGGCTGGGGGCTCCAGGGTGGCACGCTCAGGAGGAACACAGAGGGCAGCCTAAGTCTCCTCCTGGGCTTGCAGGGAAGCCCCAGCTGACTCACCCTTCAGGTTTCCAGAGGTCCTCCTACTGTTTAAATAATTACAACGGTGACAATGAGACCAGCCGATCCACACTGAGCACTTGCTCTTGGCCTCCTGTCCTCCTTGGGCACGGGGAGCCGTGATCACGCCCTTTTAGCAGGTGAGAGGAATGAGGCTTGGAGCCAGGGGGCCACCCACCCAGGCCCCACTGGTAGCCTGGCTCTGGGACCCCATTTCTCTCTGCAGTCTCCCCAAGTCATGCAGCCAGATCTCACAAATGAAAATACAGGATACCTGGTTAAGTTTGAATTTCGGATGCACAGTGACTATTTCTGTAGTATAAAGATATCCCATATATTGCCTAGGATATACTTACGCTAAAAAAAAAAAAAGTATTCGTCGTATACCAGAAATTCACATTTAACTGGGCATCTTGTATTTTACCTGGCATCCCTACCTTCATGAGCTGGTCAAAGGGCCTCTGGAGACATTTATGAGGTCCCTGTGTGTGATGGGGGCTGAGGGGTGGCCTGAGGGCTGGGGGGCTTGACCTCAGACACAGCCTCACCAGGCAGATCCCAGGCCTTCCACAACCCCTAACCCCAGGAGCCCTCTCCCCCCATGAAGCAGTAGTGAGGACCCTCTCCTTGGGCTGGAGCTAGAGGCGGAGTGCCCCCAAGATGGTAAGGGCTGCTGGAGGAGGGGGTTGTGGGCACACGTGGCCAGCTGAGCAGCCTTCTGGGGGCTCCACTGAGGGCTGAGCCATGAGACTGGGCCTCAGCCTGACACCGGCACATACGTATTGTCCTCAAACCCCTCCTCTCCACTCCCAGCTTCACTATAGCGACCCTGTAGAACACAGTAGAACTGCCCCATAGGGGCTTTTCCAAGGAGCAGCTGGTGGGTTTGAACTGCCAACCTTTTGGTTAGCAGCTGATCTCTCAACCCTTGCACCACCAGGGCTCCTAACTTCATCATTATTCTTGTCTTATGGCACACTCATGTCTAAAACATTCACAGTGGACTTGGCGGAGGAAAGCGCCACAGGTCATCTGGGAACCCGTGTGATGGCCAAATACCAGACAAGGAGCCCTGGTGGCGCAACGGCTAAGTGCTTGGCTGCTGACCAAATGGTCGGTAGTTGGAACCCACCCAGTGGCTCCACAGGAGAGAGATTAGAACCCAGGAAACCCTACGGGGCAGTTCTACTCTGTCACTTGGGGTCGCTGTGAGTTGGAATCAACTCGACAGCACACAACTAATACTAGACACTTCATTTAGTCCCTGAACAATCCAGGATGCAGCACTCCTTATCATCATCATCCCCCACGGAGCCGTGAAGTAACTCTCCTGGGACCTCAGAGCTCACAAGCATAGCTGCCCCCCGGGCCGAGGGCTCCTGAGCTAGGTCCCCTTCGCTGTCCCAGGCTGCCTCTCCATGCTTCCCTGGAAATCCCCAAAATGACTAATTTCCTTGAAATCCCCAAACTTGGCAGATTTCTTCATGCTGAGATGGCTGGACCCACCCCGGCCCAGCAGACTGGCTCCATTTCAGGCAGAGTGGCTCCTAAAGACCACATGGTTTTCTCAGGGGACCAAGGGCAGGCTACTGAACAGCCCTGTGACTTAGTTTCTCCACCTGTGAGTTCAGGTTACTACCAGTCTTGACCTCCGAGGGCTGTCGTGGGGACAGGGTGGGTACCCAGGGCCGTGTGCTCAGAAGGACCCGTGCTGGGTTTAATACTTCCCTGTCCTCTTGAAATTTCTAGGCATTTTTGAACAAGGGGCCCTCCGTTTTCATTTCTCACGGAGTCGCTCAAGTCAACTGGCCTGTCATGTGTGGGAGGAAATGAGCAAGCGCAAGTGGACGCCATCTGTGCCTGACATGGGCTTATTCACCCTTCCTAATCCTCAGTGCCTGTTGCTCAATTTGACTTCTTTTCATTAGCTGTGAAATATAGTTTCAGAGCCAAAATCACAACCCGAACTGCCAAGAACTAAGCATGCCAAAGGGAAGCTGACTCTGGGTAAGTCGCCCTTCCTCTCTAGGCCTCAGTTTCCTCAACTGTTTCCTTGTGTCCGTAGGTTCAGGCGCAGAAGCTCTTAGCCTGAACTTTGTAGAGCAAATAGGATTTAAACATGCCCATTCCCTCCGCATTCCCCTCGAATCAGGCCTTTGAACAGCTTTTGCTCTGCCCGGACCACTCTTCCCACTCTTTTCAGTCTGGCTAACTCCTACTTGAACTTCAAAGCCCCAGCTTCGATGTCGACTCCTCCATGTAACCCCTCCATGATTTTCCAGGCAGAGACTTTACTCCTCCTAGGGCCCCAGGCCTGATCTCATGGACGGGACTGTCTGGTACAGGCTCTGTCTTCCCTAGTCTGGGGGCTCCCTGAGGGCAGGGCAGAGAATGGAGGCCCCTTTGGGCCCAGCTTTGCCTAGCTCAACTCCAGGCACAAAGCAACAGCCGTAAGAGTTCCTTGAGTGAATGAACAAGATGGTGGACAAGCAAGCTCTAATTTCTGGGAGTTGGAGTGGGTGAGGGAGGCCTCCGGTCAGCAGTGAGATGGGCCCAGGGAGCAGCAGTAGTGCTCCTTGGTGAAGGCCTGGCAGATGAGGGAGTGGCGGCTCCCACACTGGACCCGCCTGAACCAGCCTGGCCCGTCCCACGGTGGATCCAAAGGGCTCAAGTCAGAGGGAAGTTGCCCTTGGGCTCAGCCACCTGTGCCAGGGCTGAGTCCCACCCTCTTCCCGGCAGTGGGGCAAATCCGGGCATCGTTTGCATCCGGCTCCTGGAAGCTTTTACGGGGAGAAACCCAGCGGCAGAAACCTAACCCTGCCCACCAGGATCCTGCCTTCTCTTGGGGTGGCCCCTGGGACGCTCGGGGACCCCTCGTGCCAGGCTCTATGTCGGGTGGGAGGTCTGGGAAGTCGTTCTGGCGGGGAGAACTACTGTCGGCAGACAATACTATAAAGAGGGAGCACAAAGGTGTAGGGGTGGAGGTGGGGTGGACCTGGTTGCATGGTCTGGAAGGAGGAAGTTTAGAGCCAAGATCTGAGACATAAAGGGCCGAGCTATACAAGGCACCTGGAGAGGGCACCGCGCGTGGATCCGAACCCTTGCCTCTCTGAGTCCGGAGTCGCTTTCGGGGCGACACCCCGGATTCCGGGGGCCACGGTGGTCCCTGGGGATGGCCCCGCCCCCGCTCCAAGGCCCCGCCCACCCCGCGGCCCCGCCCATTGCTCGCTCCGCGGCCCCGCCTCCCGCGGCATGACCGGAAGTGCGCGGGGACCCCAAGATGGCGCCCGAAACCCGGAAGTGAGCGGCGGCCGCTGAGGAGCTTCGAGAAACTGAGGCGCCGCGGGCTCCGCTCCCGGCAAGACCGGGTCCGAGGTGAGGCGCGTCGGGCCGCGACCCCCGCCCCGCTTCGCCGCCCCGGCTCGGGCCTCGGCCCGCCTGCCCTGCTCCCGCGGCCGCCCGCGCGCTCGTCTGGGGTTCCGGGGTTCCGGGGGCGGCGGGTGGGCGAGCGCTGCGCGTGATCCCGCCCTCCGCGGCGACCCCCGACCCCGCGCCGCGACGCCGACCGGCCCGCCCCCCGCCCTGAACCTTGACCTCACCCGCCTCGGCGACCCCCGATTCCGCCCTCCGCCCTGAAGCTTGACCCTGCCCTCCTCGGCGATCCCCCCTCAACTTTTCCTTCTAGGGTGACCCCTGACCCCGCGCTGCTTGGTGACCCCCCCCCGCTTCACTTATCTGTGATCCCCTGACCCCTCCCTTCGTGACTCCCGATCCCATGCTCTTAGGCGACCTCCGACTTTTTTTTTTTGGTGACGCCTGACCCGGCACTCTTCGGTGACCCCTAAACCTGGCCCTAGATTTCTCCCCACCCTGCTTCTCGGGGGTTCCATTATTCCTCCTTCCTGTGACTCTTCGACCCTGTGCACCCTCATGACCCCAGCCCCGTTTCATCTCGGTGGTCTCTGATCCTGGGGGACCCTTGCCCCTTTTTCGTGTCCCCTACCCTACTTCCTGACCTTATCGTTTACTTAGTCCCCTCCTTCCCAGAGCCCCCTCCCCAAAGCCCCCTCCTTTTCTGGCCCCCCCAGCGCAGCCCCCTCGGGCTTCCTCAGCCCTGGGGACCCCCCGCCTCGCAGCCTCTCCAGGTGGGCAGAGAAGCAAAGACCTTCCTCTTCTTCCAGGGCCAGGAGGGGATCCCACATCTTTGGAATGGGGGCTTGGGGAAGGGAGTCGTGTTGTCCTTAGCTAGCCCAGGAGGGGCTGACAGCAGGGGTCTGCTGAGAGAGTTGGGGTGGGAGTGCATGCCTCCCTGCGCCTCCAAGGATGGGAGGAGGGAGGCTCGTGGACAGAGGCGGGGGTCAGTAAGAGCCCAGACCCGAGGTGGGGTGTAGGAGCACATGTGGGTGCACTGGAGAGCAAGGCCGGCACGGTTGGTCCTGCCTGGAATTGGGCTGTTGCCACCACCTCAGACCCTAAATAATGGGGCTGTGTGCCCTGGAGGGACTGACCCAGACTGGGATGGGGTGTGTGTGTGGATAGAGCCCCCACCAAGCACCTCTGTACGCTGGAGGCAAGGCCTGGGGAGGCAGTGAGGTTTGTGGGACTGCTTCGGAATGTGGGGCGTCTCCCTGAATAAAGTAATTATAACTTTCTGGGGAAAAAAAAAAAAAATTGTTCCCAGGCATCCCCTGCCTTGCGCTTCCTATAACGCCGTGGGTACTGCTTGTTCTGAGAACATTCTTCCTCCTAGTTGGGCCGGGTCTGGTGCTGTGTATTTGCCACCCTGTAGTGGGGGTGCCGGCCCGTGGTTCAGGGACTTGTTTTACAGTTTGGTAGGGGCCTGGTGTCAGCCAGAGGGGGCTGACTGCATTTGGGCACCCACTCTGCCTGCCACCAGGTAGGCTTGTCAGGCCCTGGAGCCTGGTGCCCTGGGTGCTAGCCTCGCGTTGGGCACTTGGTGAACATGGTTGGAAGGAGAAAATGAGGGGTGGGGCCCTCAGGGCCAGATTCCAGAGGGAAGAAAGAAAGCCTGCCAGGCTCACGCTTCTGTCCAGCGATGGCCAATAGGGTGGTGCCTTGGGAGGGATTGGTGTGAGCTTCACTCCAGTCTGGAGCTCCGTTCCCGCTTCCTGGGTAGCCCAGCTCTTGACCAGCCCCGTGAAACCAGTTGCTGTCGTGGACTCCGACTCAAGCGGCCCCTTCTGTGCAGAGGAGAGCTGTGCTCCATAGGGTGTTCAGTGGCTGATTTTTTGGACATAGATCGCCAGACTTTCCGAGGCACCTCTGGGCGTATTTGAACCTCCAACCTCTCAGCAGCCTGGTGCTGTGACCATTTGCACTATCCCATGAAGGGGAAATCGAAGTCCTTCCTCCTGACCTGGGGCTCACTTGCCTGGAGAGGGAGGCACTATGCTGTCTGGGCGCCTGCCCTGGACCAGCCTCCCTGAACTCTTGTGTGTGGACTGGCCAAGTGCCTGCCCTAGACCTGGGACCTGGGGAGTTGGTGGCACATCCAGTGGCCCAGAGAACATGATGCCAGCCAGACCGGGTCCTCTTTCTCCCAGTTTCCTGGGGTTCCTCGCCCTGGCTTTTCCCATGTGAGGCTGGGAGTGGTTTCTGAGTTGTCCGCTCTGGGGTCTCGGTCCTACTGAGGCCTGGTGGAGGAAGCCAGCATGTGGGATTGGGGCACTGGGGCTGGTGGGGAGGGCAGCCCAGCGAAGGCAGGGGGTCAGCAGTCCTGGGGGCATAGGGACCCAGGAGGGGGCTGAGGGGGCTCGGGGGGTTCAGATATGAGGAGAGCATCTCGGCAGACATCTGCTCACACTGCTGGAGCAAGGAGCCAGGACCTGCAGGGCACAGAGAAGCCCCACGCTGGGACAGAGAAGAGACTCCAAGAGGGATGGGCAGAGAGCCCTGCGGCCCAGGGGGGTCCCAGCGGGACATCTCTATCATGCGTGAAGTTGTCTTTGAAGTCTGGGTGGGTGGAAAAGGAGGGGCTGCAGGCAAAGAGGAGGGCTGTGTTTGCAGGTGGCTGATGGCTGACACGGCCCTCTCCTGCTGGGTGACCATGGGCAAGTCCCTACCTCCTGCTGTGTGGGGAAACCGAGGCCCAGAGTCCTTGGGACCCTCAAAGCCCACAGCCCTGCCTCGTGCCAGGGGGTGCTCAGCCTGCCGTGGTGCTTGGCCCACCTCTAGCATAGACGCCGTAGCAGCAGGGGAGCTGGTCATGAGCCGGTGGGAATAAAGAGGCAACTGTGTTGGCCCAGAGCCAGCAGGAGATGGTCCCAGGAAGGCCTCCATAGTCTTGTCAGCCAGCTGTGACAGGCCCCCGGGGGGAGCAGCTTGTCTGGGGGGTAACATCATTTCACATTGTAAACAGGACAGGAGAAGGCTGACATGCCAGGGTCCCATGGAGACAGCCCCCACCCATGGCTTTAACAGGTCCCAGAGTGTGCGCGTGAGTGTAGGTGTGTGTGTGTGTACATGTGTGTGCATGTGAGTACAGGTGCGTGCACATGCCTTTGTACATACATGCATGTATGTTCTCTGTGCATGTGTTTCTGCGTGTGTGTGCCTGTATGTGCACACGTGTGTGCATGTTATGTGCACATGTTGGTTTGTGCTGTGTACATGTGTGTGCACATGGGCATTGGTTTCGGTGCAGCATACATGTGTGTGCATGTGCGCTTTAGTTTCTGTGCTGTGTACGTGTGTGCACGTGCGTGTTGGTTTCTGCTGTGTGAATGTGCGCGCATGCGTGTTGGTTTGTGTGCTTTGTGAACGTGTGTATGTGCGCGTTGGTTTCTTTGCTGCGTACATGTGTGCATATGTTGGTTTCTGTGCTGTGTACACGTGTGTGCATGTGCACATGTTGGTTTCTGTGCTGTGTACATGTGTGTCCAGTGCACATGTTGGTTTCTGTGCTGTGTACGTGTGTACACGTGTGTGCATGTACGTGTGTGTGCAGTGCACATGTTGGTTTCTGTGCAGTGTACATGTGTGTGCATGTGCACATTGGTTTCTGTGCTGTGCACATGTGTGCATGTGCGTGTTGGTTTTTGTGTTGTGTACATGTGTGTGCACGTGGGTGTTGTTTTCTGTGCTGTGTGCATGCGTGTGCATGTGGGTGTTGGTTTCTGTCCTGTGTACACGTGTGCGCGCATGGGTGTTGGTTTCTGTGCTGTGTGAACCTGTGCACATACGCATTGGTTTGTGCTGCGTGAACATGTGTGCATATGTTGGCTTCTGTGCTGTGTACATGCGTGTGCATGTGTTGGTTTCTGTGCTGTGTGCCTGTATGTGCACATGCATATGTTAATTTCTGTGCTATGTACCTGTTGTGCGTGCACATGTTGGTTTCTGGGTTGTGTACACATGTTGGTTTTTGTCCTGTGTACATGCATGTGCACTGTGCTTTGGTTTCTGTGCTGTGGACATGTGTGTGGACATGTTGGTTTCTGTGCTGTGTACATGCGTGTGCATGTGTACATTGGTTTCTGTGCTGTGTACATGCGCATGTGCACATTGGTTTCTGTGCTACGTACGTGTGTGTACGTGGGCGTTGGTTTCTGTTCTGTGTACGTGTGTGCACGTGCATGTTGGTTTCTATGCTGTGTACATGTGTGCACATGTGTGTTGGTTTCTGTGCTGTGCGAACGTGTGTACGCACGGATTGGTTGCTGTGTGAATGTGTGTGCGTATGCGTTGGTTTCTGTGCTGTGTACGTGTGTGCACGTGGGTGTTGGTTTCTGTGGTATGTGAACGTGTGTATGTGCTCATTGGTTTCTGTGCTGTGTGAATGTACGTGCATGTTGGTTTCTGTGCTGTGTGAACATGTGTACGGGCATGTTGGTTTCTGTGCTGTGTGCATGTGTGTTGGTTTCTGTGCTATGTGAACATGCGTACGTGCATGTGTGTACGTGCACATTGGTTTCTGTTCTGTGTACGCGTGTGCACGTGCGTGTTGGTTTCGGTGCTGTGTACGTGTGTGCACTGTGTTGGTTTCTGTGCTGTGTGAACATGGGTATGTGCATGTTGGTTTCTATGCTGTGTACATGTGTGTGCATGTGTGTTTCTGTGCTGCGTGAACATGTGTACGTGCATGTTGGTTTCTGTGCTGCGTGAACATGTGTACGTGCATATTTGTGCTGTGTAAATGTGTGTGCATGTGTGTTGGTTTCTGTGCTGTGCAAACGTGTGTACGTGCATGCGTGTACATGTGTGTACGTGGGCATTGGTTTCTGTTCTGTGTACGTGTGTGCACGTGCGTGTTGGTTTTGGTGCTGTGTATGTGTGTGCACTGTGTGTTGGTTTCTGTGCCGTGTGAACATGTCTACGTGCATGCGTGTACATGTGCACACGGTTGGGAATGGGCAGCCTGGTGCGTCACCTATCACTTTCCACAGCTCAGGGCTGTGTGGTCCGACAGCCGTGGGAGGGTCGGGGCGTGGTGCCGAGGGTGTGATTGGGAGCGAGGTCACCCAGACCCAGCTCTAGTCCCAGGTTGCCGGCTCCTCTGCCGCCTTCTCCCCATCCCACCTGCACTTGGCTACCGTCCTGAGTCCGCACGTCTATGGGGTGCCTGCCTGCGTCCACCAAGGGGTCACGTAGGGGGCTGGGTGCCCCGCAGACCTTGTAGTGGCTCCGCAGGGCAGCAGCCAGGACAGAAGGCGGACGTCCTTCGTTGTCCCTGCTGATCAGAGCTCACGCCGGCGGCTGACGTCACGCCGCCTGACCTCACCCCGGCGGCCGACCTCACCCCGGCGGCTTACCTCACGCCGCCGGCGGCTGTCCTCGCCCCAGTGGCCGACCTCACGCCGCTGACCTCACGCCGGCGGCTGTCCTCACGCCGCCTGACCTCTCCCCGGCGGCTGTCCTCGCCCCGGCTGACGTCACGCCGGCTGACCTCACGCCGGCGGCTGACCTCACGCCGGCGGCTGACCTCACGCCGGCGGCTGACCTCACCCCAGTGGCCGACCTCACGCCGCTGACCTCACGCCGGCGGCTGACGTCACGCCACAGCCTGGCCTGGCCGTGACTGGGGTCCTGGGGCCGCGGAGGACACGTGGCCTCGGCCGCCCGCTGGCCGGCCGGGTGGGGGGCGAAGGTAAGCTCTGCCTGGGGGGGCCGTGGAGACGCCGCGCCCCTGAGGGCCGCCTGCAGTCGGACCCGCTCGTGTGAGGCGTCCGTCCGGAAGGGACGAGTCTGGGGAGGAGGAGGGCCGGCGCTCGTCGGGGCGGGGAGGCGTGACTGCCATTCCAGGTGATGGAAGCTTCTAGAATTAGGTAGTGGCGGTGGCTGCTCGGAAAACCCTGAACGTGCACAAACCGCGCCGTCGTCGTCGTCGTCGTTAGCCGCGTCACGTCGTCTCGGACTCACAGCACCCCGGGTGGCAGAGTAGAGCTGCTCCGTGAGTTTTCAGGGGCTGATTCTGTTTTTTTTTTTTTAATTGTGCTTTAAGTGAAGGTTGACAAATTTTTCACATAAAAACCCGTGTACACCTTGCTGAACACTCCCGATTGCTCTCCTCCTAATGAGACAGCCCGCTCCCTCCCTCCATTTCGTGTCCATTTCCCCAGCCTCTAACCCCCCCACCCTCTCAGCTCCCCTCCAGGCGGGAGATGCCAACACAGTCCCAAGTGTCCACCTGATCGAAGAAGCTCACCCCTCACCAGCATCCCTCTCCAACCCACTGTCCAGTCCAGTCCCTGTCTGAAGAGATGGCTTTGGGAATGGTTCCTGTCCTGGGCCAACAGAGGTTATGGGTCAGGGGCTGATTTTTGTGAAGCAGATAGTCAGGGCTCTTCCGAGGCAGCTCTGGGCGGGCTCGAACCTGCAATCTTTTGGCTAACAGTCAAGCACACCAGAAAACAAACCTGTTGGCATTGAGTCGATTCTGATTTCTACTGATCTTACAGGACAGAGTGGAACTGTCCTATAGGGTCTCTAAAGAGCAGGTGGTGGATTTGAACTGCCGATTTTTTGGTTAGCAGCTGAGCTCTTAAGCACTGTGCCGTCAGGGTTCTAGTAGTCGAGTACAGGCCACAAACGGGTAATCTTATGGTATGTGAGTTATGTAAAAAAAGTTTACCGAGAGCCATCTTGGCCCTGCTGGGGGTCACCTGTGGTGACCGCAGGATTGACCAAGCTTCCGTGTGCGGACAGCCAGGCCAGGTGGCTTGTTACCAGCCCCACGAGGAGGGGTTGAGGGGAATGACGGCTGCTCCGAGCTGGGGATAAGAAGGTATACTGGAGGGAGTGGCCAGGGAGGATGGGGGTCTGGGTGTGGGATTATGCCCAGGTTCCAAGAGGTGTGGGCTGACCCCTGACTGGTGCCCACAGTGGGGAGTGGGCTGAAGTGAGCTCCCCTGCGGTTCCTGGGCCTCTTGCTCCCCGGGGACCCCTACGCTGGACCCCTACTTCAGGGGAGACCAAGGAGGGAAGCGTCCCCAGGGAGCCGGTGCTTCTTCCTGGGGGTCTGCCTCTGAGTACTGCTGCCCTGGGTAGCCCGAGTGTCTGCAGAGCAGGGACAGGGCAGGACGGCCAGGAACAGATGGTCTCCTGTGACGTTCCCCACCCAGGGAAGCATTTATTGGGCTGGCCCCTGCTGTGTGGGGGTGGGGTGGAGGGTGGACAGGACCCAGTGGCACCCTCAGACCCTCCCCACCTTTCATGCACCTAGACCCACCGCTGGAAACTGAGGCCGGCGTGAGGGAAAGGCCAGTGCCTCCCAGGCTCTGCAGGTCTTGGGCTGGTTGCTGGGCTGTAGTTGGAGCGCTCAGGTGTCAGGAGCGTGCAGTCCATGATGTGGGTGTAGTTTACTGTTCTGCGCCAACACTGGTTTCCGTCCAAGTTAGGAACCCCTAAACAAAGCTAAAAATGAGGCCGCCCAGACCGTTGCAACTCGGAAGTGGTACAGACACACCTTCCCGGGGGGCTGTTCACTCTCTTCCAGATCACTGCGCCTTGAAGGTGGTACAGGCATATCTTCCAGGGGCTTTTCGTGTTTGTTAAGACGCCGTGTCTTGAGTGAGACGGAGACGTCTGTTCCAAGGGGCGGTCCCTCTGTGTCCTGGGAGTCTGGGAGTCAGCTGCCTCCATTGGCCAGCTGGGGTCAAAGACTCTTGACACAAGAAGCCAGGAGCTGGGGGATAGTGGGAGGGAGGGAGCGGGTTGGCCGTGAACAGTAAGGTTTATGAAACTGAGTTATTGTCATTGAGGGGGTGTTGTGGCCAGGGGGAGGGAAGCCCGCTAGGTGGGGGGATGGCCCAAAGGGGCTGGGGGTGGCAGGTGCCCCCCCCCCCCCCGCTGCCCTGACTTCTGGTTAGGTCTCCCAAGCCCACCCTGCGATGAGAAGCCATTTTCTTCACCACCAGAGATAAACTGAAGCAAGGCTTGGCTCTCTGGCTGTGCCACTCTGCCTGGCCTTGTGCCCGCATGCCACCTGGCCTCCACCTCCTGCTGCCCTCGGTGGGGGACTGTGGTGGTGCCCATGTTCGCAGGTGCAAGGAGAGTCCTAAGGAGGGCTGGGATCCACACGTCCACTGTGTTCACTGTGGCGGCCTCTCCTTGGTGCGCTTGGGGTAGGAGTGGAGAGAGGCCTCTGAGGAAGACGACGTGGACCGGGCACCTGGGCCATGGCCGGGCTGGACGTGGTCTGCCAGGAGGGGTCGTGGTCAGCCAAGCAGCAGGAGCAGGGAGGGCGGCACTTGCAGGATGCTTCAGAGTGACCGGAACTTTCACTGGCTGGCTCGGGAAAGGGGCTCGCTCTTGCCTGGGTCTAGGATGCAGGGACTTCAGTCTGTGTCACTGGGCTAAGTGTGCTTGCCAGGTGGTGTTTGTGGGGTTTGTGTCCGATTCCGGAGTGACCCTGTCCCGGCGGGAGCTGGGGCCCTGTTTGGAGTGTGGCGCAGAGCCCGCCTGATCTCCGGATGGACGTGAGAGCTCACTGGGGACGGAGCCAGGGTTCTGGATCGCTCTGTCCCCTGCGTGGTGGACACCTGCAGCAGGTGCCTGACCGGGGAGGGGGTGGGGGCTCGGGTGACAGCACCCCCCCTCCCCCAGACCCAGAGCTTCTCTCAGAAAAGCAGCCTATCTAGAAACCTGGACTGCGTTCCTCTCTCTGGGCATGTGCTCCCCAGACCGGCCATTGGAGGGTAGAAGGGCCTGTCCTGGGAGGTGGGTGTCAGGCCATCTCCGCCTAAGGTCCCAAGGGCACGGGGACCGGGAGGGCTGCAGCTGTGCCCCACCTACTCACCATCACCTGGGCTGGGCGTGGGTGAGACCACGTGGCCAGTGCTGTGTCATGCTTGGGTTCTGTACCAGGCAGAACAGCTGCCCCCAGGGTGTGCATGCCCAATCACCCCGGGCCTGGGGGTCTGCAGCCTTCCTGGCAAACGGGACTCTGCAGGTGGGACTAACATTGGGAATGTTATTAGCATCACCGAAGTACCCAAACTGTCATCAAGTCCACCCTGACTCATTGCGAGCCCATGTGTGTCAGAGTAGACTGTGCTTCATAGGGTTTTCGTGGCTGATTTTTTGGAAGTAGATCACTGGGTTTTCTTTAGAGGTACCTCTGGGTGGACTTGGATCTCCAATCTTTTGGTTATCAACCGACTGCGTTAACTGTTTGCATCACCCAGGGACTCCCATGGGAATCACACGACCTGTAAAAGGAGAGATCTGGTTGGAGGCAGAGGGAAACAGAGGGGAAGTAAGAGACCTGAAGCATGAGGACTCGAGCCCGTGGCTGGCTTGGAGGTGGCAGGGCTGCGTGGCAAGGAACGGGGCTTCTGGGAGCTGAAGGCACACCTACCAAAGGTCACAAGGACACAGGACGACCATTGGCCACAGCTGAAAGGAGCTGGATCCAGCGGCACCCACATGAGCCCAGAAGCAGTTGTCCCTGGTCACACCTCCAGCTGAGCGTGTGGCCCAGTGGCACCCAGGTTTCTGCCCCATGGGTTGCAGCCGAGGACCCAGTGGAAACTGTGAGGAGATCCAAGAGCATGTCTAAGCTGCTGAGCCGTAGTCACCTGTCACGGCAGATCCCAGCTCTGCAGGGGGCCTGGGGCTTCTGCTGTGTGTGACCGCTTGTGGCACGGGGTCTTGGACGTGCAGGCATCACGTTTGCCAGGTGTGGTTGAGCAAGTCTCAACTTAAAGCCCTTTTCTCAAGCCCAGCCCGGAGCCCCGTGAGCCAGCTTCCTCCTCCCGTCCTCTGATGCCTGCCAGGCTCAGGCGCAGGTCCCACGTGAAGTTCTTGGCACCCAGGCTGGAGAGGAGGAGCCAGAGGGACAGGAACAGCTGCCATCCCGCTTGGGGTGCTCCCTGCAGCTGGCAGAGACCTGGCAGGGCGACTGGTCAGAGGTGCCCGATATCAGGCAGGAATAGCAGCAATGCAGGGAGGCAGTCTTCGTGCCACTTGGACTATGGACAAACGGGAGTTAGGGCCCAGTGAGATTTGGCTTAATATCTGCTCAAGGGAAGAAGACTTGGGGTTCAGAGGGAACCACGAGCTCAGCATAGCCGAAATCTGTTAAAGTCCACAAATAAACATGACTGGGGCAGGCGCTTCCTAGAAAAGGAAACCCGCCTGGAAGATGCTCGACCGCTGCAGGAAGCTGTTCCTACTTGTCCTAGCAGACGGAGATTTAGATCCAACAGTAACAAGGGCTGGTGCAGCGGTCAAGACTCTGGTCAAGGACGCTGACCTGCTCCCCACCTGGCTGCTGCGATGGCTTTGTCAAGCACAGCCTCCTCATTGAGCTTGAAAGCGTGCCCTACCTCATCCCGTTTTGGGACGCGCGCAGGGTTGTGGGGTTTGGCTGCAGCCGTGGCACTGTCCCTGGCCAGTGTGTGACCCCAGGCCCCCAGGCGCCTGGTGTCTCTTTGCCAGCATGTGTTCCCGCTGCAGCTCTGTGTGATCCGGTGTTCCCCCTGCCCTGGACTTTGACCTGGGCTGCGGTTTTGCCCCCAGATTCCTCCTCAGCGGGCATGTGGCACTCACTCAGTTCAGGCTGGCGGGCTGAGCGCTAACCACCACGGTGGTGCTGCCCTTGCCTCCTGGCCGCCCTGGGACTTCATTAGGTGGGCCTCACTGACAGCTGAGAAGTCGGGGCAGATGACTGGCCGGGGTGGGGGGTGCTTCCTGGGGCCATGACTCAGGTACGGGGCACTGGGTCTGGACAGCCCACAGATGGCTGTGAGCCCCCTGCCTCTCATGGCCCCTGTGGCTGCTGTCCCTCACCAAGTGCCTGGTTGGATGCTGAGTGTGGCTGCACCCTGAGGGCTCTCTGCACTCACAGGTCTGTTGATCCGGCCTTTTGTCCCTTAGGTTCTGACTGAGCCAGGCCTGGTCCCTGGCCCAAACAGTGCAGTGCTGAGGACGGTGGTGCCTGAGCAGGATGGGGGGCCAGGACCCAGGCAGGGTGGGCTGGGGGCCCGTGGGGCTTCTGGCTCCGTTCTGGCCTAGACGCTGGTTTATACGTGGACACTTCTGAAAGCATGTCCCCACCCCCCTGCCCTGCAGCTTGGTCCTTGGCAGTCTCATGTTATGGGGGGCTCTCCTGCATGAGTCCTTCTAGGTGGGGGACCCGCTCGTGCCCCCAGACAGGGCAGCTTTGTGTCTGAGCCAGCCACGCTAGGGGCTTTGCGAGAGCTGATTCTGCCACTGCAGAGATCCCTGGCCCCGATTTCTCTGCAGCTCGCCCCCTCACCCTCTCTGGAGGGACTCCATTGGGAGGCAGGGGTGCTGTGTGGATCCCTGAATGCCCAGGGCCATGGGGGGTGGAGAGCTCGTGAGTCAGCTGCGGAGACTGAAGCCACGGCTGCCTGGGTCTGGAGCCCCGTGGTGTGACGCTGCATCGTCCTCGGCTGTCCGGAGCACCCCACAGAGCAGGGACCAGGGACCAGGGATCCCCCCCGCCGATGACCCTGCGTGTGGGAGGCCTTCCTGGGGGAGCTGGGTTCAAACCCAGGTCCCAAGGCTCCCAGGTCCCAGCCACACACTGTGGGGAAGTGTGTGAGCTTGGTGGGGGCTGGCCCTGCGGGGACTCACTGGGGGAGCTGAGGCTGCTGAACTGTAGGTATTGAAGACTTGCGCCCCAGCCCTGGCTGTGCTCTCCAGGGGCCCCTTGTCCTACTTCCCCTGAGTGGGAGGGGCTGAGACACCAGGTCCACATGGGAGCACCCCCTCCCAGCTGTCTGGCCTTCACCGACCACAGGCCTTAACCCTGCCCCTTGTTGGCACTAGAGCTGTGGATTCCAGACACCCCTGGGGATGCTTTAGAAATTCGAGTGAGACGGGGTCTGGGCTGGGCTGGCCCTGTGGCTCGTCCTGGTGCCTGGGGCTCCCAGGGAGTTGGGCTGAGGGTCAGGGTTGGCTCCTGGTGGGGTTTAGTGTCCCGCTTTGTGAGTGACCTGGGGCCCCCGTAACAAAGCACTACACACCAGGGCTGAGAACACCAGACATTCCTTCCTCTCAGTCTTGGAGGCCGGGAGTCTAAATCCAGAGTTCTCAGGGGAGGGGCCTGCCTTGTCTCTGCCAGCAGGGAAGTGTGTGCGTGTGTGTCTGTGTGTATCTGTGTTTGTGCATGTATCTATGTACCTGTCTGGGTGCGTGTATTTGTGTGCACACCTGTGTATGTCTGTGTGTATCTTTGTGTGTGTGTCTATGTATCTGCCTGGGTGTGTGCATCTTTGTGTCTGTGTGCATCTGTGTGTTTGTGTATCAGTGTGCCTCTGTGTCTGTGCGTCTGCGTGGTGACACTCCAGGAAAGTAAGTCACATTTTGTTGATATCGCTGGGTGGCAGAACTCTTCTGCCCAGCACAGCCACTTAGCTACTAGGACCCAGACTCTGTATCGTTTTGGCTTTTTTTTTTTTTTTTTCCAACAACTTACGTTTTCCGTTTTTATTATCATTATTTAAAACAGTTTATCGTATTTTCGGTGAAAGCTTAACACAGCAGGTTAGATTCCCGTTCTCCAGTTGCTGTCTAGATTGTTCAGTGCCATCAGCTGCCCTTCTCTCAGTGTTTCAGCGCCCTCTTTACTTGCACCGTTCTGTTTCCCTGCCCCCGGCGTCTCAGCTTTGGTGTAGAGTAGGTGTTCATCTGCTACCATTCCGTTTCCAGTACTCTAGTTTCCCTGCCCCCTCAGCGTCTCAGCTTTGGTCTAGAGTAGACGTTCATCTGCTGCCGTTCCGTTCCCAGCACTCTAGTTTCCCTGGCCCCTCAGCGTCTCAGCTTTGGTCTGGAGTAGACGTTCATCTGCTACCCTTCTGTTTCCAATACTCTAGTTTCCCTGGCCCCTCAGCATCTCAGCTTTGGTCTAGCGTAGACGTTTCTCTGCTGGTCTCATACAGACGGTTTTTTAATGGAGCACCGTGCTCACGGCGATATCGTTTATTTTGTGTGCCAATTTGTTATTTCGCTAAAAGGTGACTACAGGGGAAAGTTTCAGTTCAAGGTTTAAAGAATACCTCAGGGCAGTAGTCTCATGTTTAAAAAGTATCTCAGCTTACCGCTCTGGTAAGCCTGGACGTTTTAACAATTTGAGTCCTTTTCCACAGTTTTCTCTCGTTCGATCAGGGTCCAGTCCTCTGACGTGGCGCCCAGCCCAGCAACAAGGCTGTGCTCTCTGGGACCTGTCATCCCAGAGCGGCCCTGTAGTGTTCCTGTGGGATGGCCACCCGAGCCGGCTTCAGAGCGCAGTCCTCATGACTCTTTCATGAGCCAGCAGAGAGGCCCAGTGCGGCCACAGCTCCCCCCTCCATGGTGGAGGGGGCTGGGGGACTAGACCTCAGCCCCCTGTCCCTGGGTGGGGTCTCCAGGGCTCTGAGGGGGATGAGAGGAGCAGAATGAGTGTCAAGGGGCCTGCTGTGTGTGGGGGCTGGCCAGTGGCCACTGGGGGGGCTGCCGGAGGCAGGGTAAATGGGCACTCTGTCACAGTGGCCTGGAGTTCGGGGTCTCGGTTTCATCCCCAATGTGGCTCCAGAAGAACTGTGCTGAGGGGTCTGGGGCAACTCAGCCAAGAGTCTGGGGGGGACAGGCCATGAGCCGGAACTTTCCCTGTGGCCAGAGTGCGTGCCCCGCTGCTTCTCATCGGGAGGGGCCGTCCCGTCCCAGGTGCTGTGGGATGCCCCAGGCCTGGGGGCCTTCTAAGAGCACACAGCTGTCTCCCGCTCACAGTTTGCCCATGCTGTGCTCAGCACTGCGTGCCACGTCCACTGACCCCTTTACACCCTCTGTGGTCCATCCCCAGATGAGGATGCTGAGGCTTTGCGGGCGGGGGGGGGAGGCCCTGACCTGTCATAGGTGGTTTAGCTGTCTGGTCCTTGCTGCCAACCCCCAAATCTTTATGGGGACCCCAAGACCCAGAACCACACGGAGGACTGTATGGGGGCCCCTGGTTCCTTCTCTCTGACCCTCGTGCAGTGTGCCTGGGGCATGACCCCCACAGGACGGATGGGTGGGGGAGGGGCAGGCAGGAGGACCCTCTTTCGGAGCTGGGGCAGGGACCTTGCCCCGCAGCTTCATGTCTGGGTGGGCCTCCCAGGGGCCGGCGGTGGCTGGGAGCTCTTGGTGGCCGCATGCCTGCCCCGCCCCCTCCCTTGGTTGCACAAGCGCCCGCGTGTGGCCACGATGACTGGAAGTCCCGAGGATTTCCGTACATCCTCATGGGCTGGGCCGGGATGCGGGTGTGCCTGCTCCTCTTCCTGCTCCCTCCAGATCCAGGTTCAGTCAGGAGCAGGGGCTGTCCAGGGTCCCTGACCAGGGAGCTGGGGAGAGGGGCCCAGAGGCCAAGGAGGACAGCAGCTCCCAGTGCCAGAGGGCTCTGTGATGACGTCCGGGGGCTGACAGTGTTGGGGGGTGGGGTACAGAGTCTGCTGCCCCAAGAAGGGACAGCAGCAGGCTTTGCCTGGCCCCTGACTGCCCCGGGCCCCTCAGCACAGCCAGGCCTAGAGCCTGAGAACGGGGCTGGACAAGGCTCCCTGGGATGCTGGAGGTGCTGCCCGTGGCTGGGGTCCTGGGCTGGCTGTCCCAGCTGGCAGTGGGACAAGCCATTTGAGCCATGACCAGCTATCCCTGAGGGTGGTGGGTAAGGCTCCTGGGCCACAACCGGTTATCCTTCGGGGAGCATGGCTCCAGGCCCTGCACTTTTCCTTGGCTGGGTATGGTGTCTCCAGCCACCTCCTGGGGGGCACTTAGATGGCCAGACCCCAAAACCCCCAGGAGGGGCCAGGGAGTGGGGTCTGTAGGGGCCAGCCAGGTGGGACCTCCAGTAGCTTAGAGAACAGGACAGAGTAGGGGGCCACCCTGGGGTATGGTGGCGGGCTGCCCTGGGACAGAGTAGGGGTGGCCTGGGGCAGAGTAGGGGGCTGCCCTGGGGAGAGTGGAGGCCATCCTGGGGCAGAGTGGGGGCCACCCTGGGGGAGAATGGGTGGCTGCCCTGGGGAAGAGTGAGGGCTACCCTGGGGGAGAGTGGGGGACCATGCTAGGGCAGAATGGGGCTGCACTGAAGGAGAGTGGGGGTCTGTCCTGCACAGCCCTAAAAGAGGTGGAAGTTGCACCCAGCACTGGGGCGTCCAGAGTCCTGGGCTCCACCCTGGCAAGGCTCCTGTTGAGTCAGCAGTGGGGAAGACAGGTGAGGCCCACACTCAGGGTCCAGACCTGGCCACCTGTCCAGCCCCTACACGCTGCATTCAGGATTAGCAGGACCTTAGGACTGCCCGTCTCTGTGCTGGGGCGCGGTGCCGCTCACCCCACCCCCCTGCTCCCCTGCCCCTTGCCCCCTGCATGGGATTCACAGGACAGCCTCAGAGCCGCCTGTCTCTCTCTTCCAGGACATGATGCCGCCACCACCACTGCCCAGTGAGGAGCCCAGATAGAGGCCACACTGCCCTGGGTGGTGGCACCCGGCCGAGGACGCCCCGCCCGCCCATGCTCGCCGTGGGCCCTGCCATGGACGGGGAGTGCCCCCAGCGAGAGCCCCCACCCGTGGGCAGCGTCCTGTGTGGCCGGCATCCCCTGCAGCCCCCAATCTATGGCTCCAGCATCGAGGTGAGCCCCAGCCGCATCCCCAACCCCGGCAGCCCTGCCGCGTTTCCCAGGTGGGTGGCGCCGTGCCTGGCTCAGGGTCTGGTCAGTGGGTTGGCTAGGAGTGCAGCCATGAACTAGCTTTCCCAGGGCAGCATCCTGGGGCCAGACCCTGTAGGACCCCAGGCTGTCCCCTGCTTGGCCTGCCTTAATTTCCCCTCAGTGGAATGGTGGTTATCATACCCCTCATTGCATCCTGGGAAGGGCCTGTGAAGAGAAGCCATCCACCCCAAGTGCTGAGCTCCTTGAAGGTTGCTGCTGGGACTCTTTTGAAGAAGCACCTCCTGACCCTCAGGGGCTGACCCACGAGCGTGCACCTGAGCTGCCCGTGGTGTGGGTTTGAGTCTCAGGGCTGAGCCAAGGGAGCTTGGAATTGTTGGGATGCTCTTTTTTTAAATTTTACTTTTTTAATAGACCCTGTGTCTTAGAGCAGTTTCAGGTTTATAGGAAAATGGTGCAGAAGGTAGAGTCCCATATATCCCCTCGCCCTGGCGCACGGGTTTTCTAGTTGTTGACATCTTCCTTTGTGTGCTACGCGTCTCACGGTAGATGCGCCGATACGTTATCATTAACTGGAGTCTGCATGGGAGTCCCCTGGTGGCGCAGACAGTGGAGTGCTTCGCTATTAACCAAAAGGCTGGAGGTTCGAGTCCACCTACTAGGTGCCTCAGGAGAAAGGCCTGGTGACCTACTTCTGAAAACTCAGCCGTGAAAAACCGCGCGGAGCACAGCCCTGCTCTGGCACATGTGGGGTTGCCGTGGGGTGGAATCAACTGGGCAGCAGCGGTTTTTTTTTTTAAATTGTACTTTAGATGAAGGTTTGCAGAACCAACTGATTTCTCATCAGACAGCACACATGTTGTTCTATGACATTGGTTAGCAGACCCACGGCATGTCAGCACTCTCCCTTCTCACCCCTGGGTTCCCCATCACCTCTTGCCTTCCAGTCCCTGCCCCAGGGCTAGTGTGCCCCTTTAGTCTTGTTTTGTTCCATGGGCCTGTCCAATCTCTGGTTGAAGGGTGAACCTCAAGAGTGACTGCATTACTGAGCTGAAACCGTGTCTGGGGGCCGTGTCGTCAGGGTGTCTCCAGTCTCTGTCAGGCCAGCAAGTCTGGTCTTTCATTTGAGTTAGCGTTTGGTTCTCCATTTTTCTCTAGCTCTGTCCGGGACCCTCTATTGTGATCCCTGTCAGATCAGTTGGTGGTAATAGCCGGGCACCATCTCGTACTGGACTCTGTCTGGTGGAGGCCGTGGCAGTTGTGGTCCATTAGTCCTTTGGAGTAACCTCTCCTTTGTATGTTTAGTTTTCTTCATTCTCCTTTGCTCCCGAAGGGGTGAGACCAGTCGGGTATCCTAGATGGCCGCGCACAGGCTTTTAAGACCCTGGTTGGGGTTTTTTGATTTGTAGTTCACCCTGCTGTACAGTCCTGTGGGTCTGACAAACACGTACTGTCACGTGTCCACCATCCCAGCATCATGCAGAATAGTCGCACTGCCCTAAAGATGACCCGCACGCCCTCTGTTCGTCCTTCTACCCTTTCCTCAGCCACCTGCCGACCACTGATCTTTTCTGTGTCTCTGCAGTTTTATCTTTTCCAGAATGCCTGACAGTTGGAGTCATACATATGTCGTCCCTTCAGACTGGCTTCTTTGACTTAGTTCCTCCCTGTCTTCTTGTGGCTGATAGATTGTTTCTCGTTAGTTGATTTTCTAATGTTGAACCATCCTTGCATACCTGGTATGAATCCCACTTGGTCACGATGTATTATTTTTTTTGATACAGTGTTGAATTTTATTGGCTAGAATTTTGAGAATTTTTACATCTATATTGATGAGGAATATCAGTCTATAATTTTCTAGGGGTGTCTTTGCCTTGCTTTGGTATCAGGGTTATGCTGGTTTCATAGAATGAATTCGGAAGTTGTAAAAATGGTGTGGCAAGGAAGGAAGAAGGAGAATCAAGATCAAGAGCCCAAGGCTGATTTCTATGAGGCGGAGGTCAGACATGCCTCCACCCCACTCTTTCTGCCAACTCTGAAACCAGCTGTCCCTCCCACAACACTCTACTTTTCTGCTGAGTTCAATAATTCGTTGCAGTGGCCATGAAGAACTCAGAATATTCATGATTGTGGGGTTTATTGGGGAAGTAATAGGTTACAGTTGAGGTTCAGGAACACTCAGGATACAGTTCTTCCATCAGGACAGCCTCTTCTCAGCTGTGCCTGAAGGCAGGCCTGTCTCTGGCCCCTTGGCCTCTGCTGTGCTTGGGCAAGTGTGCAAAGAAAGCTCTTTTAGCTCTGTTGATAAGCGCCCTGAGGTACCCCACCCTGCCAGGAAGCCTGAGCCTGAAGGTGCCTAAGTTCTTCGCCCTGCCCGGTGGGTCAGTGAGCCTAGCTCTGACAAGTGCCTGGAGACACCCCACTCCACCAGGAAGCCTGCCGCTCTCCTGGTTCTGCTGCCTCTGCTGCCGCCGCTTCTCATCATCTTGCCACCTTCGTTGTTACAGCTTGCTGTCTGTCTCCTGGGTCCGGGAGGGTCTCAGCACAGAGATTTCAGGCCCGAAGGACATGCCCCACTCCTTTGTCTTCTTTCCTGGTGGTAGCCAGGTCCCCTCTGTGCTCTGGAATTGGCTCTCTTAAACCTAGCAGGATGGAAAACTGACCAATCCCCTCATTAGGGTTCCGTACATTTTATTTGTGTGGTCCTACCCCCACAAGAGTGCCAAGCACCTTGTTTACATTATTAGCAAGCTGTCCAATCCCCTTGGTGGGTCACAAGCACCTCATTTGCATAGCTTCACCTAGTCTTTTGGTGGAGGTTACATGACCGTGGAGGAGAAGGCCCGATAGAAATGGTCTATCGTGCTGCGGGAGTATCCATCCCATCCTCGTCTGTATCCTGGAGTGGTTTGAACGGAACTAGCGTCAGCACTTCTCTGAGTGTTTGCTGGAATTCTCCAGTGAAGCCACCTGGGCCAGGGCTTTTTTTTTCGTTGGGAGTTTTTTTATGACCTCTTCAGTGTCTTTTTTTGTTATACGTCTGTTCAAATTTCCTACCTCAGCTTGTGTTAGTTTAGGTAGGTAGGGTGTTTCTAGAAAACTGTCTGTTTTTTCTAGGTTTTCGAATTTGCTGAATTACAGTTCTTCATGTTGTTGTTGTTTGGTGCTGTTGAGTCAGTTCCAGCAGAACGAAACACTGCCCAGCCCCACACCACCCTCACAATCGTTGTTATGCTTGAGCCCATTGTTGCAGCCACTGTGTCAGTCCACCTCGTTGAGGGTCTTCCTCTTTTCCGCTGACCCTCTACTTTACCAAGCATGATGCCCTCCTCCGGGGACTGATCCCTCCTGGTAGCATGTCCAAGGTATGAGACATAGTCTCGCCATCCTTGCCTCTAAGGCGCGTTCTGGCTGTACAGCTGTACAGTTCTTTACGGTATTCTGTTATCATCGTTCTTATTTCAGGTGTTTCTGTTGTAGTGTGAGCTCATATTCATTTCTTAGTTTGGCCAGAAGTTTGTCAATTTTATTAATGTTTTCAAGGAACCAACTTCTTGTCTTATTGATTCTTTTTATTTATTTATTGTTTCATTTGTCTCTGCTCAAATCTTTATTGTTTTTTCTTCTTGGGGTAACTGTGGACTTTTTTTGCTCCTCTTTTTGTATTTGTTGGAGTTGTAGGGTTAATGTATTGATTTTTGCTCTTCCTTTTTGATGTATTTTTTGCTATAAATTGACCTGAAAGCTGCTTTTACTGTGTCCCAAAGGTTGTGTGTGTTGCATTTTCATTCTTGTTTGATGCTACAAATGTTTTATTACCCAGTGGTTTTTAAGCAGGGGCTCTCAGTTTCCGTATTTTTTTTCTCGTTCATCTTGTTACTGATTTCTCATCTCACAGCGTTGTGATTCGAGGAGATACTTCGGATTATCTCGGTGTTTTTGACTTTTCTTGAGGCTTGCTTTGTGGCCTGGCTCACGGTATTCTGGGGAGTGGTCCACGCGCAGCGGGACAGAGCGGGTCCTGTGCTGCCGTCGGGCGGGGCGTTCCGTGTGTCCGTGAGATCAGGTTGGTTGATTGTGTCGTTTAGATCTTCTGTATCTTTCTTGAGTTTCTTTCTAGTTCTATCTTTCATCGAAAGTGTTGTGTTAAGGTCTTCCACTGTTATTGTGGAGCTCTGTCTCTTTTCAGTTTTGTTAGTTTGATTTCCGTGTTTTGGAGTTTTTTCGTTGGGTGCCTACATACTTATTATAGTTATTTTCTCTTGTGGATTGATTGTTTAGTTGTTATATAATATTCTTTCTTGTCTCCTTTGTCAGTTTTTGCCTTAAAGTATATTTTATCAGAGATGAATATTGCCACTCCTGCCCCGTTTTGGTTGCCGTTTGCTTGATGTATTTTTTTCCGTCCTTTGATTTTCAGCTTATTTATATCTTTGTGTCTAAGGTGTGTCTGTGGGAGGCAGCATACTGATGGGCTGTTTTTTCTTATTTGCTCTTCTACTCTCTCTCTTTAGGTCATTTCTCTTTATAGCTGAATAGCACTTTACTGTTGTTTTTTCTGTATGGACGGAGCATACTTTGTCCATTCTCCTAGGGGAAGGTGTCCTAGTTGTGTTTAGGACAGGTTTTAATTTATGACGGGTGCCGACCTAACCTGCTCACTTTACATCTGGTACAAAGGACCCGGTGAATAGAAGGTTCCAGAACCCCCAGCAGGCCAGCTCTAGAACCTCCTTTCCCGGGGCTTACTCAAGGGCTCCCTCCACTGCAGCCAACAAGACAAACCCTGTTACCTGATGGGGGGGGTGAAGGGCGCGGGGGCCTCATCTTCACAAAGACTGGGAAGGGTGGGCCAAGTGCCATCTCCATAGGACTCCTTGCTCTCAGCATCCTGTAATTTGCTTAATTGTTCCCCTATTGTTGGGCCTTTGGGGCCATTCCAGCACTTTGCCTCTATGAATAACACCATTGCTTCTCCTCCGAGCACAGATTAGGGGTGTGTTTCCGAAACAGAATTCCTGGGTCAGGGTGAGCACCAGGCGGGTTTGCAGCAGACGGAGCTGTTCCCTGTGCCTTATGGAGCAGCCCCGACCAGTGGCCCCCGACACTTGCTCCACCAGGGGACCTGTGAGGACCAGGGCTCCAGAGGGCACAAGGACTGTTTGGTGTCAGGGAAGGGATGTCTGTGGCATGACAGGCCTTGTGGTGAAGGGGTGCTAGGATGAACCCTGACTTTGGCTCTGAGTGCCATGCCGGCAGTCACGGCATGGGGGGAAGCTCCCAGTGACAGTTCCCCCTCTGGTCTGTCCACCCTTGTGCAGCAGGTTGTGCAGGGAGGCTGCTCTCATGGCCGCCTCTGTGACAGTCGGCCCAGGGCCTTGCTGGGGACCTGACCCAGGAGACTCAGCTGCCTTTGAGCAGCCCCACCCTGATGTCTGCCCCATCAGTGACACTGGTGCCTCTGTGGTTGAGAGTAGACACCGGGTGTGAACTGAGCCCGGTGCGGTTAGGCCCAGCTGCTGCTCAGGTCTGATGTGGGGGCTAGGGACATCCTTCATTTCTTTCTTTCTCCTGAGTATTGACTGGCCCAACCCACACGCAGAAAGAGAAATCCAGTGCAGAAAGGTGGGGTGCAGCTGACCCCAGGGCTGCCCAGGTCCAGGGACCTGGCCCCCAGGACTTTCTCTGCCATACTGGTGGGCAGATGTTGCAAAGTACAGTACAGTCCAATAAAAGCAGTTGCTGTCCTGTCTATCCTGACTCATGGCAACCTCACGTGTGTCAGAGTAGAGCTGTGCCCCACAGGGTCTTCATGGCGACTTCACGTGTGTCAGAGTAGAGCTGTGCCCCACAGGGTCTTCACGGCGACCTCACGTGTGTCAGAGTAGAGCTGTGCCCACAGGGTCTTCACGGCGACCTCACGTGTGTCAGAGTAGAGCTGTGCCCACAGGGTCTTCACGGCTGAGTTTTTGAGAGCAGATTGCCAGGTCTTCCTTCTGAGGCGGCTCTGAGTGGAGTCAAACCTTCACCTTATCAGGCAGCAGCTAAGCACGTTAGCCATTTTTGCCACACAGGGACCCCCCAAAAAAGTACGCCCCGTTAAATTTGAATTCCCAATGATAGATGTTTTTTGGTATAAGTATGTCCCAGAGACTGCAAGGGACGTTCTGTAGTAAGAAGTGATTCATTGTTTATCAGAAACTCAAGTTTCACCGGGTGTCCCATGTTCTACCTGACAACCCTAGTGTGAGCTTCATCTTCCTGCACCAGCTTCCCTGTGGCCAGGGGCAGTTTTGGGCTCACATTCCTCAGACTGTCTCTCACAGAAGAGGAGTCACTCAGGAAGGCTCTGATTGGTTGGCTGGGGTCAGGTGCCCATCCCTGGACCAATCACATCCCAGATCTTGCCCTCTAAAGGAGAAGGGAGCCACCCTTTCTGGCTGTATGTAGAGAGAAAATCCCCAGGAAGGCGCTGATTGGCTAGCTGGATTCAAGTGCCAACCTCTGGACAAATCACGTCCTGGGATCTGGCTCTCTAAAGGAGGAGCCATCCCAGGAAGGCTCTTACAGGTTGGTTGGGGTCATATGTCCACTCCTGGACCAGTCATGTCTGAAAGCCTATAGAAAATCCTCAGGAAGGCTCTGACTGGCTGGCTAGGACCAGGCCACCTCTGTGGGGTGGTACTGGGTGTCCTTGATTGTCAGCCCCACCAGGGCCACATGTTTTGAGGGGAGGTGGGGTTGCTGTCCCCCACAGTCCTTGGCCTCCTGACTGAGGCCTCAGACCAGTCTGCCAGAGGTCGCTGGCCTGGGAGCAAGGGCAGGCCAAGCCATTTCAGCACAGGTGGGTGTGTTGTAAGTGAAGGACTCCTTGGCCTACCCCCCATATAAGGGAGCCCCCTGAGGCCCTGCTTTGCCCTCCTGGACTCACAGTCCACTTGTCCACTCCCCAGCTGGCCTGGCCCAGAGTGCTATCTAGTACCCTTTGCCTTGCTGGCCCCAGGCTAGGACCGTTTCCTCTGGGTTATTACAGATGTTGAGTGGGGTGTGGGGTCTGAGTCCTGTTCCAGAATACTCTGGGTGCACTGTGTGGCCTTCGGAGGCTCATACCCCTTCTGAGTCTGGACTCTCCCCTCCCTCAAGTGGGCCAGGAGAATGGGAAAGGACTCTAAACCAGGGCTCTGGGGAGAAGCTGGGTTACTGGGGAGCCCCACCCTTCTTCTGCCTGGGCTGTGGCACTGCTTCTGGAAGCTTCCACAGACGATCCCTCATCAGAGTGAACACAGGGAGCCAGGAGCCTGGAAACCATTGGCCTTGGTGCTGGAAGATGCCCTATGGCTCTTCCCCAGTTTTTTATTTTGATAAATTTATTTTGCAACCTGCACAAAAGTTGATGGAACAGGACACAGACACCCAGAGCTTGCAAGCAGACTCCCCATTTCTCTCGTGTTCCTTCCCTCTGGAGCCTGGACACTAACGACCCTGGGGGTAGGGGGCGATGATGGGGGTCACAGCAGAGGCCTGGCCTGAGCCCTTCACATCCATCAGGCTAGTTCTCTCGTGCATATGGGGAAACTGAGGCACAGGTCGTTTAGGCAGCTCAACCCAGGGGACACGACTGGAAGCCCTCTCTCTCATCCTGTTGAACCCTAACCTGATTGGCACAGCAGACTCAGCCAGGGTCCCCATTGCCCCCTGCCCGCCCCGTGCCTGACGCCTTCGCCCTCGCTATCTTTCAGAATGCGGTGCTGCACTGCCCCTGGTGGGGCACCTACTTCGCGCCACCGCCACCGCCGCCACTGCCAGCATACCCAGCCTTCCCCACCGAGAACCAGTAAGTGCCACCCCAACGCCTCCAGGTGGGGCCCTGTCCCAGGGAGCAACACAACCTTGCGGAAGAGACAGGACACGGGGGCTTTGTGCCGACTCCTGGTTCTGAGGCCACGGGTTCCAGCAGGGTCATGGGGGAGGGCCTGAGTCTGACTCTCCACTGTCAGCCCTGGCCCTGTGCTGCTACGAGCCAGCCCCAGACACACAGAAGATCAGCCCGGGCCTGTGCCACTGAGAGCCAGCCCCAGACACACAGAGGATCAGCCCGGGCCCTGTCTGCTGAGAGCCAGCCCCAGACACACACAGAATCAGCCCTGGCCCTGTCCGCTGAGAGCCAGCCATAGACACGCAGAGGATCAACCCGGGCCTGTGCCACTGAGAGCTAGCCCAAGACACACAGAGGATCAGCCCGGGCTCTGTCCGCTGAGAGCTAGCCCCAGACACACACAGAATCAGCCTGGGCCCTGTCCGCTGAGAGCCAGCCACAGACACGCAGAGGATCAACCCGGGCCTGTGCCACTGAGAGCTAGCCCAAGACACACAGAGGATCAGCCCGGGCTCTGTCCGCTGAGAGCTAGCTCCAGACACACACAGAATCAGCCTGGGCCCTGTCCGCTGAGAGCCAGCCACAGACACACAGAGGATCAGCCCGGGCCTGTGCCACTGAGAGCCAGCCCCAGACACACATTGGATCAGCCCGGGCCTGTGCCACTGAGAGCCAGCCCCAGACACACATTGGATCAGCCTGGGCCTGTGCCGCTGAGAGCCAGCCCCAGACACACATTGGATCAGCCCGGGCCCTGTCCGCTGAGAGCCAGCCCCAGACACACATTGGATCAGCCCGGGCCTGTGCCACTGAGAGCCAGCCCCAGACACACAGAGGATCAGCCCGGGCCCTGTCCGCTGAGAGCCAGCCCCAGACACAGAGAGGATCAGCCCGGGCCCTGTCCGCTGAGAGCCAGCTCCAGACACACAGAGAATCAGCCCAGGCCCTGTCTGCTGAGAGCCAGCCCCAGACACACAGAGGCAGCTGAAAACTCTCCCTCCGTGACTGTCTGAGCAGAGACCCGCTCAGGGGAGAGCTCGGAGAGTGGGACACCCCAGGCCAAGGACATGGCTAGTGCAAAGGCCCGAGGGCACATGTGGCCAAAGCCTCACCTCCTGGGGACTCCAGAAGCCTCTGGGGTGGCTGTTGGAAGCAGGGCAGGGGGTGGGGACAGGGCAGGGAAAGCAGCAGCAGGCCTCTGGGGAAGGGAAGGTTCTTTGTTCTTAGTAGTTTTTGCCCATTATTGGTGATGGAGGAGGGGGAGAAGAGGGAGGGTCCCACGTGGCCCCTGCACTGGGGCAGCTGGCCCTTGGGGGCTCATCCAGCAGAAGCAATGCTGCTGACCCTGGGCCTTGTCAGGGAAGAGGCTTCCAGATGGGGAGCTGAGGGCCTGACCAGGCTGGGCAGCGTCCTGGGAGTGTGTGAGCTTGTAAGAAGAGGGGAGAAGGGAGGGTGGGAGAATCGCGAGGAAGGGCTTTGGGGTAATGGTTCCTGGTTCCCGTAAATGGCCCCCTGACCAGAGCACTGACACCCTGGGGCTGCAGGGGGCAGGTGGTGAGCGCTGTCGAGCCGAGGGCAAGATGGCCCTATCGATTGGCTCCCGGGACTCTCCCTGTTGGCACCCTGCCCCCCCCAGCCCCCCAACTGGGCCTCGTGGTGTTTCATTCCATGAGCTGGAGAGGGCCAGTGGGGGGACTGGAGAGGCAGCCAGGTGGGGGCTGTTTCCAGGTCTGCCAGGACGGCCATTTCCCCTCGGAGATTCGTCTGTGCCTGGAGTGGGCCAGCCCCCTCCCTGGGTGTTGGGAAGGGAGAGCTTCAGCTGACCGCAGGTCCCAGTGTTGGCTGCCTCTGTCCCCCAGACCTCCTGGCGCAGGGCAAGGGGGAGCTGCTTCTTCCCGGAAGAGGGCAGCCCCATTGTCTGGGTGGCCCTGTTTCCTGAGAGGCTGGACGTACAACATAGTCAGGGCAGCCTGAGGGAATGATCTGGAAGCTAGCGGGGCGGGGGGGTGGTGACACCTAGGCCCTCCTGACAGCACTAATGAGCTCTGGGCAGTCGGCCTCGTGGCTGGCATATTTTGTGGTTGTGTGGCCCCAGCTGACCCCCAGCAGGCCAAGGCCCACCGGCAGGGGCCTGCTGCAGGTGCTGGTGGAGCCGTATCGTGGGTGTGGGGCTCTTGGTGGGGGCTCTTTTGGTGGGCTGGTGAGAGGGACCCTGCCCTGCCTGCCCCTGGTCAGCCCCTTCCTGTCTCTTCTTCCAGCCAGTTTCGGACCTCCACCTCCTACCTGTGCCCGCCCATGGGTGGCCAGCCCTGCCTGGACACCAGCTACGCCCCCGCGGCCGCCGCCACCCCCAGCTTCCTACCAAAGAGCAACAACTTTCCTCAGGTAGGAGACCCCATGCTGCTGCGTCATTCTGCTACTGGCGCCACACAGCAACCACCAGAGGAAGCCCCGGCCGCATCCCTGAGCAGGGGCTCAGCAATGCCAATGGCGCGTAGGCTGTTTTGTGAGAAGAAGGGCGTGTTGGAGCAGGCAGACACAGCTGGTCTTTGGGAAAAACCAGTGCCCAGGTCCTCTTGGCTTCCATGGGCAGCGAGTGTGTGGGAGACGTTGGGGTCAAGGGTCTTCCCGTTACCCACAGGTCTGCCCACAGCCCTGCCCACAACTCTGCCCACAGCCTGGACCATGGCCCCAAGCTCCACTTATGGCCCCACCCACAGACACATGTCCCTGCCCACAGACACATGGCTCCACCTACAGGCACATGGCCCCACCCACAGGCACATGGCCCTGCCCACAGACACATGGCCCCACCCACAGGTACCTGGCCCTGCCCATAGACACATGGCCCCACCCACAGACATGTGGCCCCTCCTGCAGCCACATGGCCCTGCCCACAATCACAAGACCCCTCTCACAGACACATGCACCTTCTATAACTGTATCCCCACCCATGGCCCCACACCCCCTAGCTGCCCTGGGATGGCTGAAGCAGGCAGACCTTCCAGAGGGAAGTTTAGGGTCTTTCCAAGGTTCTGGTCTCCCCAGTGCGTGGGGACTTCCTCGCACATGTGACCGCGTGTCCTTGGGCAGTTCTGCCTGGACGTGAATTCTCAGCAGGGCTGGGTTGAGGTCACCTCATCAGTGCTGGTTGGTCCAGGGCTGTGGACAGGACAAGCAGGAGTGGTTAGCATGCACAGGCCCCTCCCCGTCTGTCCTCATCCCTGACTAGCCCACCTCTGTCTCACCACTGGAACCCCTGTGTCTCAGTCTTTGGTGCTTGGTGACCATGGTATCCTGAGGTCTAACAGGACGCTTGTGTTCATGCCCCAGCAACACGGTGCTGTTGTCACAGGCTGAATAAATTTGTTGCCGTTGAGTCCATTCCATTTCATAGTGATCGTATAGGACAGAGCAGAACTGCCCAATAGGGTTTCCAAGGAGCAGTTGGTGTATCTGAACCGGCGACCTTTTAAGCTCTTAACCACTGTGCCATCAGGGCTGAACGGTGTCCCCCAAAATCCAACCTGTTGCCTCGGAGTTGATTCTGACTCACAGTGGCCCCACATGATAGAGTGGAACTGCTCCAAAGGGTTTTCTTGGCCGCGGTCTTTACGGAAACAGACCGCCAGGCCTTTTTTCTGCAGCACCAGCCTTTAGGTCAGTAGATGAGCGCAAAGCGTTCGCACCACCCGGGGCCTCACCCCCAAACGCGTGCTGAAGTCCTAGCCTAGAGCCTGTGAACTTGGCCTTGTTTGCATAGAGGATTTTTGCAGATGTCATCTGTTAAGGTGAGATCGCATGGGGGGAGGGTGGGCCTACAGACAGACACAGTGCGGAGGGCCCTGTGACGACAGGGGCAGAGGCTGGAGCGATACAGTCATAAGCTCAGGGATACCTGGAGCCCCAGAAGCTGGAGGAGACCAGTTGGAGGGAGAGCGGCCTGCCAACACCTTGACTTTGGACTTGGGGCCTCTAGAGCTGTCTGTGGTTTAAGCCGCCCATTTCGTGGTGCTTTGTCCCAGCAGCTGCAGGAGTCTACCCCACCATTGTCAGGATAGCCACATCCATGATGGCTGTGTGCCTCTGTGGACAGGGGCTGCATGGACCACCTCCTTGCCCGGCCACGGCAGATCTCACGCAGTAGCTGGGTTTCCTTACAGCAGCCTCCACAGAAGTGGCTGGTTGAGGGAGAGGCCCTGGTGCCCTTGAGTGGGGCTGACAGCAGAGCCTGTGGGGACAGACCCTTAGGGAGCAGGACTGCGGGGGTGGGGCTGTAGGGCGGGGCAGCAGGGGACAGGGCCCTGGGCATGGGACCACAGAGACGGGGTGGGGACCGGGTGCCTCCCCCAGCGCCCGCCCGCTGTCTGGTGGCAGGTGGCCAGGGCTGGACCTCATCAGCGCCTCTCCCTGGGGAGATTCCCCACCACCTCCCTGGACCTTATGGCACCACCCCCCCCACACCCACATGATGGGGAACAGGCACCTGACTGTCCTGCGACCACCTTCCCTTAGAGGGTCCTGACCACACTTGGCCACGAGCGGTCTGCACGGGCCTTTGTTAGAGAACATGCATCAAAACCCGTGGAGGCCCAAGGGCATCTTGACTGTGTGTCCGCGAGTTTTCCCTTGGGGCTGGTTTCTCTTGGGCAAATGGGGACATCTGTTGGGTCTAATCTGGTGGCTCACCTGTCTCCAAGATGAAGAGGCCAGGGCAGGTTGGGACAGCTTCAGCCTCCACACAGCCCCCAGGGGTGGCCCTCACTGTACATGTCCGTGTGTCTGTTTATCTGTGCACATCTGTGTGTCTGTGTGCGTGCGTGTGCCTCTCCTTCTGTCTCTCTGTGTGCACTTGTCTGTATCTGTGTTTCTCTGTTCTGTCTGTGTGTCTGTATCTGTCTTTGTCTGGTGTCTGTGTTTGTGTCTCTGTCCTGTCTGTGTGTCTTTGTGTGCGTATCTATGTGCCTGTCCTTTCTGCCCACCCTGTGGCTAAACCCTTCATTGGGGCAAGAGGAGATAGAAGCAGGATGATGGGAACAGGGTTGGACCCCCGCCTTCTTGCTGGTGTATGTGAGGCCCTGAGTGGCCCAGGACTCGGCGCATGCCGGAAACGCTGGCTCCTAGGCTCCATCGCAGACCTGTGAGGCCAACCCCTCTGGGCACCCGGGAGTCTGCGTTCAGATCCACTCCTGGCCCCAACCCTTACATGCCTGGCCCAGGCCACTGGCACAGAGATGCCAGGCGCTGACATGGAGGTGGAGGCCACACAGAGCCCTCGCTGCAGCAAGCTGGCGTGTTATCCCTGCTATGCAGAGGGGGAAACTGAGGTACAGGAGGAGCCACGTGCAGGGCCCTCTGAGGGGGTTGGGGCAGGAAGGGGGAGAAGCCCCCCAATCTCTAGGGTTGGAGGTCAGGACCAGGGGTCGGTGTCTGAGGTTGGGGCTGATAGAGGCGGCTCTTCCCGCACGGCCCAGTCCCCCACCCCTGGCTCTCCCGCTCCTTGCTGCTCTTACTTCTCCTTCTCTCTAATGTATTCAGCTGCCACCCTCCTGGCCCTGCCAAGAACCTACGGGGTTTCGAGCCTAGGTTTCACAGGGTGGCTGCACTCCCTGCCTGCTCCTGTCAGAGCCTTGCTTGTCACTACATGTTGGGAGGCATGTGGCCGGCCGTTATGCTCACGCGTCCAACAGGCACTTACCTAGTACCCGGTACCCGTGTGGCTTCCCTGCCTCACCCTCACCGCCTCGCTCTGGACCAAGAGGGCCAGGCCTCTCTCCTAGAACCACAAGGTCATCTGCAAGTGACGTCCTGTGCCAGCGCCAAGTGTGAGGCCTGACAGATGGACACAAACACTGAGCAGAGGAGGGCCCGGGCCTCCCCATGGCCCATGCCGTGGGGTCCAGGTAGCTCGGGATGAGTCCAGACCCAAGCTGGCACTAGCCTGCCGGTACCCCACAGAGCCCTTTCCCTTAGCTTCAGACGGGGTCACTTTCTGGATTATTTGGCTTGGCCACGTGCAGCTGGCACAGTGACGGTCTGAAGACATCCCTATCCTTGTCTTGGGAACAAGGTGCCTAATGTGGTAAAGGGACTTTGCAGATGGATGACGTGAAGGGTCTTGAGACGGGAGTGATCCTGGATCACCCGGGGGGCCCATGTGCTCACGGGGTCCTCATCACAGGGAGGCAGGAGGGTCAGAGTCAGAGGAGGAGATGTGAGGACGGAAGGAGAGAGACTGGAAGATGCTCGCTTCTGGCTCTGAAGACACAGGAAGAGGCCACGAGCCAAAGAACGTAGGGCCCCTAGAAGCTGGAAAAGGCGGGTAACGGATTCTCCCTGAAGTCTCTGGAGGAACACAGAGCTTTGCCAACCCGTTTCAGATTTCTCCAGAATTGTGAGAGAATAAACGCATTGTTTTGAGCCACGAAATTTGTAGTGCTCTATTGTAGGGGCAAGCAGAAGCTCGTGCAGTGTGCGAAGCCCTCACGTGACCTCTGGAGCACGTATACTCTGAAAGTGCTCCGACTGTTATGTAAATCAGGAGGGATTGGAAGAGAGCACCCAGAACTGGGTTGGGGTGAGGAGTGACGATAAATCTGAAGGCCGTAACAGTCTGCATGGTAGCTCAGCTCAACCTTGAGTTTCCCGGCAGCCAAAGCAAAAAATGAAGCAGATGAACAGTGTAAGCGTGTTGCCTATAGGGGAAAGCAGAGCTTTCTTACCACATTGTACTGGCTTCCCTTTGGGGCAGGGAGCAAGCAGTTAGTTCATGAGGGCCCGCAGCCCCTGTCCCCACCTCCTTTGTGAGGGTCCCAAGCCCATGGTTGGTCTAGGCCCCAGCTGCGCTCTCTGAAGCTTTCTGCTTCTCTTGTCACCTCTGCTGAGTCAGAGCATTGGGTCCCTCCCCTCAAACCTGCACCTGAGTCCATGGAGACCCAGGGAGGGCAGTTGAGGCAGGTTGAGGATGGCTTCCCTTGGGCATACTTCCCAGCCAGGGGCTTAGAACACCAGGGTTGGAGCCTCAGATTCTGGCTCAGCTGGCAGTGCTGCTGGGGGTCACCTAAGGGGTCACGCCTGCCTCTCGGGGTCACTGAATGCGCTGAACACACCTGGCTGCCTGGAAACCTGGATAAGTCACAGTCCCCTGAACCTAGGACCAGAGGGCTCTAGTGCCGGGCAGTGGCTGGGGGCCCCTGTCCAGGTCCCTATGTCTGTGCGTCACCGCCACAGTGCCTGGCTGTAAACAGGACGCCACCACCCCCCGAATGTGTGCCACAGTGCGCTCCACAGAGGTGGGGCCACAGGTGTGGGGCAGGGTGTTGTTTTGAGGGTGGCTCTGGTCGCCCCTCCGCTTCTCTGAGCTACAGACACCACCCCAAGGAGGGGCCACCCCGTCCGCTGCCCACCGGCCTTCTGGGAAGCCAGGATGAGATCACGGCTCGGTAGAGTGCTTTGCAGATGCAGCCTGCTCTGCACACATGGGCACGCACATTGATTGTGCCGAGAGTGGATTGCAAGGGATCAGAGGGCCGGCCCGCCCTCCACCATGCTTGAGCAGTTACTGGCATTCAGCAAAAAAAGGGGGAGACAAAGGTCTTCTTACAGGAAGCCCTGTGGTCCTCGGCAAGAAGGCCCGCCTTCTGCCCCTGGTCTGGGCAGAGAGCAGAGGGGGTGGTAGGCGGGGAAGGGGCTGGGGGCAGCAGCGCACACAAGTTCTTGGACAGCAGGGTCCTGCAGACAGCTGTGGTCACAGGGCGGCTGCAGGAGCAGAGCCGTAGCCCCTCCTGGCTGACGAGGTTGGGGCAGCATGGTGGCCATTGAGGCAGTGCCAGGCCAGCTCCAGCACAGTGACCAGGCAGCAGGCTCTCTGGGGGCCTTCTCACACCCAGGCCTGCTCCAGGCAGCCTTCTCCCATCCACCCCCGCCGCTGGTCCCACCCCACTCCCGGTACCTTGGGCCTCTGCCTCTGCTCCTGGTGTCCATCTGCCTGGAAACCCACTGACTGAGAGGCTGCCCCTGGAAGCTTCTCTAATTGTCTCCATTTCATCCCATCCTCCAGAAGACTGAACACATACCCCCATCCCTGCCTCAGGCCACAATGGTGAGGGCCTGCTCAGCTGGGCCCCGGAGCCGGCACACAGCAAGCACTTGGTGTTGACAGAGGATCCGTCAGAGAGGGATAAAGAAGGAATGAGGGACAGGGTGGCCAGGCAGCCCCAGAACCGGAGAGAGAGGGTCAGCGGCCTGGCAGGCAGCTGTGAGCAGGGAGCCACATCAGACCTGGTTCAGGGCCATCCTTGGCCCCACTGCCACGTGACAGACACCCGTCCCTGTACCACACCCAGCCTCGTGAGCATGACCAGAGGTCACCCTGGGACCCGCCAGCCAGGGCCCCCACCCTAGAGACCCCTGTAGCCCTTGCCACACATGGGGGGTGGCCACGGCACGCAGCCAGCACCACTGCACTGGCCTTCCCTCGGTTCCATCCCCACCTCGGGGGCACGAAAGCAGCGCCCGCCCACCCCGCTGCCTGGTGAACACCCAGCTCCTGACCACAGAGACCCACCGGGTGCTGGTGATAAGATGTCTTGCCTCCAGCTACGACCTCTCCTCCCCCCTGCCCTGTCCTTTCTTCGTTGCCCTCTGTTTCCAGAATGGTCTCCCCTGAATGTGCTCCTGCCCTTCCCCGGCGTCCTCGGCACCCTTCGACTCCTCTCCCCCCCTCACGCTTCTCTGCCCTTCCTGCTGCCTCTCCTGGGCACCGCAGCCCTTCCAGCCCTGAGCCCACTTTTCCCCAGCAGCCAGAGGGGCCTGTCCCAGGAACCCCAGGCAGCTGCAGCCCCTATCCTCACATGCTGGCCGAGCCCAGAACGAGACATCCACCCGAGGGGCATCATTGGGGATGGTGCAGGGCAGCTGGAGTGCTGGGACACCCCAGGGAGACTCCTGAGCCCACAGGACACCTCTCCCTGCAGGACCCGCCTCTCCCTTGCGGAAACTCCGTTCCCTATCCTTGGACCCCAGCCCACACTCCGGAACATTCTGTGTCTCCTCTCAGGAGTCTTCCCTTGCGCTTGCTCAGGGCTGCTTCACCAGCCAGCGAATCATCTGCAGAGAGGATAAGGGGAGACCCCAAGGGAGTTTAGGGACTTGGGGTAGTCTGACAGCGAGCGTTGTGTCCTGTGAATCTTACATTAAAGTTCCGTGCCGTGTGCCCTTGTGTCTTCTTTATGCTTCAATTTCCTGCTAAGTCTTTTTTTTAGGTTGAGACATATCCCACATACCATACAACTCACCCATTGAAAGTGTGCAAGTCAGAGGGTGTAGCATGTTCGCAGAGCTGTGCAACCATCACCACACCAAATTCAGAACATTTTCGTCACCTCAGGAAGAAGCCCCTGTACTGAGTAGTAGTCAACCCCATTCCAGGAAACTCCCCCAGCCGCCAGTATCCACAGATCTGCCTTCTGTGTGTACGCATTTGCCTTTTGCAGATATTTTATGTAAGTGGGATCATACAATCAGTATTAGTTCTTTTGTGTTTGGCTTTTTAGAGGTTCATCCGTGCCCTTGCATGGGTCACACCCGCATTTCTCTGTATCATTGAATAATACTCTGTTGTGTGGACAAACCACGTTTTGTTTATCCACTCATCCGCTGATGGACACTTGGGTCTCCACCCGCTGGCTGTTGTGAATGTGTGCGCACAGGTGTCTGTGTGGACGTGTTTTCATTTCTTTTGGGCAGACACCTATAGGGTCGCTGTGAGTCGGAATCGACTTGATGGCACTGAGTTTGGTTTTTGGTTTTAGACACCTAGGAGTGGCATTGCTGGGTGGTACGGTGACTCTGTTTCGCCTTTTGAGGAGTAGCCCCATCTCACACTCCCACCAGCCATGCATGTGGGTCCAGTTTCCCCACATTCTGGTCCGCCTTGTGATTGTCTTTTTTGTGGTAGCCATGCTCATGGGTTGAAGTGTCTCCCTGTGGTACTGAGCTTCATCTCCCTGGAGGCTAACAACTCTTTCATGTGCTGATTGGCCATTTGTGCCCCTTCTTTCCTGCCTACCTGCAGGGTGTTAAGCCTGGCCCTGCTGGGGTCGTTAGGGTATATTGCCCACTCCGGCTGTGGGTGGGGAGCAGGCTGGGAGGTGGAGGGGCCATCATGGTGGACAAGTGTCTGGGGATTGTGGTCTGTGCTCAGCAGTTTCCAGAGTAGATGCTACCCAGGTGCTCTGTTAGGTGAGGGGGCTTGGTCACAGTTCAGGATGTCGGGGTCCAGGAGTGGGAGAGCCACGTGGGCTGGGTTCCAATGTCAGCTCTGCCGCCATTGCTGTTGGGTTAGCACAGGCAGCCCCGCCCGCCAGCTGCAGTGAGATGGGTAGGGGTGCCCTCCTGCCCCGCCTTGCTCCAGAGGACCAGGGGGCGTGCACAGGGTCTTGAGGTGCAGTTTCCTCCAGGTCACTGTGGCCTGTGCCCAGCTGCCCTTCCCCACTGGCTCCTTTGCATAGGCTCTGGCAGCCCCCCAGTGGCCCCCAGGGTTGGGTCGTGGTTGATAGTAACATGAGCAGCAGGTCTCCCTCAGCCAACATGGCATTATTTATGTCTCTGCCCCTGGTAACGTCACCAGTCCTGGGGGACCATCAGACATGGTGACTCAAGGCTCCAAAGCTTGGGAGGGGAGCTTCCAGGCCCTACTCAGCACAGGCTGGTGGGAGTCTGCAGGACAGCCTGTGCCCCTGACTTACCAAAAGGCCAGAGTCCCGCCCTTCATGCCCCACCCCCAGGCCTGCACAGCAAGGGCACCCGAGGCTCCCACGCTGGGAGTCCACTGGCAAAGCCACGACAGATGGTCCTTTCTCTTGTTTTCTACTGAACAAAACACCATTTCTGGGACAAGGGTGCCCAGCCAGGTTGTGGGGATGACAGAGGGTTGATTCCCCACTCCAGCAAACCCTCAGTGGATGGTGGGTGGTGAAGGGGCTCATGGTGGGGGATGGAACGAGGGCTTGAGAGACCCCCGGACCCCTCGCCAAGCCGCAGCTTCCCTCGTGTAGCGCTGGTCCTCAGAGTTGGGGTCTGGGCGGCCGGGGTCTGGGCGGCCGGGAGCTGCTCTGGGGGTGGCGCTGGGGACAGAACGCACAGCGTAAGCTGGCGGGGGAAACTGATGCCAGGGCCAGGAGGGCCTGTGCACTCGGCAGAGGCGGGACCTGGGTTGGGTAGTGCCCCGCCCGGTATGGCGCCCCGCGCTGCCAGCCGCTGGAGCCGCCCCGTCCAGTAAGGCCGGGCGCTGCCGGTAATCGGCCCGGCCGCATCATTTCCCGACAGTCAGCCGCCGGCGGAGGAAGTCGGCCTGTGACTAACCCGCCCGCGGCGGCTGCCGAGCCCGGACCGCGCGGGGTCATGCGGAGCCGCGGCACCTCCCGGGCCAGCTCCGCGCCATGTCCCGGCTGCGGCTCTGGCTGCGCTTCTCTGCGCTCGGCCAGGTAAGCGGGCCACTGGCTCAGTGCGCTTCTCCTGGCAGGGATGGGGAGGGGGCAGCCAGGAAGAGGAGGGGGCGGCCGGGACGGGGACCGGACGGGAGGAGAGGATGGGGAGAGCTACCCCTACGCCCTCCTCAACTAGCCACCGCGGGAATCCCCAGAAAGCTCCCACCCTGCTCCTTCAGGCAGCCGGAGCGACCCTGCCGGGATGTTCCAGGAGAAATTTGAGGACTTGGGGGTGGATCAGTTGCCTCAGGCTTGTGGCTGAATGGTGGGGAGTCTTAGGGGAACGAGGGTGTCGGTCTGAGCACCCGTGGTCACAAGGGGTGGCTGGAGGTGGGTCGCCAACTGGGGCATTTGTGGGTTCTGGGGCGTCCACGCTGCGACATCCTTATCTCCCCTGAAACCTCACACGGAGCTGTTTGTGGGGCTTTGCAAGCCAGGGATAGGGCGGGGGCGTGGCTTTGGGCTCGGCTCTGGCTGGGCAGACCCTTCCCCCACAACACGGACCCTGGCCTGTGCAGAGTTCCTCCAGTGACTACGGTCACATGCCCTCCCAGCGGGGCCCCTGTCCAGGGCAGGCCAGTCCGGAGGGGGCCGCGTGAGGGGGTGTGTCCCCAGTCTGCCGTGTCCCACAGAGCTGAGTCCCCACCCCCTGGGAGGGGCCAGAGCCGGGTCCTGCCCCCGGCCCCACCCCATCCTGCCTCCCTACCCTTGTTCTCAAGTTTTCAGGTGTGGCCACCAGGCTTCCTCCCTGCCTGGGGCTGATGAGGAGGGTGGGAGGGGCAGGAGGAGATGCTGGGGTTCCATTGACTTGGGTCTGGTTCTGTGTCAGATTCTGGGGTTCGAGGTTGGGGGAGCTGCTGGGAGTCACGTCCTGACACATGGGCAGGGGCAGGGCCTCCCTGGGGAGGGTTCTGCTCTTGCCCCCATTTAGGCAACCTTGGGTGGCACACTGGTTAAAAGCTCAGCTGCTAACCAAAAGGTCGGCAGTTTGAATCCACCAGGTGCTGCTTGGAAACCCTATGGGGCAGTTCTACTCTGTCCCATAGGGTCGCTATGGGTCAGAATTGACTCAGCTGCAACAGGTGGGTGCCTACCCTGCATGAGCAGGGTCCAGACGGTGGAGCTTGGGAGGCCCACGCCCTGCTCCCTGCCAGGGCCGTGGCCCCACACCTCAGTGAGGCCCCTCCCTCTGTCCTGCCTGGTCTTCTGCTCTGGGTGGGGACGGGAGGGTGGGGGTGCCTTAGCAGGAGACAGTGTCTAGGAAGGGGAGGTTGGGTGCTGTCCGGTGAGCACTTGGGTTTTAGTAGACTTTATTAGAACAGCTTTGGAGTCACAGATGGTGTAGAGTCTCAAAACCTTCCCCAGTTCCCCTGTTGTTAACATCAGTTATATTGGTGCCATGTTGTTGTTATGGGCTGTGGAGTCGTTTCTAACTCACAGCGACCCCACGTACAACGGAATGAAACGCTGCCCGGTCCTCTGCCATCCTCACAATTGTTGCTGTGTTTGAGCCCATTGTTAACAGTCGCTGCATCAACCCATCTCGTTGAGGGTCTTCCTCTTTTTTGCTGACCCTCTACCTTACCAAGCATGATGTCCTTCTCCACGGACTGGTCCTTCCTGATAACATGTCCAGAAATGTGAGACAACGTTGGGCCATCCTGGCTTCTAAGGAGTACTCTGGCCATACTTCCTCCAAGACAGATTGTTGCGACACCGTCATAATCAGCCAGCAATGTGGATACACCGTCATTAGCTGAGAACCATATTTGTTTGGATTGCCTCAGTTTTTCTCTCACGTCTTGTTTACTTTACCTCTCAGGCTCCACTGGGCAGTGACGGTTTCTAAGACTTTCCCTGTTTTTGAGACCCTGACGATTTTGAGGGGTGCTGCTCAGGAGTTTTGTGGGAGGCCCCTCGATTGGGTGTGTCTGGTGTTTCCCTCATGGTTTAGTGGGGTGGTGGGTTTTGGGAAAAGAACTCAGGGGTGAGATGCCCTCCCCACCCTATCACATCAGGCTGTGAACTGTCCTCCTGACACGTTACTGTGACGTTGACCTTGCTCACCTGGCTGAGGTGTATCGTCAGGTGTCTCTTCCCTCTTTCCACGCTGTGCTCTTTGGAGGGACGTCACCATGTTTGGCCACCTTGCCGGCGGGGGGGCGATGCACTCTCACCTCTGGCCCTGCCCTTTGCTCCACCCTCTTGGTAAGGAGGGGTCTTGAAAGCCCCCTCACAGCAGGTGCCGGCCCCTCATCCCTCATCTCCGCTTTTGAAAATGGAATATGCCCCCCACGTGCTGCCACGGCGGGGCAGGCACAGTCACACGTGGCCCTAGGGAGAGGATAGCAAAAATGGGTGACTTCTGGAGTGTCCCATTCCTAAGGGCTCGCAGCTGCTAGTGTCCCCCTCCCCACTCCCGGAGGCCCTGGAACCTTTTACAAACCTTCCCCTGCCCCTACCGCCTCCAGAAGGAGCCTGAGAGGTTTTTGCTCCTGCCCCTCAAATGTGGGCTGAGCAAGTCCAGAGCCGGGTCCTCCTGGAGCAGGAGGGCTTGGGTCTGCCCCCTGACACCTCGAGGGCCTAGGCTGGGGATGGCCATGGGGGAGGCGTATGGTTGTCAGAACCGGTCTGGCCGGCTGACCTGTCCACTCATCTCCCATCTGAGTCACCCTGCCCTGGAATTCCCGACAGGACTGGCTCAGGGGGCTCAGTGACGCCTCCCCCCATCGATGGTTTCTCTTCTTTTTTTTTTCAATTGCGGCGAAAATATACAACAACAAGACATGTGCCAGTTCAACAATCTCTGCACAGATAATTCGGTGACATTGGTTACATTCTTCAGGTTGTGCAGACATTCTCCCCGTCCTTTTCCAGACATCCCCCCCCATTAACATGCACTCAGTGCCCCTAAGCAAAAACTCCCCCTTCCCCTCCCTCCCACTCCTGCTAACCACCAGTAATCTTCAGTTTCTAGATATTAGCTTATTTCATAAAAGCGAAAGTGTCCTTTCACCACTGACTGACTTGGTTCGGCATGATGTTTTCAAGGCTCACACAAGGCTCGTGTCATCAGAACACATTTCTTTTCATCGCCGAGCAGTATCTCAGTGTGTGGGTATACCCCACTGGGTTTATGCATCATCTCTTCGTTTGTTCTTTGTTTTAATAACATTTTACTGAGCTTTTGGTGAAAGTTTACACAGCAAGTTAGGTCCCCATCTGACAATTTCTGCACAAATTGTCCAGTGACATTAGTTATATTTATCACAATGTGTCAACATTCTCCTTAGTTTTGTTCTGTCTCCAGGACTCTAGTTTCCCTGCCCCGTCATCTTTGCTTTTGGGTGATTGTTGACCTTCTAGTCTCACACACAGATGGCTTTTAAACCCGGTTTGGATCTTACAGTTAGCATCATTTGTGTGCCGCTGAAACCCCGGTGGCATAGTGCTACGGCTCCTAACCAAGAGGTCGGCAGTTCAAATACACCAGGCGCTCCTTGGAAACTCTATGGGGCAGTTCTCCTCTCTCCTGTAGGGTCGCTATGAGTCAGAATCGACTCAACGGCAGCGGGTTTTGGTTTCTGCTATTTCGCTAAAAGATGATCTCGGGATAGGCTCAGGTCTAGGTTTAAAGAGTGTCTCAGGGTGATAGTCTCAGGAAGTCCTCTGTTCTCTACTGTTCCAGTTTGTCTGGCTTTTTTTTTTTTTTTTTTTTTAATAATAATTCAAGTTCTGCTCCACATTTTTCTCCCACTCTGTCCGGGACCGCCTATTGTGATCCCGGTCAGAATAGTCAGCGGTGGTAGCCGGGCACCATCCAGTTCTTCTGGTCTCAGGGCAGATGAAGTTGTGGCTCCTGTGGACTTGTTTTTTCTCTGAACTTCTGGTTACCTTCCTACCATTTTGCTCCTGTCGAGTAGAGACCTGTAGGTTTGTCTGTCCATCATCTGTTGATGAATGTTGTGGTTGTTTACACCTTTCGGCTCATGTGGAAAGTGTTGCAGTGATCATCGGTGTACAGGTTTTGTTTGCGTTCCTGCTTTCACGTCTTCTGGGTCTATACCTAGGATTGGGATTGCTGGGTTATATGGTGTTTCTGTGGCCAGCTTTTTGAGGATCTGCCAGACCGTTTTCCACGGCAGCTGCACCATTTTACATTCCTGCCAGCAATGGACGAGGGTGCCTGTTTCTCCATGACCTGGCCAACACTTGTTTCATTGATCATTGCCGTTACAGAGGGGCTGAGGTGGAGTCTCATTGTGGTTTCGATTTGCATATCCCTAATGGCCAACGAGTAGAGCGCTGGTGGTGCAGTTGTTAAATGCTCGACTGCTAACTGAAAGGTCAGCAGTTTGAACCCCCCAGCTGCTCCACGGGAGAAGGATGTGGCAATCTGCTTCTCTAAAGATTGACAGCCTTGGAAACCCTGTGGGGCAGTTCTCCTTTGTCCCCTAGGTTTGCTATGAGTCAGAATCTACTGGACGGCAGTGAGTTTGGGTTTGGAATGGCTAATGATGGCCAGCGTCTTTTCATGTGCTCGTTGGCCATTTGAATATCCTCTTTGGTAAAATGTCTGTTTAAGTCCTTTGCCCATTTTTTGACTGGGTTGTTTGTCTTTTTGTTAGGTTGTTTGATTGTTTCTTAAATTTTGACCTTGTTGTTGTTGTTAGGTGCTGTCAAGTCGGCTCCGACTCACAGCAACCCTGTGCACAACAGAATGAAACACTGCCTGGTCCTGCACCGCCCTCACAGTTGTTATGCTAGAGCCCATCGTTGCAGCCACTGTGTCAGTCCACCTCGTTGAGGGTCTTCCTCTTTTTGGCTGACCTTCTACTTTACCAAGCATGATGTCCTTCTCCAGGGACTGATCCCTCCTGACAACATGTCCACAGTACGTGAGACGCAGCCTCGCCACCCCTTCTTCTTAAGGAGCACTCTGGCTGTACTTCCTCGAAGAGAGATGTGTTCGTTTTTCCCAGAGTCCACAGTGTGTTCAGTAATCCTCACCAGCACCACAATTCAGAGGTGTCAGTTCTTCTTCCTTATTCATTGTCCAGCTTTCACATTCATAGGAGGTGATTGAAAACACCTTGGCTTGGGTCAGGCACACCTTAGTCCTCAAGGTGACATCTTTGCTTTTCAACACTTTCAAGAGCTCTTTTTCAGCAGACTTGCCCAGTGCAACGCGTCTTTTGATTTCTTGACTGCTGCTTCCATGGGTGTTGATTGTGGATCCAAGTAAAATGACATCCTTGACAACTTCAATCTTTTCTTCGTTTATCATGATGTTGCTCATTGGTCCCGTTGAGGAGTTTTGTTTTCCTTATGTTGAGGTGCAATCCATACTGAAGGCTGTGGTCTTTGATCTTCATAAGAAAGTGCTTCAACTCCTCGTCACTTTCAGCAAGCAAGGTTGTGTCATCTGCCTAACGCAGGTCATTAATGAGTCTTCCTCTAATCCTGATGCCCCGTTCTTCTTCGTATAGTCCAGTTTCTCGGATTTTTTGTTCAGCATACAGATTGAATAGGTATGGTGAAAGGATACAACCCTGAAGCACACTTTTCCTGACTTTAAACCATGCAGTATCCCCTTGTTCTGTTTGCATGACTGCCACTTGATCCATGTACAGATTCCTCATGAGCACTATTCAGTGTCCCGGAATTCCCATTCTCCGCGATGTTACCCATAATTTGTTATGATCCACACAGTCGAAGGCCTTTCCACAGTCAATAAAACACAGGTAAACATCCTTCTGGTATTCTCTGCTTTCAGCCAGGATCCATCTGACATCAGCAATGATATCCCTGGTTCCATGTCCTCTTCTGAATCCGCCTTGAATTTCTGGCAGTCCCTGCCAATACACTGCTGCAGCCGCTTTTGAATGATCTTCAGCAAAATTTTACTTGCCTGTGGTGTTAATGATAAAAAAAAATTATTGTTCAATAATTTCCATATTCGGTTGAATCACCTTTCTTGAGAAAAGGCATAGATATGAATCTCTTCCATTTGGTTGGCCGGGTAGCTCTCTTCCAAATTTCTTGGCATAGATGAGTGAGCACTTGTAGCGCTGCATCCGTTTGTCGAAATATCTCAATTGGTGTTCTGTCAATTCCTGGAGATTCGTTTTTCACCAGTGCCTTCAGTGCAGCTTGGACTTCTTCCCTTAGTACCATTGGTTCCCAATCATATGCCACCTCTTGAAATGGCTGAACATCAACTAATTTTTTTTGGTATAGTGAGTCTGTGTGCTCCTTCCATCTTCTTTTGATGCTTCCTTTGTCATTCAGCATCTTGCCCTTAGAATCCTTCAGTATTGCAACTCAAGGCTTTGAATTTTTTCTTCAGTTCTTTCAGCTTGAGAAATGCTGAGTGTGTTCTTCCCTTTTGGTTTTCTATCTCTAACTCTTTGCACATGTAATTGTAAAACTTCATTTTGTCTTCTTGAGCCACCCTTTGAAATCTTCTGTTCGGTTCTTTTACTTCATTTCTTCCTTTTGATTTAGCTGTGTGACATTCATGAGCAAGTTTCAGAGTCTCCTCTGGTCTTTTCTTTCTTTCCTGTCTTTTCCATGACCTCTTGCTTTCTTCATGTATGATGTCCTTGATGTCATCCCACAGCTTGTCTCGTCTTTGGTCGTTAGCATTCAGTACATCAAATCTATTCCTGAAATGGTCTGTAAATTCAGGTGGGATATACTCAAGGTCATACTTTGGCTCTCATGGACTTGCTTTAATTTTCTTCAGTTTCAACTTGAATTGGCATATGAGTAGTTGATGGTCTCTTCCACAGTCAGCCCCTGGCCTTGTTCTGACTGATGATATTGAGCTTTTCCATTGTCTCTTTCTACAGATGTAGTTCATTTGATTCCTGTGTATTCTGTCTGGTGAGGTCTATGTGTATAGTCACCGTTTATGTTGGTGAAAAAGTGGTATTTGTAGTGGAGAGTCATTGGTCTTGGCAAAATTCAATCATGCGATCTCATTTCTATCACCAAGGCCATATTTTCCAACTACAGATCCTTCTTGTTTGTTTCCAGCTTTTGCATTCCAATCACCAGTAACTATTAGTGCATCCTGATTGCTCATTTGATCAATTTCAGACTGCAGAAACTGACAAAAATCTTCAGTTTCTTCTACTTTGGCCTCAGTGGTTGGTGTGTAAATTTGAGTAATAGTCATATTAACTGGTCTTTGTAGGCATATGGCTGTTATCCTATCACTGACAGCGTCATACTTCAGGATGGATCTTGGAATGTTCTTTTTGATGATAAACGCAACACCATTCCTCTTCAAGTTTTCATTCCTGGCGTAGTAGACCATGTGATTGTCTCATTCAAAATGGCCAATACCAGTCCATTTCAGCTCACTGTTGCCTAGGATATCAATCCTTATGCGTTCCGTTTCATTTTTGATGATCTCCGATTTTCCTAGATTCATACTTCATACATTCCAGGTTGCGATTATTAATGGATGTCTGCAGCTGTTTCTTCTCATTTTGAGTTGTGCCACATCAGCGAATGAAGGTCCCAGAAGCTTTACTCCACCTACGTCATTAAGGTTGACTCTAATCTGAGGAGGCAGCTCTTCCCCAGTCATCTTTTGAGTGCCTTCCAGCCTGGGGGGCTCATCTTCCAGCACTATATCAGACAGTGTTCCGCTGCTATTCATAAGGTTTTCACTGGCTAATGCTTTTCAGAAGTAGACTGCAGGGTCCTTCTTCCTAGTCTGTCTGAGTCTGGAAGCTCAGCTGAAACCTGTCCTCCATGAGTGACCCTGCTGGTATCTGAATACCGGTGGCATAGCTTCCAGGATCATAGCAACACACAAGCCCCCACAGTACGACAAACTGACAGACACGTGGGGGAATTTTTACTTAGTGATTGGTAATTTAAGCACATAAATGTCACCTTTTCAAACCAGACTTAATGGTCTGACTGAGACCAGAGGGACCCTGGAAGATATGGCCCCTGGACTGTCAGTTAGCCCGAAACTAAAACCATTCCTGAAGCCAACTCTTCAGACAAAGATTGGCCTGGACTATAAGACATAAATGATACTCGTGAAGAGTGTGCTTCATAGCTCAGGTGGACACGGGAGACTAACTGGGCCGCTGCTCTGTGGACCTGGTGGAGGGGGAGGGGAACAGGAGCTGGCTGAAGGGACACAGGAAACCCAGTGGGGAGGAGGAGCATACTGTCACATTACAGGGAGAGCAGCTAGGGCCACGTAACAATGTGTTTGTAAATTTTTATATGAGAAACTGACTTGAAGCGTAAAATTTCACTGAAACCACAATTAAGAAGAAAAAAGTGTCACCTTTTCAGGGGTACGTGCAGGCGTGGTGAATCTGACAAATGCAGGGATCCTGCCGCTGTCGCCTCAGAGCCCCTCAGCAGCTCCCCTGCCGTCGGCTGGCAGCCGCCCCCACCACGGCCCCTCCGCCCGTGTCCCCTCCACCCCGGCCCCTCCACCCCGATCCTGCTGCTGTCGCCTCAGAGCTCCTCAGCAGCTCCCCCACTGCTGGCTGGCAGCTGCCCCCCACCCCGGCCCCTCCACCCCGGCCCTCCGCCCCTGTCCCTCCACCCCGTCCCCTCTACCCCATCCCCTCTACCCTGTCCCCTCCACCCCGTCCCTCCAGTGCCGTCCCCTCCACCCTGTCACCTCCGCCCCCGTCCCTCCACCCCTGTCCCCTCTCTCCCCATCCCCTCTGCTCCCTGCCCCCTGCCCTTGCTCCCCTGCCTCTTCTAGATTCCACATCCACCCAGTCGTCCAGCCTCGGTGCTGGCTTCCTCAGTCTCTTTCTCTTTCTTTCTCTCTTCCTTTTGTTAACAACTTTATTGAGTTATAATTCACCCATTTAAAGTGCACGATTCAGTGGTTCTTAGTATGTTCACAGAGCTGTGCAGCCATCAGCCCTGATTTCAGAACATTCCGTCACCCTAGAAAGAAGCCCTGCTCTCTGGATTCACCCTCCTGACCCGCACATCCTGAGATCGCCCCACTCCACAGGCCTGAGGGGAGGGCGGGTGGGATTCGGCACAGCTGTCCCACCTCCACACCATCCAGGCCCCTCCCAGCTGAGGTGCCCACATCCTCCCAGGTCCCACGCAGACCCCCCTCAGTGCATGCTTCTCCTGTGGCCCTTGTGACAACCAACACCAGCTGAGTGGCTTAGAACAACTCAAGTTTTTTTCCCTTTCGGTCCTGGAGACTAGAAGCCCAGAATAGGTCTCGTGGGGCTGAAATCTGGGTGTCAGAGTTGAAATCTGGGTGTCGGCTGGTTCCTTCTAGAGGCCACAGAGGAGAATCGTCTCCTGGCCTTTTCCAGCTTCTAGAGGCCCCGCGTTCCTTGGCCCACGGCCCCTTCATGCGCCTTCAGAGCCAACAGAGACCATCTTCCAGCCTGTCTCTCTCTCTCTCTGCTTCCGTCCTCACATCTCCTCTGACTCTGACCCTCCTGCCTTCCTCTGATGAGGACCCTGTGATCACATGGGTCACCTGGGTGATCCAGGATCATCTCCCATCTCAAGAGCCTTCATTTCATCCATCTGCAGAGTCCCTTAACCCTGTGAGATCCCAGGCTTCAGGGATCAGGGTGTGGACGTCTTTGGGCCTACTGTCCTACAACCATGAGTGATTATCCTTTATAACCAACCTAACTAACTAGTTACCATCGAGTCAACTCCAGCTCATGGTGACCCCACGTGTGTCCGAGTTGAACTGTGCTCCGCGGGGTTTTCAGTGGCTGATCTTTCCAAAGTAGATAGCCAGACCTTTCTTCCAAGGCTCCTTTGGGTGGACTTGAGCCTCCAGCTTTTCAGTTAGCAGCTGAACGTGTTCACCGCTTGCACCACCCAGGAACTCCCCCTAGTAACCAAGGAAATTGAAGTGACCGAATATCTTTTGAAGTTAAAAAAGCTTTTGAAGTTAAAGGTGTCACAAAACACTGTGCTGCTGGCAGGCAGCGTCCCCACTTGGGGGCCAAACGTGGGTGTCCGCCCGCCGCCTCACCAGCCCGTCTTCCAGGACTCATTGAATTTCGACGACATCTCCAACTTATCCTCATCCGTGGACTCCCTGTCGGACATCGCAGACACGCCCGACTTCCCACCGGCCGACAGCCTCAGCCAGGTGCCCACCATCTGGGACGTGAGCACCACCTCATCCACCCATGACAACAAGGTCAGTGCTCTCTCCCCCCGGCCCCCATGGGGTGGCTCCAAGAGGTGGGTGGTGGGGCGCTCAGGCAGGGCCCGGTTGGGCATTGTCAGGGCTCGCACGTGTTCATGGATGTGGGTGGCTTATCAGCTCAGGGGCTTCAGATTTCTTGCATAGCCCAGAAGGCGTATGGATTAGAACCAGAAAAGCACAGAGCGCCTCTCCCATTCTCAGCGCAGGAACAAGGCTCCCGCCACAGCCCGCCCTCCCTGCAGGCCCCCGTGGCACACTGGCCAGACCCCTTCAGCCCACCTGGTCCATTCCTGCCTCGGGGCCTTTGCACCTGCTGTTCCCTCTACATGAACGCTCTTCTCTAAGGGTTCCTTGTCCCTGGGGCATCTCTGCTCGGTGCTCTGTGCCAGCATGAGCAAGGCCATCGGCCCTGCTGGGGGACGGGCGTTAACCGATGGGTAAGTGAAAATCACTCACCTGGGCGGTTTCCCCCCAGAGGACTCCTGTTCATGTCTAGGGACATCTGTGCTTGTCACAGCTGGGGGTTACACCATGGCATTGAGAGGGTGGAGGCCAGGGATGCTGGTCAACACCCTGCAGTGCACAGGATGCCCCCACCCCAGGGAAGGATCTGGCCGTGTCAGCAGTGCTGAGGGGGTGGCCCTGGCCTGGGAGAATACAGTCAGGTGATGGGACAGAGTGGAGAGTGCTTCTGAAGAGGCACACTTGGGCTGAGAGCCAAGGAGGGTGTCAGTCCGGCAGAGCTGAGGGAGGGGCGTCTGTGTGGAGGCCTTACGGCAGATGCAGAAGCCTTATGGCAAGAGTGGGCATGATGGGTTTGAGGGGTGGTGGTGGTCTATGAGCCTGGCCAGGTGGGAACGAGGGGCCGAGGTTGGTGGAATCGAGTCCCTGTTAGGGCAGGGGGTTGGACTTTGTCCTCAGGGGAGCGAGAGGCCCCTGGCCAGTGTTCTGGGGGCATTGAGCGCTGGGGTTCTGTTAGAAAGCTCCCCTGGTGGCAATGAGGTTGAGGAGGGGTGCAGAAAGGGCTGGGCAGGAGCTCCAGGCACACAGTGGGGGCACCCAATCAGCGGGCCTTCCTCGAGCCCCCCGTCAGGAGAGAGACTCCTCAACAAGCCGCCGACCCAAGGGTCAGACAGGCAGGTTAGGGCCCAGCCCAGGGCTGCAGTGCAGCCTGGCGCGGACTCCGCAATGTCACCAGCCCACCCAGCTTTCCCCAGAGGACACTGCTAGGTGCCTGCTGGCCTGTCACGTTTTGATCCCCACAGGGAGGGCTGTGACCCGCGCAGTGGCCAGGTGGGTTGGAGGGAGCCCCACAGCCCACACCCGTGACTGGCCCCAGGCCTCCCAGGCTGCGTCCCTGGAGCCTGCACCCTCCACCCTTGGCCAGCGGGAACCGTGACTCAGCCTTCCGGGAACTGGCCGCTGTTTGTTTTTTGTGTGTGGTTTTTTTAATTTGAAAAAAAGAGAGGAGGCTGAGTGTAGGTTCTCAGCCTTCCTGCATCTCACGCCCACTTCATTTTCTCATCATAAAATTTGCCGCGCACAGAACCTCTGAAGCCAGCAGTGAAAGTCACGGCTCAGCGTCACGGGCGGCCACCCTGGGTCCCATGCGCTGCTCGCGGGCTTTGGGGCCGGAAATGGCGCCTGAGACCCAGAGACTTGCTCAGGGTGGGCCTGGCCCCTGGTCCGGCCTCAGCCTCAGCCTCACGCGTGGGGTCCTCATGGAGAGTTCTGAGGCCAGAAGTAACCACCCCCCATCCTTTTTTTTTTTTTCCTACTTCAACAGTTTTTTTTACAATTTTTTCTTTTTTTTTTTAATTGTGGTAAAATATATAGAATGTGAAACTTGCCATTTGAACTTTTTGCAAGTACCATTCAGTGGTTAAGTGCTCGGCTGCTAACCAGAAGGTCAGCGGTTCAAACCTACCAGCCGCCCCTGGGCAGAAAGACCTGGCCGTCTTCCCCGTAAAGATCGCAGCCGAGAAGCCCCACGGGGCAGTTCCGCTCTGTCACGTGGGGCCGCTGTGACTCAGCGTCACCCAACGACAACGACAAAGTACCATTCAGTGACGTTAATTGGATTCACCGCGTTGTGCAACTCTCGGCATTGTCTCCTTCTAGAAGTTTTTCACACAATTGTGTTTTAAGAGTGAGAACGTTCTAGAATGTCACAGACCCCGCTCTGGTCTCTACTGTGCTCCTGTGCTGTGGTCTGTACAGCGGGTGACTGGCCACAGCCCGGCCAGTCCCAGGTTCCGCACCCCTACAGCATCGGAGACCCCACCGTGCAGCCCAGTGTGGGCCATGTCCGCCCCCCACAGGACTCCTGGCAGTTCCCTAGATCCATGCTGTGGCCTTGGTGGCCACAGAGACAACTCCACTGCAGTCGTCCCCAGGATGGGGCCGTGCGGCCCCTCCACAGAGGCACCGTTATCTGTGTGGCCTCAGGCCTGTGGGGCCACCCCGTCCCCTGAGCTCTGGATGCTGTGTGGATCAGGGCCCAGAGCAGGTCCCTGTGCTGGTGGCCACTGCCCCCAGCTCTCACAGCCGCCCCCACGGGCCACACATGGCCAGGCCACACAGGTGCCCCCACCCACATGAGCACCAAGACAGTATTACTGGCCTTTGTCCCATGTCCCGAGTGCTGCTGCTGGGGCCTGGCACACAATAGGTCTCCAACAAGGGCACAACTCGTCTCCTAGAAGTATGCATTGGGTCTCCCAGAAGCACCCAGTGGGTCTCATGTGAGCACACAGTAGGCCTCTTGCGAGCACGGTGGGTCTCCTGCAAGCGCACACAATGGGTCCCCCCCAAGTGTACAGTGGGTCTCCTACAAGTACACAGGGGGTCTCCCTCGAGTGCACAGGGGATATCCAGTGAGCACACAGTGGGTATCCTGCGGGCACGCAGTAGGTCTGCCTCAAGCCCACAGTGGGTCTCCAGTGAGCACACAGTAGGTCTCCCTCAAGCACAAAGTGGGTCTCCTGCGAGCGCACACAGTGGGTCTACCTCAAGCACACAGTGATTTCCTACAAGCACACAGTGTGTCTCCTATAAGCACACAGTGGTGCTCCTTCAAGCATACAGTGGATATCCAGTGAGCACACAGTGGGTCTCCTGAAGGTGCACAATGGCTCTCCCTCAAGCACACAGTGGGTATCCAGTGAGCACAGAGTGGCTCTCCCTCAAGCACATGGTGGGTCTCTGGCACCAGACTGGACGGCAGCTCTCAGCCTGCCCCTGCTACACAGGAAAGGGGCATCTTGTTTATCTGTCAGAACTTGCAGCCCCTTCCCTGAGGCCAGCCTGGAGCCGGTGGGCGGGGGGAGGCAGGGTGTTGGCTGGGAGGAGGCAGAATGTACCCCCCAGGGAAGTGCCTACAGGTGCTTGAGGAACTGCTGCACCCCTCGTGGCCAGGAGGCCCTGGTGTGGGGCCAGGGGGCATGAGAGAGGGGGAAGGACGAGGCCTGAGCCAGGCAGGGGGCTTGTTGGGGTGAATCCTCTCCCAGCTTGTGGGCTGATTTCTTGTCTCCCCACCCCCAGCTCTTCCTGCCCACCAGGCCATTCTCAGGCCTTGAAGACCCTGTGTCCTCCCTCCCTGCCACCTCACTTCTCATCAGCTACCAGGTGAGCCCCCAGCACTGCCTTCCCCCTTACCCAGGGGCCTTGGGGGGACTCACACACACAGAAGCAGGGAGCATCCCATTCACAGATGTGGAAATTGGGTTGTGGAAGGCACCATGCAGGGTGGGTAAGTGGGTGGCCAGCAGAGGAGACGGTTGGGGTGCTGGGACCCTCCCCACCAGGCTTGGCGCCAGCAGCCCCCTAACACGGCCCCTCAGTCGCAGAGCCAGCCCGAGGAGGAGGACGAGGCTGAGGAGGAGGAGGCCGAGGAGCTGGGCCACACGGAGACCTACGCTGACTATGTGCCCTCCAAGTGTGAGTGCGAGGCCAGAGGGCTGCTGGCCCTAGGAGGCAGGCGGGGACACCGGGGGTGGGGGTCTGGCCCTGGGAGGCAGGCCAGGACACCAGGGGGCTGGCCCTGGGAGGCAGGCAGGGACATCGGGGTTGGGGGTCTGGCCCTGGGAGGCAGGCAGGGACATCGGGGGTGGGGGGCTGGCCCTGGGAGGCAGGCAGGGACACCAGGGGGCTGGTTCTGGGAGGTAGGCAGGGACACCAGGGGTGGTGTCAGTTGGTGTCCCGTTGGAATTCCAACAGCCATTCTCCATGCTGTTTGCAAAAGGCCAGAAACGGAGTAATTCTCCCTCCTGGCCCTGAACCCCCACTCACACTTCTTGAAGAAGCCCCAGCATCCCCAGGATGGTGTGGCTGCTCAGCCGGCCACAGTGAGCCCTGACCACCACCCCCCACCCTACAGCCAAGATCGGAAAACACCACCCTGACCGCGTGGTGGAGACCAGCACCCTGTCAAGTGTGCCACCTCCCGACGTCACCTACACACTGGCTCTGCCTGCCTCAGCCTCAGACAGTGGGGCACTGTCCGCCCTGCAGCTGGAGGCCATCACCTACGCCTGCCAGGTGGGTGCCCGGCCCTACCCTTGCTCCCAGGGGGACACACCCCAAGCCTTCCCTGTGCTGTCGCCCTGACTGTTCCCCCATCCCCCACACAGCAACATGAGGTCCTGCTCCCCAGCGGGCAGCGGGCTGGCTTCCTCATTGGGGACGGGGCCGGCGTGGGCAAGGGCCGCACAGTGGCTGGCATCATCTTGGAGAACTACCTGAGGGGCAGGAAGAAGTCCCTGTGGTGAGTGCCCCCCCCATCCCAGTCCACTCATGCTGAGGAGCCTCAGCAGGCCAGAGGGTGGGGACGGGGACCCCTGGACGTCCACCAGATGCCCGCTCCCCACCCAGGTTCAGCGTCTCCAACGATCTCAAGTATGATGCGGAGCGTGATCTGCGGGACATCGAGGCCCCCGGCATTGCTGTGCACGCACTGAGCAAGGTGGGGCGCTGTGGGACCCCTGCCACACCTTCCCATCCTCCTGCCCCCTCTTCTGCCTCTCAGAGGGTCCTACCTTGCCTTCCTGCCCTGCACACCCGGCACAGTGTTTCTAGAACAGCCAGTCTCCTCAGGCCAGCTGGTGCAAGCCTCTGGTCTCAGCTCTCATCTGCAGCCGGCAGGTCCAGGGGGCAGTGACATGGCCCTGGGGCTGCAGGTTCATCTCACTTGTTATCAGCCATTTGGCCTTCTCTGCCTCCACCACAGCAAAGCCCACTGCTGCGCTGTGCCCCACTCCTCTTGCTGGATGGTTGAGGGGGCCCCACGCAAGCTGAGCCTGAAGCCCACCTAGGGTGATGGAATCCTTAGACCATGTCTCCTGGGGGTCTCAGGGGCCCAAGGGCTGAGCTGCCCCAGTTCTAGCCCGTACTTTCACAAACGAGAACTGAGGCTCAGAGGGGAGCAGGGGCACCCACACGAGTGCATGTCTGCCCCTCCCCCAGATCAAGTACGGCGACAACACTACCTCAGAGGGTGTCCTCTTTGCCACCTACTCCGCCCTCATCGGGGAGAGCCAGGCCGGCGGGCAGCACCGCACCCGCATCCGCCAGATCCTTGAGTGGTGCGGGGCCGCCTTCGACGGCGTTGTATCCTTGTTGGGGGACCACACATAACCCACCGTCTCCGTGCACTCTTGGGTCCAGCCCAGCCTCCTGGCTTCAGAGCTGGATGTGTGACCAGACTCCAGCATGGCGTTTGCAGTGACGCCCCAAGGAGGCAGTGGCCACCGGTGGCCCCAAAGCTGGGAGGGTACTGCCTGACAGGAGGCCATGAGGGAGGACAGGGGCACTGCCCCTACTTCCCCCCTCCTTTCTGGGATGTGGTGGCTTGGGGGTGCCTGCCATGAAGGGTTCCACCGTCACGGGAGGCAGACAGCTCCCAAGGAAAGACCCCACTGGCCAAGCCCAGCGTCAGGCGTCACGTTGGTGACATGTCAAGGATCTGGTTGGCTGCCTCATCCAGGGCTCCCACAGGGGAGCCCGGCCCCCGCAACCATCCAGCAGAGACAGAAAGCCCAGCAGGGAGGCCTTTCCTCCCTCTTTCTCATCCTGTTCCTTGTGCTCTTGAAAGGTGTAAATACCTTCGCTTTCTGACCGACAGAGTCGTAGATAGTGTAAAGACCAGGAAAGTATGAGGTGGCTTGGGTGTTGTCCTGAGGTGGATACATTTTCCAGCGCTCTTTTGTTTTTTAATAATACTTTGTTGTGTTTTCGATGAAGGTCTACACAATAGTTTAGGCTCCCATTCCGTGATTTCTACACAAGTTGTTCAGTGAGATTGGTTAGGTTCTTCACAATGCGTGAACAGTCTCATTACTGCCGCTCTGGTTGTTACGTTTTTCCAACAGTTTTTGTCCTGCCAGGTGCCACTGGGTTCCCTTCCCTTCCCTCCCCAGAACAGCCCCCAGGTGGGAGCAGCGTACCCTCTCAGGCCCTTTTCTAGGTGTTTCTATACAGGCACCTATAGAGAAGCATCACTTGTATGTAAACGGGACCCTGTGTTATGTGTTGTCATTGTTGGCTGTTGTTGAGTCAGCCCCCAACTCATGGCGACCCATGCCGAACGCAACAAAATGCTGTCCAGTCCTGTACCATCTCCATGATCCGTTGCGGATTGGACTGCCATAAATCCGTAGGGTTTTCGTTGACGGTTTTTCAGAAGTGAATCGCCAGGCTTTTCTTCTTAGTCAGCCTGGAAGCTCCCCGGAAACCTGCTCAGCGTCCCAGCACCAGGCAGGCCTCCACTGATAGACGGGTGGTGGCCGCACAGGAGATGTGCTGGCCAGGAATCGAACCGAGATCTCCCACACAGAAGCCTGGTGATCTGCTCCTGTTAACGTTAAACAGCCAAGAAAACCCTGCGGAGCAGTTCTCCTCTGTAACACCCGGGGTTGCCATGAATTGGAATTGACTTGATGGCAACTGGTTTCTCCCCGCACATCTTTAGAACACGTTTTTTCTCAATACTATTTTTTAAAAGTTGACATAATTGCAGATGTATGTGCAGTTGTAAGAAAGAATTTAGAGGGTCAGTCCCAGGTGCCCTTCACCCAGTTTCCCCCAGTGGTGACATCTGACAAAGCCGTAGAGCCGTGTCACCACCAGGACACAGATGTGGGGATGTGGCTGCAGCCCCCACCTGCTTCCCTGAGATGGCCCCAGTTTCCTTGTGCTCACTGTGTCAGTATTGCCCCAGAGGTCTGCATGAGGCTGTCGTATGCCATGTTCTGTGTTCCTGTTGTGTGCTCGGGCCCTAGAACCTATCCCCCCCACCGCCCTGGCCTGGCGTAGCCCAAGGCGATGGTCCCCCCTAGAACCTATCCCCCCCACCGCCCTGGCCTGGCGTAGCCCAAGGCGATGGTCCCACCTAGAACCTATCCCCCCAACCACCCTGGCCTGGCGTCGCCCAGGGCAATGGCCCCTTCAGCAGATTCCCTCCCAGGAGCGATGCTGCCAAGTCCCAAGTAAGATGAGATGTGGCAGGGCCTGTAATGGGCTGAGGGCCTTTGCCCCCTACCAGGAAGGCCTTAGTGGTCAGGGCCAGGGCCCCTGGGGGTTGCCTGTGGTCCCAGGACAGTCCTTAACCTGCGCCCACTCAGATCGTATTTGACGAGTGCCACAAAGCCAAGAATGCCAGCTCCACCAAGATGGGCAAGGCCGTCCTAGACCTTCAGAACAAGCTGCCTCTGGCCAGGGTTGTCTACGCCAGTGCCACAGGTGAGGAAGGCCAGGGGCAGGAAGGGGCTGGAGCAGAGAGTGGGCAGGCAGTAGGGTCAGCTGGCTGGATTGCACATGCCACTGTTGATTAGCAGTGTCTGTGATTGATCTCACTTGCTACCATCAATTAGCAATGCCTGCCTTGGTACAGCCATGGAGGAAATGTCCCATTTGCTGTGTACCTGCCATGCTGGTCTGCACCCCAGCTTTCCTCGGGCTCTGGCCTAGTAGGGCTCATGTTCCCCAGGGCAGCAGTAACTTCCACAGTCCCATGCCAAGCCCCTCCTCCACCAAACATAGCCGTGACTCCAGCCCTTCTTGGCACCCCCTGGCTGTGGGGACTTCACCGAGACCCTCAGCCCCCTGTATGTGGTCTTCACGGGGCTCATTCTGGGGTGGTATTGAGGCCCCCAACCCTGACCTTGCTGAGTTGGGTGAGTTGATGCCGCCTTCCTGCACCTACCACCCAGGTGCCTCTGAGCCACGGAACATGATCTACATGAGCCGCCTGGGCATCTGGGGCGAGGGCACGCCCTTCCGCACCTTCGAGGAGTTTCTGCACGCCATCGAGAAGAGGTGAGTGCCCGTCCTGCACCTGATGGGGGCCTGGTAGTAGGCTGGGGCACCTTCCCAGCTCCCCTCTCTGTACTGGACACTCCACGTGGCAGCCAGAGGGGTCTTCAAATGTGAACTGCATCCTTTCTGTCTAGTGCTGCTCTCAGAAGAGACCCTTCCCCCTCGCCAGGCCCTCTGACCCTCTACACTCCTGCTCCAGCCCCTCCTTGGCCCCACCCAGTTAACTTCTCTGTGTTCTCTGGTCCACCAGGCTCTTATGGCCACAGGGCCTTTGCACATGCTGTCCTTCCAGTGTCAAGGCTGGCTCTTTCTCTCCCTCTGGGTCTCAGCCCTGGTGTCAGCTCCATCCCTAGGTGGCCCCAGCATGGGCACTCAGGGGCTCTGTGTCCATCTGTCTGTCCTCAGGGGTGTGGGTGCTATGGAGATCGTGGCCATGGACATGAAGGTCAGTGGCATGTACATTGCACGCCAGCTTAGCTTCTCTGGAGTCACCTTCCGCATCGAGGAGATCCCACTGGCCCCAGCCTTCGAGCGTGTCTACAACCGCGCGGCCCTTCTGGTAAGTGTGGCAGCCGGGGGCTCTGCTGCAGAGAGGCACTGTGCGTGGTCCTGGGTTTCCACGACACCCCTCATCCTGCTGCAGCACCTCCCTTTGCTGCATCCTTGGGGACGTGACAGGCTGTCCAGTTATGGGGAGAACACAGCCACTGTGCCCCTCTGCTTCCGTGAGCATGAACCGAGCCCGCTACCCACAATCTCCTGAGGCCTTTGCCCCCAGGTTGTAGTCGAGAGCCCACAGTGACAGGCTCCTGTTGTTCTTACAGATTACACGTACGCAGCACCAGCCCTCCGAGCATCAGGCCCTGCCTGTATTTGGGGTGATTTCTTAGGGTCACACTAAAGCAGGGTCTCTCTCGGTACTGCTGACATGAGGCCAGGTCTTTCTCTGGGGTGGGGGTGTCCTGTGCACTGCAGGGTGTGGAGCAGCATCCCTGGCTTCCACCCACTTGATGCCACCAGCCCCCCGATCACGATACCCACAAATGTCCCCAGACGTCATCAAGTGTACCCTGGGGGCAAAATCACCGCAACGAGAACCCATGGGTTAGGGGATCCCACTGACCCCCAAGAAACTCTCCTATAATCATCCTGACTTCTTAGGACGTGCTCACATTTAAATCCACACACTGAGTGGGGAGGAGAGAGGAGGAAAATCACAGGAGCTGGAGGGTCACCCCAGTTTACATCTGACTCATTGGGCATTTAACGTTTGTGACTGTGTAGGTCTAGGTAGCCCCCCAAAATCGGTAGGCCGGCAGTCCCAGGGGCGCCAGGGTAGGCGGGACATCCCTGGTATGGGTGCTTGCTCAGCCCCGCTGTCCTTGCAGTGGGCCGAGGCCCTGGGCGTGTTCCAGCAGGCGGCCGACTGGATCGGCCTGGAGTCGCGCAAGTCCCTGTGGGGCCAGTTCTGGTCCGCCCATCAGCGCTTCTTCAAGTACTTGTGCATCGCTGCCAAGGTCCACCGCCTGGTGGAGCTGGCTCGCGAGGAGCTGGCCCGCGACAAGGTGAGGGCAGAGGGGGCTGGTCCTGGCCCAGGTGCTGGGAGGCCACGGAAGGCGGGGTAGGGGTGGGGTGGGGGGCTGACCCAGGACAAGGTGAGGGGGGCGAGGGTGGTGCTGGCCTAAGGCAGTGTGGGCAGGAGAAGGTTGGGGGGCTGCCAATCCAGGAAGAATGGGGCAGGGCGGGGTGGGGCTGCACCGGACAAGGGGGTGGGCCTGGATGAGCTCAGGGCCGCTGACTACCACCCCCTGCCTGACCCGGCTGGCCCTCCATCCGCAGTGTGTGGTCATTGGGCTGCAGTCCACGGGCGAGGCCCGCACCCGTGAGGTGCTGGATGAGAAGGATGGGCACCTTGACTGCTTCGTCTCAGCTGCCGAGTGAGTGACTGCAGCCTGGCAGGAGGGGCCGTCTCAGCTCTGAGGGTCCTGTGCGCTGTCTGCCTGGACAGCAGCACCCTCCCTGTGTAACCTCTGCAGGCGCGCAGCCCCCTGGGCCTCACCTGGGCCAGGGGTGGTCTGAGGCAGTGGGCTGGCAGGAGCAGACACGCAAGACCAAAGCAAGCGTGTGCATTGAGCCCAGGCTGGCCACCAGGGGACACTGATGCTGCCTGGGGTGTCTGCCGGGGTGCAGGGCCCTGCAGACCCAGCCAGCACCGGGTGGGTTCGCTCAGAGTGGGCTCAGCCCTCAGAGGCCTTTAGCCCCGGGGCGACCATGGCCAGTGGGGCAGACGGTGCTGGAGGTAGGCTCCAGGCACATACACCCTCCTGCATAGACCTGGATTTGTGGGTCTGGTTTCGCAGCCCCTGCCCTGCTCCCCCTCATCGTCTAGGGCTGGAATGTCACCAGTGCCCCATCCCAGGAGCTGGCATCTTCGGCCACCACCTTGGCCCTGGCAGGCAGGCAGCCTGTGCGGCCAGAGCTGTGTGCAGCATCCAGCCTCACTAAGGTGGCCCTTTAATGGTGGAAGAGGAAGGGGGACTAAGAGGCGGGAGTCCTACCCAGCCCAGACCTGCCCTCCTCCTCCCTTCCATCAAAATCTCACTCCCTGAGGGCCGTGCTGTGGTCCCCGCAGGAGGCAGAAGCAGCCCTCTGGCTCCCTGGGCTCTGCTGCCACCTCAGAGTCCCTGAAGTGAGACCCCTGCCTGCCCCGCAGCCTGTCGTCAGGCCTAGCCCCTTCCCTGGAGAGGCCGAGGGCAGCAGGAGCCTGGCCGCAGCAGAGCCCCGTGCTCGCCATGGGGTCGACCCATCCTAGGCCCCGCAGGGTCCCCTGCAGTCGACCGCCCAGGTCCGCGGAGCGTGGCCAGAGCAAGCATGACTCTGCGTATCCCTTCCAGAGGCGTCTTTCTGTCGCTCATTCAGAAGCACTTTCCTTCAACCAAGAGAAAGCGAGACAGAGCCGCGGGCAGTAAGAGAAAACGTAAGAGCACATCCCTGCTGCGGCCTCTGGCCTCGCCGCCTCCCCGGCTTCTCGCTGCCGCCTGTGCCTGCTGCCCCCTCTCTCTGGGCCAGGTCCCCCCACCACTGACCCCCGGCTCATGAGGGGATAGCCCCAGGGGCAGGGTGTCTTCATTCTCTGCAAATGAGCAGTGTAGGACAGCTGAGCAGAGGGACACGTGGCTCCCAGGCCCACCCTGGGCACCCTGGTCACCCAGAGGTCCCGAGTTAGCAAACCTGAGTGCTGGCAGGGACACAGCAGCCCTGGCGCCATGGCCCTCAGTAGGCAGGGCCCCGGGAACTGCTTAGCACAAGCCCCATCCACATGGCTTGAAACACACTGGCCGTGTGGATTAGGGTTAGGCCAGGAGGAAGCATCCCCATTATGGGAAGTCATGGCCTTAGCAAATGTGAGATGCTAGGTCCACCGTCATCCCAGCTATCCCAGCTCAGGATGGGAAGGGGCCCAGAGAACCAGAGAGCCTCGTGAGGTCACACAGCCTGGGGACAGAGCCGGGACCCACCCCCTCCCCCCCAGACAGGCACTGGGCCCCCTAGCCTGGCCATCAGGGCCTGTATGTGGACAGCAGAGTCGCACTTGGTCCCTTGATCAAGTCCCTCGAAGGTCCAGGTGTGCGGTCTTCCCACGGCCCCATGTACACCATCTCGTCTGGCCTGGAGGAGGGACACTGGGGTTAGAATGGACCCTGACCCTGCTCCAACCCAGCGGTGGTACAGCAGTTTCCATGAGCGAAGGACCAGGGACAGCCGGGTAGAGGCACCTGTGGTACCGTTTGTCCCAGGCCTTTCAGGAGCGGGGCTCCAAACTGCTTTGTCCCCGACAGCCCCTTCCCCACGGGGCTCGCTGCACTGGCTTCTCTCTGCTGCCTCTGGCTCTTGCTGCCTCCTGCTCCTGCTCCTGCCGAGCCCACCTGCCAGCCCACGGTGACCCTGTCCCCTCCCCACAGGGCGGCCCCGTTGCCGGGGGGCCAAGGCTCCCCGGCTGATGTGTGAGGCGGCGGGTGTAATCCGCGTCAGCGACGACAGCAGCACCGAGTCGGACGCCGGCCTGGACAGCGATTTCAACTCCTCCCCCGAGTCCCTGGTGGACGACGACGTGGTCATCGTGGACGCCATCGGGCCCCCTCTTGACGACCGAGGTGAGGGCCAGCCCGTCGTCCACTGGCTGCTTCATCCAGCTCTTCAGCACCCAGCAGGTGGGCCCATCAGCCCTGTCCCGAGCCAGCCCTGTCCCGAGCTAGGCCTGTCCCAAGTGCTTGGCCTGCCTGAGGGTGGACTGCACTCCTGCCCCAAACTACAGATGGGGAGACTGAGGCTCCGAGGAGGGAAGTGAGGGCCACACAGGTGTTTCAAGGCAGAGCAGAGTTTAGACCTGGGCAATCAGGTGTCAGGGAGAATGTTCCTGACCCCACCCTTGCCCTGTGCCTGTCAGTCAGGAGCCCAGCGGTTGTGTAGCACCCAGACTCTGAACCCTCTCCGGTCCTCGTCTCTCATCTGTCCCTGTCTGACCCTCACCTGCTCTCTCTCGCCCCTCCCTGACCCTTTACACCACCCCCCCACCCGCAGTCCCTCTCTGCCCCCAACAGCGGGACCTGCAGGGCCCAGGTGTGCTGGAGCGGGTGGAGCGGCTGAAGCAGGACCTGTTGGCCAAAGTGCGTGACCTGGGTCGGGAGCTGCCCGTCAACACCCTGGATGAACTAATTGACCAGCTCGGGGGTCCCGAGTGCGTGGCAGAGGTGAGCGTGGGAGGACTGGCTGCCTGGGACAAAGGTCTCAGACTGGGCTGGCTCTCGTGCTCCGTGCTGGCCAGCCTGCATCCCAGCCCCCAGGCCAGGCTGGTCCAGGGCTCTCCCTGGCACAGACCCCAGCCCCACCTTCCCAGGGCCGGGCGGGCTCCCTCAGCCAGGCTGCCTGCCCTGTGCTGCCTTGAAGTGCTAGAGCGCAAGGTTCGGGGTGTGCTTCCAGGGTCCTGTAGACCTGACCCCTCCTGGCTCCTCCCTCCCTGCCTGCTCTCATCCATTTTGTCTTTGCGTCCCACGTGTTTCTGGGGCCACTCAGGTGTGTTTAGGCGCAAGGAGAGCCTTGTTTGCCCGGCTGCGAGCCCCCCACTGACTCACCAGGCCCAGCTCAGGGCAGGAGCCTCCCAATTCGGCCTTTGGTGGGGGGAGGTGTGGAAACTGAGGGTCAGGAGGGGCAGGCCCTGGGCAGCCACACTGCTGACAGCCTGCCCTGCTTCCGGCGTGGCCACAGATGACGGGCAGGAAAGGCCGTGTGGTGTCCAGGCCCGACGGGACTGTGGCCTTCGAGTCACGGGCAGAGCAAGGCCTGTCCATTGACCATGTGAACCTCAGGGAGAAGGAGCGCTTCATGAGCGGCGAGAAGGTGGGCGGGGCTGGGGCGTCTGAGGGGTGGGAGGTGGGCAGGGCCGGGGCTTCTGAGGGATGGGGAGGTGGGCGGAGCTGGGGTTTCGGGGGTGGGGTGGGCGGGGCCTTATTTAAGGAGCCTCCTTTTTCTCGACAAACCCTGGTGGCATAGTGGTTAAGAGTTCAGCTGCTAACCAAAAGATCGGCAGTTCAGATCCACCAGGTGCTCCTTAGAAACCCTATGGGGCAGTTCTGCTCTGTCCTACAGGGTCAGTAAGAGTCGGAATGGACTCCATGGCAATGGGTTTGGGTGTTTTTGGTGTCTTCCTGACACCATGGGCCTGGATTCTCCTTGGGTCAGAGGTGGTGCAGAGGCCTGAGAGGTCCCTGGCAGTGTCCCTGTGTGGGTGTGTGCATACACGTGTGTGGCTGGCCGTGTGTGTGTCTGTTGGTGTGGATGTACACGTGTGTAATGTCGGTGTGCACATACACGACTGTGATATGTGCCGGTGTGAACATATACGTGTGTACACGTGTGTTGGTATACACGTACATAAGCGTGCATGTGTCGGTCTCCCCATATACATGAGTGTACGTGTGTGTTGGTATGGACATATACTTGCGTGTGTAATGTGTGCCGGTATGAACATACATGTGTGTACGTGTGTTGGTATGTACATACACGTAAGCGTGCTCACGTGTCGGTATACACGTGTGTAATGTGCCAGTGTCCACATATACATGTGTGTAATGTGTGTCCGTATACACATATACACGGATGTGTACGTGTATGCACATCCATGTGTACAAGCATGTGTGTGCATGCGTATTTGTGGTCCAGACTGCCCAGCCTGTCTGGGCTGCATCTGCTGACAGGGGTGGCCCAGATGGCCACCTCTAAGCTCTCAGGGAAGCGCACGAATAAAAGCCACCACCCCCACCCCGCCACAGTGACTTCAGTGAGGTCTCTAGACCCTTCAGTGGCCCTTTTACTTTATACACACGTGGGCTCCCACCAAAGAAACAGTCCTCCTGGAATTGGGGCATCACAGGGACCCTTCCACTGGGAAATGGGTTCACCGTCTAGGTGACCCGGAGCATGAGTGAGGGGTGAGCGTGCAGGGGGCCCTGCCCTGGCCCACCCCGGCCCACCCCAATGTCTGCGTTTTGGCCCCAGCTCGTGGCCATCATCTCGGAGGCCTCGAGCTCAGGCGTCTCCCTCCAAGCGGACCGCCGGGTGCAAAACCAGAAGCGGCGGGTCCACATGACACTTGAGCTGCCCTGGAGCGCTGACCGTGCCATCCAACAGTTCGGTGAGCCCCAACTCGTGGGCCCACCCCTGCCTCAATGGGCCCGCCCCTGCCCCAACTTGTTCCCCAGTCCTGCTGGGCCACAGGTCCCTAAAAGCCTTCTGTCTCTCTAAGGCCGTACTCACCGGTCCAACCAGGTCTCGGCGCCTGAGTACATCTTTCTCATCTCGGAGCTGGCCGGGGAGCGGAGGTTTGCCTCCATCGTGGCCAAGCGCCTGGAGAGCCTGGTGAGTAGGCAGGCTTCAGAGGCCTGTCCGGAGGGCACGCTGGAGGGGGAGGGGGCGTGGCCCGGGGAGCTGGTTAGGGCAGCTGGGGCATGGAGCGCCAGGCGGAGGAAGGCGCGTGGGCTGTTAGGCAGACTGTCACCCCTTCCTGGCAGGGGGCTCTGACCCACGGAGACCGCCGAGCCACTGAGTCCCGGGACCTGAGCAAGTACAACTTCGAGAACAAGGTATCAGCAGGACAGGGGTGACTGAGAAGAAAGGGGGTTGCGGACTGCTGAGCCCACCCCTCAGGCCGGCGTCTGACCTGGTCCCCCGCTTTTCTGTACAGTATGGTGCCCGGGCCCTGCACTGCGTCCTCACCACCATCCTAAGCCAGACAGAGAACAAGGTGCCCCTGCCCCGGGGATACCCAGGAGGGGACGCGGCCTTTTTCCGGGGTGAGCCCTGGGGGTACACGTACAGGAGGGAGTCTTTGGGAAGGCAGCGGGAGGGGACAACAGATCATAAGGTCCTGGGGTAGGTTAGAACTCCCCCCACCCCCCACTCACAAAGGGGCCACTTACGGTCAAGGGGAGTGGATCCTGGTGCGTTTCCGGGGAGCCAAGGAGCATGCTCCTCTGTCTGCTTGGTGGAGGCAGAATAAAGGAGAAAGAACCAAAGGCTGATGTCCCACCGGGACCCAGGCTGCCAATGCACCCCTCCGGTCCCCAGGAGAGCCTCCACTGCGTTCAAATTCAGGGCCCCCCAGTCCCCCCTCAGGTTTCTGATGCTGGCAGGGTGGTGGGCCACCCCAGTCCCCTCACGGGAAGCCCACCCTGCCTGTGCCCAGTTGGTGCTACAACGCCTTCTCTCCCAGAACTAAGGCCCTGTTCTACAGATGGGGAAATAGAGTTTCTCCGAAAGCTGGGGGGGATCCAGAGTCGGCTGGCTCCTTCCTCAGCATGTCCTTGGGGAACAGGAGGGGACTGGGAGGGTGGTCACCCTGTCTGGGGCATCGTAAGAGCTGAGGCCTAAGGCCGTGGGAGGCTTGCGGACTGGTGGGGCAGTGGACGACCCCTCTTCGCCCCGCCCCAGACATGAAGCAGGGCCTGCTGTCGGTTGGAATCAGCGGGCGGGAGTCTAGGTCCGGCTGCCTGGACGTGGAGAAGGGTGAGTGTCCCTCGGGGCTGCCCAGGGAAGGAGACCCCTTCTGTGGGACCACTATCAGGGTGGGGTGGGGCTCCTAGTCCTGCCTCCTAGGGTGATCCTCCCTCCTCGCCTGCCCAGACTGCTCCATCACCAAGTTCTTGAACCGTATTCTGGGCCTGGAGGTCCACAAGCAGAACGCACTCTTCCAGTACTTCTCGGACACCTTTGACCACCTCCTGGAGGCAGACAAGAAGGAGGGCAAATACGACATGGGCATCCTGGGTGAGGGGCACAGGGGATGCGAGCATCTGGGGGGCACCGGTGGGAGGCGCTGCATGGGGACGTGGGCAAGGGCTGTAGGCGGGAGAGGGGTGAGGTCTGAACAGGCCCAGGCTGGTGGGCCTCTGATCCCAAACCTGGTCTCCTCCCCAGACCTGGCCCCGGGTGTCGACGAAATCTACGAGGAGAGCCAGCAGGTGTTCCTGACGCCTGGGCACCCCCAGGACGGACAGGTGGTCTTCTACAAGGTTAGCAGGAACTGCCCTGCTCCACTGGCCCAGCCCCATCACCCTGTCACTGTCCCTACTGACTTCCTGGACTGCCCTGATAACGGTCCTTGTGTGGTGGCAGATCAGTGTGGACCGAGGCCTCCGCTGGGAGGAAGCATTTGCCAAGTCATTGGAAATGACGGGCGTGTATGACGGCTTCTACCTCTCCTACAAGGTGGGCAGCTCCCGTGCCCTGCTTACCTACTCTCTCCCTTCCCTTTAGTCCTTACTCCCACGCTCCGGCGAGCCCTGTACTGGGTCAAGCCCTGTTTCCCGTCCTTATGCCCCCTCCCCACCAGGTACGTGGCAACAAGCCAAGCTGCCTGCTGGCGGAGCAGAGCCGCGGCAAGCACTTCACTGTGTACAAACCCAACATCGGCCGGCAGAGCCAGCTGGAGACCCTGGACAGCTTGTGCCGCAAATTCCACCGGGTGAGGACACGGTGCCGCTGGGTGGGGGGTCTCGGGCAACCCATCCTCCCTTGGCCGGCCCTGCAGCCCCCACACCACCTGGAGGGGCCGCAGGTACAGGGCGCGCAGGGCACGCCGTGGGCGGCAGTTTCCCACTTGTCCGGCCGCCTGCCGCAGGCCCTGGAGTCCTCCAGAGGCTCAGGCGGCTGTGTCCCCAGGTCACTGCGGAGGAGGCCCAAGAACACTGGGAGAACAGCTACGGCTTCTCGCTTAAGCACTGCAGCCACAAGGCCTGGTGAGGGCAAGCAGGTGGCCGGAGGGGCTGGTCACGGGGTGCTGGCCGAGTGGGTGGGGTGGGGGGGTCTTCCTTGAACAGGTCTCCGTGGCCCCCAGTTCTCTCACCTCATCCTCTAGGGTGGCTGTATGATAGGGTGTCAGGCAGGGGAGAGTGAGGAGCAGGGCACGTGGGGCGCCTCGGGGATCCCTGAGGAGTGGCTGAGCCCCGCCCCATCCCGCCCCACCTTGGCGCAGGAACGGGCACTGCCGACTGGTGCAGGAAGGCAAGGACTGCGTGCAGGGCCTGCGCCTACGGCATCACTACATGCTGTGCGGGGCGCTGCTGCGCGTGTGGGGCCGCATCGCCGCTGTTATGGCCGATATCACCAGCAGCAGCTACCTGCAGATCGTGCGTCTCAAGACCAAGGACAAGAAAAAGCAAGTTGGTGAGCGGCAGGGGCAGGGTTCCCGGTGAGTGGCGGGGCTGCAGGGGTTGGGGGCGAGGTCCCCAATGACCCTGATGTCATTCTCTGGCCCGCCCGCCTTCAGGCATCAAGGTCCCCGAGGGCTGCGTGCGCCGCGTGCTGCGGGAGCTGCAGCTGATGGACGCAGACGTGAAGCGCAAGCGCGCGCGCGGCTTGGGCCTCCCCGCGCCACCGCTGCCTGCCCCTCGTCCGCTCACACTGCCCTGCGGCCCTGGCGAGGTGCTGGACCTGACCTACAGCCCACCGGCCGAGCCTTTCCCCCCGGCCCCGCACTTCACCTTCCCGCCACTGCCCGCCGAGCCTCCCGCACCCGCGGGTCCTGGCCTGCTGCTGGGCCCACCAGATCCCGCGGCGCACCCTGGGGCGCTCCCCACTGACTCCTGCGAACTGCTACACCTGGGCTGTGACATCAACTTCAAGGAGGTGCTGGAGGACATGCTGCGCTCGCTGCGCGCTGTTCCGGCCGCCGAGCCCCCCGGCCCACCGGTACCTGGCGCCGGCACGGGGGCAGCGGGGGGCAGCGGGGGCCCGGAGCGGCAAAGCGTCATTCAGTTCGGGCAGCCCTTTCCCAACTCGTAGGCCGAGCACACGCAGCCCCAGCGGCGGGGTGCCTTCGGGACAGAATCTTATTTATGTGCTGGGTGACTCGTGTCTATCTAAGTGAGCGCGGGTTCTCTCCCACGAATCGGGCAGTGAGCAGGGCCGAGGTCCCCTGTGACTACTGAGGAGGGGGCGCGGCCCCATCCAGCCCACTGGGCCTCACTGCAGTGCCTTCCCCCAGCCAACCCTCCAAGGGCTGGCTGGGACAGCCGGTGCCTGGGCAGCACCCCCCCAGATGGGGGTCAGTTCTGGGGGGGGGGGTCATCAGGGGCCCCATGCAGGCCACCCTGCACAGGACTGAGGGTGTCCGGGGCCAGCACAGGACTGGGGGTGTCCGGGGCCAGCACAGGCCCTGGGAGTGGGGTCCCAGGATCCTCTGCCCCTCTTTCTTGACCCCCCCGCCACCATCACTATAGGTAGGGGCCCTGGGCCAAGGGCCCCCAGCTCTACCACACCCACGTTATAAGGCCCCATCCTTGGTCAGGTGAACCCCAGAAATCCGTGAAACTGGGTGGTCCCAAGAGCTGGAGACTCAGGAAACCCCAGGTGCTCAGGGCCCCTGCCAACTGTTGGCTCCAGGGCACGCCCCTGTTAATATATGCAATGCCCCCACCCGCCCAGCCGCCTTTGCTCCCTAAATTATTGCCTGGCCGCCTCCCCCAGGCCCTGGGAATCTGCTCTCAGGGTGGGCTGGCGCAGGGGCTTCCTTTCTATTATAGTGTATTTATAATGAATTCCAGTGTATATATGTAAAGAGATCTTTTTTAAATATATGTGCCTTTTGACTATTTCCCACACCGTTTGGTTCTCTGGCCCAGGCTGTTTGTGTCTGCGTGGGAGACCGGAACTGGGGAGATGACAAGGACTGAGGGGTCTGGCTGCCGGAGGTCCCACTGGAGATGGCAAGAGTCCCAGGGGCTTTGGCTCTGCCCAGGGTGACTCCGGGGGTAAAAACTCCCTCTGAGCCATCTTGTCAATCACTGCCTGATCCCCAGGCCCACCACTGCCTCTCCCTGGGACACAAGGGTTCACCCCTCCCTAGGAGGCCATTGTGCATTGTGTGGACGTTGAGTCTCTGCCCAGTCTCTGGCTTGTCCTGGACCCAGGGCCTGGCACCCGACAGTACCCGGAATTGTTCCTGGAACCTTGGTATTTGGGACTGCAGTCTACAACAATTTCGTCCCAGGGTTTCTGCAGGGGATTGGTTCATGTGAGGGACCACCCCAGTGGTTGGGGGGGCTTGCCAAGACAGCCAGGCCCCAGCCCTGTTGCTGTCCAGTCCAGGAGGTAGCCTGGAAGAAAATGCACCCATGCATCCATGGGAGCACCTAGGCTCCATCAGAGAAAGGGGGGGCACTTTGGCCAGAAGCCCCATAGCCTCAGCTCGCAGGCCCCTTCTTGGCGAGGCAGGAAGTAGGCAGAGACCCTGCAGAAAGTGACCTGGGACCCCCCCTCCAGGGGACCATAGGATTCCTAGCCCCCTCCCAGCCTGAGGATCCCCACCCCCAGCTGCTGGTTCTCCCTGGGAGGGGGCAGGTGGTCTCAACCGCCCAGCTATCCCCTGGGTAGGCCCACCTCCCACGAAACAGAGGGGCAGGTCTCCTGAGCTCCCTGTGAAGGGGAGCTGAACATCCTCCTGCAAGCTGCTGAGCCCACAGCCCCCGGCTCTGGCCTGGTAGGGCCACAGGTGGTCATTGCACGAGGCCAGTCCCAGAGCAGGGGACTGACCCACCACACTGCACAGACGGCTTTAAGGATTCACAGGGCAGACTGAAGCCACCAGGGTCAGCCCAGAACGGCTGTCTCTCGGGTTAATGCTGGTCAGGGAGGGTAGCCAGTTAGGAGGGTTTATTTCCTCAGGATCGGCTCCCCTGTGTCTGGCTCTGTCAAGCCCAGCAGGCTTAGAAGCAAAGGGGTGGAGCCCAATGACCCAGATCTGTGCAGTGGGGCAGGGGGTGGGCGGGACGGCAGAAGCAACCACCTGCACCTGCCCTGGAACCAGGAGGAGCCCCCTAGGAGACAGGAGGTGCCAGCAGGCCAATGTGAACATTTTATTCCATAAGGCGAAAAGGGGGACGCCCAAGGTGGGCCACTGAGACCTTCCTCCGGCAGAGGTGCACGCCAGGTTCTCGGGTCTGCCTCACCAGCGGGCTGGTTTGCAAGCAGGCCGTCATGGGTGCCGGGTGGAAGGCTTGAGAAGCGCAGAGGCCATGGGCAGGGAGGGGTTGCACGGGTGGATGGGTGGGCACTCGTGGGACTAGAGGTAGCAGGGCAGGTCCTTCTCGATCACCTATGGTGGGGAATATGAAGGTCAAAGTCTTCCTCTCCCCGCGCCCCCGCCCCTACCCGGGTCCTCAGAGTGCCACCTACCAGGGGCTCCTCCATGGGACCGTACCGCTTCACCACACAGCCGTTCTTGTCGATGAGAAACTACGCGAATGGGGGCAGTGTCAGCAACAGGAAGATCATGGGGTAAAGGGACCGGGCACGGGGGCCAGAGGGGAACAGGGACAAGGGCAGGAGGAGGCACTGGACCTGGACACAGCCCTGTCCTGCTCCACCGGCCGTTATAACACAACCCTTACCTTGGTGAAGTTCCATTTGATTGCGCTGTAAAAGAAGAGCAGGGTCACCAGGGCTGCCCACCCACAGGCCCACCCTGCCCTCCCGGCCCCCTGACTCACTTCCCCAGGATGCCCCGCCCCTTGGGCTGGACTTTCATCCACTTCCACAGGGGGTGGGCGTCGTCCCCATTCACACAGACTTTGCTGAACATATCAAATTTGACGTTATAGCCGGCGGCGAACTCTTTAATCTCCGCGTTACTCCCTGGCTCCTGTGGCGACAGGGTGCTAGGGGTCACTGGCCTGGCAGCCCCCTCGGGTCCTCCTTCCTGCCTCACCCTACTTTCTGGAGCTGTAGCCCCCACCCCCCACCTCACAGATCCTTACCTCCTCCCTGTTCTGGGGTCCTGTGTTCCGCCCCACGCCCACCTCACCAGGCCTCTGCCGGCCCAGTGTCCCAGGCCACGCACCTGCCTCCCAAACTGGTTGCAGGGGAAGGCCAGGATCCGTAAACCACACTCAGCATATCGGGCGTGCAGGTCGACGAGCTGAGTATAGTTTACCTCTGTCTTGCCTCATTGCGAGGCCACGTTGGTGACGATGCACACGAAGCCCCTGCAGACAAGGTCACAGGGCCAAGGTCAGGCCACGCTGCCCCCCTCCTCTGCCTGTCACCCTCGATCCCTTCCCGGCCGCGGGTACGCACCGGTACTTGTCCAGGCTCACCATGTGCCCGTCGATGTCCTTGGCAGAGAACTCATGCATGGAGCGGGCGCAGCGCCAGTCCTCACGGGACGCGCACTGCAAGGCAAGGGGCACTGAGCGGCCGGGGTGCCCAACCCGGGGTCTGGGGGATCGGCACCCCAGGAAACCAGGGCCCCAGGGCAAGGTAAAGTAGACGTGCGTCCCCCCCCTTCTGGAGTGCTCACACCCCCGGCCAGCCCCACCCGGGCTGCAGGACACAGTGAAGCCACCCAGATAGGTCGAGGGAGCCCTGGTGGCCTAGTGGTTAAGGGCTCATCTGCTAACCAAAAGGTTGGCAGTTCGAATCCACCAGGTGCTCCTTGGAAACCCTAGGGGGCAGTTGTACTCTGTCCTACAGGGTCACTGAGTCGAAATCGACTCGACCTCAAAGGGTTGGGGAGAGCTCGAGGCCCCACGGGAGTGGGGGCCTGGCCGCCCTGGCTCCCGCGCTGCACGCCACCTTCCGCCGAGGGCGCGCCCTTCTGCGCCTGCACGCGCGGGCCTTCCGCCCGCCCGGGGCTCCGCGCCTCCGCCCACCCCGGCCCCTGCCCCGGCGCTGCGGGGGACCGGCCACCGCGCGGCCCATGTCGGCCGGTGTCGGGTCGCGCCAGTGCCCTGCGAGCGCCACGCCCGGGGGACAAAGGGCCGGTGGCCAGGGCGCCCGGACTGTGACGCCACGGCCCCGGGGCCTGGGGACAGCGGGCGGGGGAGGGGCGCGCGGCCCGGCGCGCAGCGGTCGCGCTGATCCGCGTTCCCCGCCCTCGCGCCCGCGCCCGGGCCCTCGCCGCCCCTCGACCCCGGGAGGGCGACCCGGGCCCCAACTGCCCCCGGCCCGGCCCTCCACCCGGCCTCCTGCCGAGCGCCCCGACTGGGCCCAGCGCTCGGGCCCGGCCCGGCGGCCGCGGGGAAAGGGAGCCGGGGGTCCGGCCCGGGGACAGAGCCGACGGCCCCGGAGGCCCGCCCGACGGCCCGGCCCGGCCGCGCTCACCATGGTGCTGGCCAGGCCGGGCGCCGCGAAGGCTCCGCACAGCAGCGCCGGCTTCAGCAGGCGGCAGAGGCGGCTGAAGCTCATCGCGGCGACGCCGGGGAGCCCGCAGCAGCGGCTCCTCCCCTCGCCCAGCCGGCCAATGGACGCGCGCCGCCGCCCCGCTCCGCCCCGCGCCCGGCCCCGCCCACAGGCGCTTTCATTGGCCGGTGCCGTGGTCGCCGCCAACGCGGGCCACGGCAGGCCAATAGAAGGCCGGGGTGAGGGGCGGACGGGGCGGACGGGGGCGGGGCCGGGGCCGCGGCCTTGTTGTTGTTGGCGACTACGCATGCTCTTCGGGGGCCGGGCCCGCGTCCACGCAGGCGGCGTCCACGCAGGCGGCGTCTCGGAGGGTTGCGGACGGTTACGCGGGTGGCTCCCCGCAAGGCGGGCGGAACGGCTTACAGCCTGGGGGGCGCCCCGGGAAGCCGTGCGTGGGGCTCCCCCTCGCGGGAAGTCGCCTCCGCTCTGAAAACTTGTGTTTTTGATTCATTAATAAAATCAAGCAGAGTTGGGCCGCAGTCCTGCCGGGTGGGCTGGGGCCGCCTTCCCCCACTCGGGGCGGCGTGTCGCCGTGGATGCCCCCTTTCGCTGCTCCCCTGAGAAGCACGGGGTCGCCGGGCCCCGAGGACAGTTAAGAAACGTTGCCCGAACCTCAGGGGTCCCTGTCCCACCCCCACCCCCCAGGTAACACACCCCGACACGCAGGTACGACACGCAGGTACACGCTCAGAAAACTCGAAACACCTGGAGGGCTGTCTTCCCGTTCGCATTTCTAGCGCTGTCACCACGGTAGGCAGGTATTTACAAAGACACAAGGCCGTCTCGCTAGGCTCTGTTTTTCCAGGCGTTTCCCTAGCCGGGAGGCCCTCCTTCTTGGGGACTGAGTCACCAGGTTCCACTGCCCGCCGCCCCCGGGAAGAACACGCCTGTGACTGTCAGGTGGCGTCTGCTTTTTGCCCTGCTCTCCACTTCTCACCCTCTTTCCTGACCACCCCTCCCCACCCGCCTTGGACATTTCTGCAGGCTGGGCTAATTGGGGGAGCCTGTGAAAAGCGGAAACCCTCGTGCGGTAGCGGTTAGGTGCTACGGCTGCTACACAAAGGGTCGGAGTTCGAATCCTCCAGGCGCTCCTTGGAAACTCTATGGGGCAGTTCTACTCCGTCCTATAGGGTCCCTAGGAGTCCGAATCGACTCGACGGCACTGGTGGGGTTTGGGGCGGGTCCCTCCCTCCATCCCGGGGTTGACCCCGGACCCTCTCCCAGGCCTGCCAGAAGACAGAACAGGGGAACTTTGATGCGAATGGAGCCGGGGACTCTGGGGTTGGGTCCCCCCAGTCCTGTGCTTGTGCAAGGGTCTCCATGTGGCCTCTCCCAGCTGGCTACAAGGGGCTGCATCCTTGGAATGGTTCTCGGCAGGGCAGCCCCATTGTCTCACTTCTCAGGAAGTCCCCCCCCCATTTCCTCCCCTCCTTGTCAGCGCTGGGCAAAATGACCACACTGTGACTCTGTTGGTGCTCTCCAAGGCTCAGCTGTTTACAGTTCTGCTGGAGGTGTTCTTTGCAAGGTTGTTGTAAACACGTTCACCAGAATGTTAACTCAGCTTCCCCTGAACACCACCCTCAGGGAGCACAAGGTGGGGAGAATGTAGTGGCTTCCCGCCCAGTGTTCCTGACTTTGTGCCAGCTGTGATAAGGGCCCAGTGGGGAGGACAGAGTGGGCAGGACTGCTCTTGGCTGCTCCTGGGAACCACGCTTGAGGCTCCAGTCTCTGGTAGGGATTTGCATGTGGGGTTTCATGGCTTTCCTCAAGTGACCCCATTGTACAGCTGACAAAATGGAGTCTAGGGAAGCCCGAAGGCTCCAGAGAAGTTCCCGGGTGGTGGCCAGAAGGACAGTTCCCGTGTCCCCAGGGAGGAAGTGGAGCTGCCCACCAGCCGAGTCCTTCCCACCACCGAGTCCTTCCCACCAGCTCCAGGAAGGACTGGAATGGGGCCTGTACGTAGTCTCATTTCTTGTTTTGTTTTTCTAAATTTTATTGAGAGAAAATTCATGTGACCTAAAATTCATTATTTTAACCCTTTGAGCGTGTACGATTTCAGTGTTTTTACTATATTCACAATGTTGTGCAACCATCACCACGACCTAGTTCCAGAACATTCTTGTCAGTCCAGGAGAAACTCCGTAACCATTAGCAGTCACTACCCACCCGCTACCCCCTAAGCTCTAAAAAAAAAAATAGGCAACCACAAATCCACTTTCTGCCTCTGTGCTTGTCTGTTCTAGACATTTCGTGTAAGCAGAATCGTACAACATGTGATCCTTTGTATCTGGCTTCACTCACTGAGCCTCATGTTTCCAAACTTTGTCCATGTTGTAGCTTCGTTCCTTTTTACGGCTGAATAATATTCCATTTGGAGCCCTGTTGGTAAGCGTTTGGCTGCTAACCAAAAGGTCAGCAGTTGGAATCCACCAGCCGCTGCTTAGAAACCCTATGGGGCAGTTCTGTTCTGTCCTATAGGGTCACTATGAGTTGGAATAGACTCGATGGCAACGGGTTCACTTTTTTTAATATTCTGTTGTGTGGACAGACCACATTGTGTTCATACACTCATCTGTTAATGGACACTTGGGTTGTTTCCACCTTTTGGTATTGTGAATAGTGCTGCAGTGAGCATTGGTGCACGTTTTTCTGTGGACATACATTCTCGTTTCTCTTGGGTGGATGCCTAGGAGTGGAATTGCTGGGTCACATGGTGTTAATGGATTGAATTGTGTCTCCCCAAAAAGTGTGTCACCTTGGCTAGGCCATGATTCCCAGTATTGTGTGATTGTCCACCATTTTGTCTTCTTCTGTGATTTTCCTATGTGTTGTAAATCCTGTCTCTGTGATGTTAATGAGGCAGGATTAGAGGCAGTTGTGTTAATGAGGCAGGACTCAATCTACAAAATTAGGTTGTGTCTTGAGTCAATCTTTCTGGAGGTATAAAAGATAGAATCCAGCAAAGAGGGGAACCTCATACCACCAAGAAAAAAGAACCAGGAGCATGCATTCATTGGACCCAGGGTCCCTGAGCTGAGACACTCCTAGACCAGGAGAAGCTGGATGACAAAGAACTTCCCCCCCAGAACCAACAGAGAAATCCTTTCCCTGGAGCTGGTGCCCTGAATTTGAACTTCCAGCCTTGTAGACTGTGAGAGAATAAACTTCCATTTGTCAAAGACACCCACTTGCGGTATTTCTAGCAGCGCTAGATGACTAAAACACATGGTGACTCCATGTTTAGCCTTCGGAGGAATTGCCAGCCTATTTTCCTCAGCAGGCACCTATTCTACAATCCCACCAGCTGTGTGAGGGTCGTGGTGATCTCGGGACTCTGCCAACTAGTATGGCAGGGCAGGGCGTGTAGGGAGCTTGTGTGGACTGAGACCAGCTATTGAAGCAGCTGAGAGGTCACGTGCCACATGGCACATCCTCAATCATCTATCTGGCTTGGATTGTGGTCTGGCTGGAGGTGACCTCTTGGGCTCCCACATGCCCCTTCTCCCCTGTCTTCCCACCTCTTTCCCTATCTCTTACTTTGCCAGGAACCTCAAGACAACTCTAACTTCCACACCCTCCCACTGCCACAACCACTTGCACCCATCCCTACACCTGGCTCTCCACCCGTTGTTGGTTGCTGTTGAATCAGCTCCGACTCATGGTGATCTTATGTTCAACAGAACAAAACCGTGCCTGCTCCTGCCACCTCTTCACGACCCTTGCCGTATCTGAGTTCATTGTTGGAGCTATTGTGTCAATCCGTCTCCCTGAGGGTTTCCCTTGCCCTTTTTGGCCCTCTACTTTCCTAAATATGATCTCCTTCTCCAGCAATTGGTCCCTCCTGATGACATGACCAAAGTTAGCTAGTCGACATCTCAGACAATATTCTGTGCTCCATGGGGTTTTCATTGGCTCATTTTTGGAAGTTTCTTCCTACTCTTAGTCTGGAAGCTCTGCAAAACTCTTGTCAGAATGACCGGGGGTGGTGTCTGACCTCCTCTAACTTCAGGGGAAGGAGAGTCAAGATCAACAGCCCAAGGCTGATTCCTGTGAGGCAGAGGTCGGGCATGCCTCCTCTCTCCGCCATCTTTCCCAATTTTGACACCACCCGTCCCTCCCACAGCACTCTGTACTTCTTTTCTGAGTTTGATAATTCATTGCAATGGCCACACAGACCTCACAGATAATACTCATGATTATTAGGGAAGTAACAGGTTACAATTCAGGCTCAGGATACAGTTCTTCCACCAGGACGGCCTCTTCCGAGCCCTGCTCACAGGCACGCCTCTCCCTGCCCCTAGGCCTGTGCCCAAAGTCACTCAGCTTACTCTCTCCATGGGCCTGTAAGTCCACCATGCCATCTCCTGCTGCTGGGTCTCTGCTGCCTTTATGTTACAGCTCTCTCTCTCTCTGTCTCCTGGTTCCAGGAGCTTCTCAGCACAGGAATCCCAGATCCAAAGGACGCACTCTCCACTCCTGGCTGTTCTTCCGTAGTGGGGGTAGTATCGTCTCTCTGACCTCTGGGATGGCTCATTTCAAGCCCAGCAGGATGACAAACTGACCAATCCCCTTGGTGGGCCACAATTACCCTATCACACAGTCCTGCCCAATCACTTGGGTGGGAGTGACAAGACCACGGCTAGGAAGGCCACACGAAGTGATCCGTGGCAGCTGAAATACCAGTGGCATAGTTTCCAGCATCACAGCAACTTGCAACCACCACAGTTCGACAAACTGACAGACGGGTGGTGGTGGTCCCAACTGTTAGCACCTGTACTCTTGTCCTGGTGTTACCAGGTGGAAACCCCAGGATCTTACTCAGCATGGCTTATTTTGCCCAGTAAACAAGAGACCAAGGTGGAAGAACAAAAATGGCACCTTTGTTTTGTTGTACAAGGAAATGGGGTCCCTCAGTGCTTACTGCTGCCAAAACTGGTCCCCAGGGGTGGGCAGGCAGGTTACTTTTAAAGGGTTTGCCAGTAGGGAGTTCATACAAGTTACATTGACAACATCCTTCATCATACCACGCAGGCGCATGGGGTTTACATGGAACCTCCCTGTAAAAGCAGGATTCAGATGCAAAGCTCAGGGGGAGGGGAGCCCAGCAAAGGAAAAAATGATTTTGAAATACAACACTGTAGGGGAGGGAGCCAGGTAAAGAGTAAAGCACTGTCCTAGTCGTCTAGTGCTGCTGTAACAGAAATACCACAAGTGGGTGGCTTTAACAAAGAGAAATTTATTCTCTCACAGTCTAGTAGGTCACAAGTCCAAATTCAGGGTGTCAGCTTCAGGGCACAGCTTTCTCTCTCTCTGGGCTCTGGAGGAAGGTCCTTCTTGTCAATATTCCCCGGGACTAGGAGCTTCTCTGCGCAGGAACCCTGGGTCCAAAGGACACATTCTGCTCCTGGCACTGCTCTCTTGATGGTATGAGGTCCCCAACTCTCTACTTGCTTCCCTTTCCTTTTATCTCTTGAGAAATAAAAGGTGGTGCAGGCCACACCCCAGGGAAACTCCCTTTAGATTGGCTCAGGGATGTGACCTGGTAAGGGTGTTCCGATCCCACCCTAAACCTCTTTAACATAAAATTAAAATCACAAAATGGAGGACAACCACAGAGTACTGGGAATCATGGCCTAACCAAGTTGATACACACATTTCTGGGGGACATAATTCAATCCGTGACAAGCACTGTGGGGGTTCTGCCTTACTGGGGCTGCCATGACAAAGTACCGCCAACCAGGCGACTTAAAACAACAGCGCTTGATTCTCACACAGCTCTGGAGACCAGAAGTCCAAAATCCAGGGCTAAGCTCCCTCTGAAAGCTCTAGCGGAGGAGCCTTCCTCGTCTCTTCCAGCTTCTGGCAATTGCCGGCAACCCTTGGCATTCCTTGACTTCCGCGGGGCCATCTTCCCTCTGAGTCTGTCTGTCTGTGTCTTTTCTCATAAGGACACCAGTCACTGGGTTAGGCTCCACCATACTCAAGTATGGCCTCATCTGAACTTGATCATATCTACAAAGACCCTGTGTCCAAACAAGGTCACGGTCGCAGGTACTGGGGGTGGTTACAATTTGACATATCTTTTGGGGGGATACAATTCAACCCCCGCACCATCCATGTCACCCAGCTCCCAGCTAAGACCACCCCTCACTTGCACCCAAGCCCTCTGGCTCACCCAGGGCTCCAGCAGTCCTCACCCCTCCCTGTGGATTTCTCCCTCCAGAGTGGAGTCCCTGGGTGGTGCAGTTAATGCACTCAGCCACTAACAGAAAGTTTGGGGGTTCGAGTCTACCCAGAGGTGCCTTGGAAGAAAGACATCTGAAAAATCAACCACTGAAAACCTGTGGAGCACAGTTGTTCTCTGACACACATGGGGTCACCATGACTCAGGGGCAACTCCACAGAAGCTTCTTTTTTTTTTTTTAACTGGGTCATCACCCCAGCACATAAAACTCTATTTCCCCCATCTTCACTCCTCCTGCTGCAGCATCACTCCCTGCTGTCCCCCTTTGTAGCCGTGTTTCCCCTTCCTGTCCTGGCAGAGTCCTATCCAGCCAGCCCCAGGGTCTGCTTTGGTCAGGGTCACAGGGCCACTCAGCCAAGCCCCACTTGCTCCATCTCAGGCCTCCAAGGGCTTGGCAGCTCAACAGCTGTCTTAGTCATCTATTGCTGCTATAACAGAAATACCACAAGTGAATGGCTTTAACAAAGAGAAATTTATTCTCTGACAGTCTAGGAGGCTAGAAGTCTGAATTCAGGGTGTCAACTCCAGGGGAAGTCTTTCTCTTTCTGTCGGCTCTGGAGAAAGGTCTTTGAGATCAGTCTTCCCTTGGCCTGGGAGCTTCTCAGCGCAGCAGCCCCCAGGGGCTCTCCTTGCTTGGTGGTGTGAGATCTCTCTGTGGCTCTGCTCTTCCCTCTTTTATATCTCAAAAGAGATTGACTCAGAATACGACCTTACCTTGTAGATTGGGTCCTGCCTCATTAACATAACAGCCTCTAATCCTGCCTCATTAACATCACAGACTTTAGGATTTACAACACATAGGATAATCACATCAGATCACAAAACCGTGGACAACCACACAACACTGAGAATCCTGGCCTATCCAAATTGACACACATTTTGGGGCCAGGGACATATGAAGGTCTCTCCCTCCTCCTGGAGACACCACCTTCCCCTGGCTCCAGGGCACCTGGCAACCTCCTCCCTTGTTTGCTTGTCTCCTTTATTTTATTTAATGAGCACTTAGGTAACTCAGGAGCCCTGGTGGCACAGTGGTTAAGAGCTCAGCTGCTAACCAAAAGGTTGGCAGTTCGAATCCACCAACTAGTCCTTGGAAACCTTATGGGACAGTTCTACTCTGTTCTATAGATTCGACTTGACGGTTGTGGATTCGGTTTTGGGTTGCTAACTCAGGTGATGCAGGTCTAAGCAGTCTGCAATTATCGGCCATTACCGCCCAATGAAAGCAGCCCTGTTGGTGCAAGCGTTAAGCGCTCGGCCGATAACTGAAAGATCAGCGGTTCGAACCCACCCAGGGACTCACTGGAGAAAGACCTGATGATCTACTTCCGTAAAGATTACAGCCTAACCTCTAGAGTACAGCCCCCCGGACACCCTTGTAACTCAGTACTGAAGCCACTCCCGAAATTCACCCTTCAGCCAAAGAGTAGACAGGTCTATAAAATAAACAATAATAACACACGCGAGGACCGTGCTTTGTAGTTTAATAATGTATACAAGACTAAAGGGTCCGCACAAGCCCAAAAGCGAAGGCAGGAAGGGACAGGAAAAGTAGACAAATGGAAACGGGGAACCTGGGGTGGAGAAGGGGGCAGTGTTGACACATTGAGGGGTTGGCAACCAATGTCACAAGACAATGTGTATTTATTGTTTAATGAGAAGCCTATTTGCTCTGTAAACTTTTACCTAAAGTACAAAAAAAAAAAAGCCTAGAAAACCTCACGTGGTGGCTATGAGTCAGAATCTACTGACAGCGCCTAACAACAACAGTTACCCGATGAAGTGGGTACTGTACCATGGGCCGAGGAGGGGTGCTGAGGCACAGGGAGGTGAAGCCACGGGCCTGAGAGCACACAGTCAAGTCGCAGTCCCAGAGGCTCCCGTGACTCTCATCCCTGACCCCTCCTTCTGTTCCATTCTCACACCCAGTGACCCTGCTCAGGCCACAGGGTCCTCCCCCTCAGCATTGCTGCCTTCCCTGGGGTGGGGGCCGTCCTGGGCACTGCAGCGTGTTGAGCAACATCCCTGGCCTCCACCCACTTGGTACCAGTAGCACCCCATTCAGTTGCGACAACAAATGTTCCCTGAGGTTGCCAAGTGTCCCCTGGGGGCAGAAACGCCCAGGATGAGAACCTCGACTCTGAACTCCCCTGCTCCCCGGTGCACACTCCGAGCCAGCCACACTCACCTCCTGGATGCCAACACACGAGGCCAGTCCTGCCTCAGGGGCTTTGCACGGGCTTTTAACCTCTGCCCGGTACACCCTCCCCCAGACACCTGCGTGGCTCCCTCCCTCTTCTCCTTCGAGTTTTTGCTTAAATCTCTCCTCCCTGCCTTCCCTGACCTCTGCCTTCAATGCTGCAAGCTTTCTCATCCGCCATCTCCTTTACCCTGGTCTGCTTTTTTCATAGCAGTATCAGCTTCAGACATATTTTATCATTCACATGTTATGTTCAGTGCTTGTGATCCTGTGTCCCCTGGAACATCAGGGACTCCTGGTCTGTTTTATTCACTATCTCTGTGTTTCTTGGGTCCCTGGGTGGTGCAGTCTGCACTTGGCTCCTAATCTAAAGGTTGGCAGTTTGCACCCACTCAGTGATACTGCAGAAGAAAGGCCTGGCCACCTGCTTCAGTAAAAGCTGAACCAAACCATTGCTGCTGAGTCGATTCCGACTCATAGCGACGCTATAGGACAGAGTAGAACTGCTCCATACGGAGACCTGGTGGTGCAGTGCTTAAAGAGTTTGGCTGCTAATCAGAAAGTTGCTAGTTTGAATCCATCTGCCACTCCTTGGAAACCCTGTGGTTGGACACGACAGCAGTATTTTTTTAATAGGATTTCCAAGGCCGTGATCTTTACGGAAGCAGACTGCCACATCTTTTTCCTGCACAGCTGCTGGTGAGTTCCGAATGACCTTTCTGTTAGCAGCTGGGTGCTTAACTACTGAGCCGCCGGGGCTCCTTTGGTAAAGGCCAAGAAAGCCCTGTTGAACAGTTCTCCTCTGTAACATGTGTGCTGCCAGGTGGAGACCCCAGGTTCTGCTTGGTGTGACTTGCTGCAGCCAATAAACAAGAGGCCAAGGTGGGAGATGAGAAAGATGCCTTTATTTCATTGCTCAAGGATAGGAGCCATGGGGGCTGCTGCCTCCAAGACTGCTCCCAGGCAGCTTGGGGAGGTGGGCTTTTATACAAAGCAGACAAGGAAATGCAAATTTATTATGAATATTCAGGATTGACCTTCACACAGGCGTTCAGAGTTTGGGGATGACTATGCATTTTCTCTAGACAGGGTTCCATTCTCCGGAATGGAGGAAGAGGTTGATTTTCTTCTACTAGGATGTTAAGTCTCCCCCCAGAGGCGGATTGAAGCCATCTATGGCCCGTTCTGTGGTTATCTTGTCAAGGACAGTTTCAGAATTTGCAGCTTATTCTGCTCGCTGTAGGACGATAAGCCAGAGCAGGTGTTTGTCTCTTAGATGGGTTGGGCTCTGAGGTTGTCTGCCTCACATGGGGCCACCTAGCCGGACCCAATTCTACACCAACAGGTTTCGGTGCTGTTTAGCGACTGAATGGAATGAATCGCTGAATAAGTTACTGATCACCTTCAGTGTGGCAGGCGCGGGGCTGGGCGAGCCTCCTTGATGAGCTCGGGGGCTTGATGTGGAGGTCTGTCAAGACCCACTAGGTCTGGGGGCCATGGGGCACCCAGGCGGAGGCCGGACCGAGAGCCAGGGGAGAGGGCCAGGTTGAAGCGGAGGTGGGAGGCTTTGCCAGGCTCTTCCCAAACACGACCATCTTTTTAGATCCTCACTTAACCCTCTAAAACAGGGGCATTTATTATTTCCATTATAAAGACGTGGAAACTGAGTCTCGGGCGGAGCCCTGGAGCCACCATGCGGAGAGGACCCCAGACACTTGGACGCACACATATTTGTGGAGCACTTTCTAGACTACCCGACTGTGCCCGAGAGCCTGGCAGGCCCCCGAGCCCGTCCGGGCCTCCGTTTCCCTATCTGTACCCGGCCTCTCCCTCGCGAGATTCTAAACAGCCGCCCGACAGCTGGGCGTTGAGCGGAAACTACAACTCCCGAGAGGCCTTGCGGCTCAAGCATCGCGAGAACTGCAGGCGGTGGTGGGCGGTGATATTTGCAAGTCTCTGTTAGGGAGCAGCCAAACACCGCTTTCGGAAGGTTCGGGCTGCCCTCGGACCTGCCGGTTCCAGAGGTCGGTGCTTTCAGGCGTTCGCTGAGGCCAGCCCTGCACGGAGTGGACTAGGGGTGGCTTAGCGCAGGCGCAGTGCGCGCGGGTCCTGACTGGCGCAGGCGCAGCGCGTCGACTCCGAGAAGCGAAGCAGCCATGGACGACGAGGAGGAGACGTACCGGCTGTGGAAGATCCGCAAGACCATCATGCAGGTGAGGAGCGCGGGGCGGGGGGATGCCCCTGTTTAGAGAATGGGGTCACGGCGGGCCTACCTGCGCCAGGTGAGCCGAGCGCGCAACGGTCTGGTGGTTCCTGGAGGTGGGAAGGAGCGTGGCGTCTCCCCCTCCCTCATCCCCTGTGGCTGGATCGGGGGGTCCCCAAGGCCACCCCAGACCCTCGTTGCTGGGTCTGCCCCAGGGGCGCTGCCTTATGTGCCCTGAGCTCAGCGGCGGGACACCTGCTTTGGGGCGGGCAGGGCGAGGGTCACAGTACGCCGAGGTTGGGGTCTTCCAGAGGACTGAGGGACCCCACAGACCAGCGGCCGAGGGGAGAAGCTGAGAGGTCCCGGGGGGGGGGTCGGGTGTGGGCGGGAGTTGGGGTTGGGGAGTGTGAAGGGCTAGAGAAGGAGGTGACAAGTGGCGACAAAGAACGGGGGCATTCTTGGAGGGCCCCTGCTCCGCCCCAGTCACGAGCTGCACTTTTTGTTGCTTTATCCTGAACCTGAGGGTCAGGGCGGGTTGTGATTGGGAAGCGGCGGCAGAGCTGGGGTTTGAGCTCGGGGGTGTTGAGTCCAGAGCCGGTGCCGTGAGGTCCGGAGCAGATGAAGACAGAGCTGGGAGGGGACGTCCTGGGCAGACCGTCCCTGAAGGCCAGTAATTGTGGATCTCACCCCAGAAATCAGGGCTATTTGAGCAGATGGTTCTAGAAAAGGACCTAGATGGAGAAAGGGAAGGTCAGGGCTGTGAGCTAGTCCTGATCTCCTCCCCGGTCCCTCTGTGAAGTTCCCCGGCAGCTTCATTCTCTCTCCTGAGTGCCTGCCCACACTAGGGTCTCAGCCTGAAGTCGCAGCTATTCTGGCCTCCGTCTTCAGGGTGGCTTTGCAAAGGGGTTGAGAGGCTGGGCTCATCTGCTCAGGTGTAGGCCTGGCAGGACTCCCAGGGGCCAGGTGGTCTTGGTCTAGATCCTTGCCTCCTGGGCCACAGTTGGAGGTTGCCAACAAGGCGCAAATCACAGACAGGCACTGGAACCACGCTTTACTCACACAGATGAGACAGCAGAGTCAGCTTCAGTTGTGGTCTCCAGTCTCCCATGGCCAGTGAGTCCCCTCATAGCCAGTACAGAGCACATGTCCGACACGCACTCCTCTTGTGCTGCAACTGAGAGACCCCGTTTCCTGTTCTCCAAGAACAGTTGGGTTGGCCAGGTGCTATAAGGAAATTCTGGTGGCGTGCGTAGTGGTTAAATGCTACCTTGGCAGTTCAAATCAACCAGGCACTCCTTGGAAACTCTATGAGGCAGTTCTACTCTGTCCTAGAGGGTCACTATGTGTCAGAATCAACTTGACAGCAATGGGTTTGGTTTTTTGTTTGTTTGTTTGCATGAACAGCAACAGAGAAAGTTAGAGTGTGCCCAGAACTGGGAGGGAGGCTCCCCTGATGAGGAAGAGAAACTGGGAGGGAGGGAGAGAGAGACCCAGTTACAGTCTCCGTATCAGGGAATGCTCTGGGCCCATGGCCTCTGCTTAAGCAGCCCAGGAAGCAGGCATGAAATCAGCCTGTCTCCCCACAGGGGCTCACACTGGTCCCAGCCCATGGGGTGGCCATGGGATTAGAGGGTGACCGTGTTCATCCACTTCGCTATGACTTCTCTGTCCTGTCTCCCTGACTGGCCTAAGGCTGGTGGCTGAGGTGTGCCCACCCTGTGTCCTCCACAGCCAGCATTTGAATCGCTGCGACCATGCCTGACACCAGGGTGTGTGCACTCAGGCATGCTGTGGCTCTCCTCACCCTGAGGTCCTGGGCCCTTCTCTCTGCAGTTGTGTCACGACCGTGGTTACCTGGTGACGCAGGACGAGCTGGACCAGACACTAGAGGAGTTCAAAGCCCAGTTTGGAGACAAACCGAGTGAAGGGCGGCCACGGCGCACGGACCTCACCGTGCTGGTGGCCCACAATGATGACCCCACTGACCAGATGTTCGTCTTCTTCCCAGGTGAGGGCCCTGGTGGGTGTACACAGCTTCCCATCCCTGAGGTTCCTGAGGGATCCCCAAAGGACCACGTTTCTGGTGGGGTTGTTGGAGCACCTACTTAGGTGCAGCTTCTAGCATCTGCCTGTGTGTGGCCCTCCAACCCGGACTGGGGAGAGAGCTCCCTGCCTCTCCACGCTGTGCTGTTGACCTCTGACCCCTCTGACAGTCTCTTCACGTACCCACCACCTGCTCCAGTTTCCCTCTGATCAGTCGCTTCTGTCTCCCTTGACTGTGTCCTTGTTGTGTCCTCCCAGCAGGACTCTCCCAGAGGCATCCCGCCTAGGCCCTTGCTCCCTCCTGTCTGTTCCCTCCTGACGGCTCTTTCCTGTCCTGCTGCCCACCTCCTGGGATGGCGTTCCAGCCTCCTGGCCTAGCAGCCAGGCTCCCTCCACATGAGCTCAGCTCCCTGCTTCCGCTCTTCCTGCACCTCTGAGTGCCCCCCCCTTTCCCAGCAGAACTCAGCTCCCCTCCTCCTGTGTGCCCACCACACCAGCTGTCTGCATCCTAGTTCTGGGGTGACAGTATACGGGGACCCTCAGCAGCACTGTGGGTCTCAGGCTTCTGCCCTCAGTCTAGCCGAGCAGTGGAGGCCAGTGTCAGAGACATTGAGTCTGACCTTTGGGAGGCACCCTGGCTCTGCCCTGGACAGCCACCTGGTGCCAGAGAGAGAAGGAGCTCTGCCTTCCAGAGCATCGAAGGCGCCTTTGGTCCCAGAAGCCTCTGCGATGAGCCAGGAAGGACAAGAATTCACCCCACACCTTCCCCAGGCCCTGTTTCTAGTCACCGAGTCACACACCCACCAGTCTCTCCAGGCAGGGCCTCAGCTGTGGCCCTCCACAGCAGCTCGGAAGATAAAACTTCAAAACGCTGCTGTGCGATTTTTTTTTTTTAATCATTTTTCTCATTTTTTATTGTCGTACAGATATTTGCCATATGACATCGTTCACGCGTGTAATCCAGTGATGTCAGTCACTTTGTGTTGTGTGCCTTGCGCCAGTAGTCAGTCGTTAAGTAATTGTTGCTACGTTTTCAGTCACCTTAAACAGAAAGTCACTGCTTCCTACACAGCGACTCCCCTTTCCCACTTCCTCCTACCCCTCCGCACCGCTAACAGAACTGTGGTCTCTACACCTTTGTCTATGACCTTGTCATTTTATCCCTAATGTGGGGGAGTCTAGGGGAAACCCTGGTGGTGGAGTGGTTAAGAGCTATGCCTGCTAACCAAAAGGTCAGCAGTTGGAATCTACCATCTGCTCCTTGGAAACCCTGTGGGGCAGTTCTCTGCCCTATAGGGTCGCCATGAGTTGGAATCGACTCGATGGCAGTGGGTTTTTTGGGGGAGTTTCATACCGTCCTCTGCGGTTCGGGCTTGTGGTTGGGAAGGGGCAGGTGCTTGAGTAGTGTTTCTTTCTGTGTTTATGCCACATTGTGATGGTCGTTGGGTGGTTTCCACACTAGTGAATAGTGAGTGCTGCCCTGAACACGGGCGCATATGTCTGTCTGAGTCATGGCTTTCAATCTCCTGGGTGTGTACCTAGGAATGGAATTTCTGGGTCCCACGTTGGCTCTACATTTTCACTTTTTGAGGAACCGCCAGATTGTTTTCCCTCACGGCTGCACCCTTCTGCGTCCTCACCAGCAATCTCTCCACATCCTCGTTTTGCTTTTAGCCATCCTAGTGGGACCAAGTTTTGGGTTTAGTGGGAGCAAAGTGAGCTCCCGTGCTCATTGGCTATTCGGGGGTCTTGTTTGTTGAACCATCTATGCAGATTCTTTGCCCCTGTATCGTTTGGGTTATTGGGTTTTCTGTTAAGTTGTAGGAGTTCTTTACATATTCTAGGTGTTAAATTCTTATCTAGTGTGTGGCTCCCAGAAACTTCCTCCTAGTCCGTAGGTTGTCTCTTCATTTTGTTTTTAAAGTTTTTTGTTGAACCAAAGCTTCCATTTTGATAAAATTCAACGTAACTACTTTGTCTTTTTTGTCCACGGTGCCATTGGCATCAGATCTAAGACTGCGATTAAAAAGCCGCGCCCTGTGTTTTCCTTTAGAAGTTTTAGCTCTTGCACTTAGGTCGTTTGTTCTGAGTTAATTTTCGTGAGAGGTGAGGGTAGCTTCATTGTTTTGCGGTGGAAATCTTTCTGTACATGACCAAGGAGTAAAGAGACACTTCCTTCCCCCTTGTGTAGCCTTGGTAAGAATCAGTTGACTGCCGACGGGTGCGTTTGGTCCTGGACTCTTGAGTTTGGCTCCATTGGGCTGTGTCTGTGCCACATGCTGCTTGCTGCCCCTGCGCTGGGGAGTCTGCTCCTCACCAAGCCTTGGGTGGTGTCCCTTCATCCTCTGCAGAGCCAGCCCTGTGCCTGCCCTCCTGTGGACTCTCAGAGTGTCCTGGGTGGCATGAATTTTGGGAGGCCCCTGTGCAGCCCAGTTCTCTTCCATAACTGGGCCTCTTAGGCCTGGTGGGATCAGGCCTCCGTGGAGCTCCCAGGTGACGGAGCAGCCAGCCCACCAGCCCCATGTTTATTTATTATTCCCACACGAGAAAACTGAGGCCCTCGTGTGTGGGAGGGGCACATTAGAGGGGAGGCAGGTGGGGCTGCCTCCGTGGTTGAGCCCCTTGCTCCCTTGCTCCCTGGCAGAGGAGCCCAAGGTGGGCATCAAGACCATCAAGGTGTACTGCCAGCGCATGCAGGAGGAGAACATCACTCGTGCCCTCATCGTGGTGCAGCAGGGAATGACACCCTCCGCTAAGCAGGTGGGCACCCGCGAGGCAGGGCGGGCCCGGGGCCGGTGGGGAGGGGGCAGGCCCAGCAGGCAGGGTAGGGGGGTGCACGGGCCTGTGCAGGAAGAGGTCGCGTGTTTGTGAGAGAGCCCTGACCGCTTCCCCTTTGGTTCTGCCGCTGAGCACGGTGCCTCACTTCCCTTCCTGCCACTCCTTCCCTTGGCCCCCTCCCCCGTACAGCGCCCTGTACGCCCAGCCCTGCTGGGTTTCACCCAGGGCACCCCCTACCCCAGCTGGGAAGGAAAGCTGCACATGTTTTGCCTGGGGTCCTGGGAGGATGTTGGATGGGTCCTGGGTGACCCATAGAGCAAGTCACCGTCTGGGTTCCTTCAGTCAGACAGGAGTGAATGAGGCTGATAGGTGGGTACAGGGACAGTACCAGCCATTTTCTCCTGGGCGTCGGGGTTCAAGCTGTCACATGGAGCGAGTCTTCACGGCACCCTGGGGGGCAGTTGGGCAGGGCTGACTGTGCTGGAGCCCCTGCCTGCCATCGGTTCACAATATGGGTTCCCACACAGCCTCATGGCTGTTTCCCTGGTATATGATGTGGAGGCCCTCCCAGGGGCAGGGGGGACACAGAATAGGGGCTGTGTCCACAGTTCCTAGCCCAGGGACTGGGGACGTACTCCCCTCAGCTCCCCCCCGCCCCCAGCGTCTCCTACCCAGTTCTGGTCAGGCTGGGGGTATACTCCCCAGCCCCCCTGAGTGCCGTCTCCCCGCAGTCCCTGGTCGACATGGCCCCCAAGTACATCCTGGAGCAGTTCCTACAGCAGGAGCTTCTCATCAACATTACGGAGCATGAGGTGAGCATCTACGTGGCTGTGGGGGCAGGGACATGGGGACAGCACCCGGCCTGCCCACCTGTGGACCCCATGAGTGACCAGGAGACAGGGCTGTGGAGATGAGGACACAGGGACAGCACCTGGCCTGCCTGCTCGTGAACCTGTGAGTGACTACGAAACAGGGAGGCCCTACCCAGGAGGAGCTGGGCTGGGGGGTTGGGTGGAGTTCCCAGCTCTTCCCGTGTACAGGGGCAGCTCCTGGGGGGCAGGTCTGGGGGCTGGGCGCCCCTGGAGAAGGTGTGGGACCCTATGGGGAAGAGAACAGAGACGTGGTTCTGAGCATGGTCCTGGGCCAGAAGCCTGGGTGTCCCAGGACCAGCGGGTCCGTTCTGGTGCCATGGTGGTGGCTCTTCTCTTTGCAGCTGGTGCCCGAGCACGTTGTCATGACCAAGGAAGAGGTGACGGAGCTGCTGGCCCGATAGTATCCTTTCTGGATCCCCCTTGGCTTTGTCCCTTTCCCCTGTCCCATCTGCCCCATGCTTCCTGTCCTCTCCCCCAGACATCCATGTAGCTTTTTCCTGACTACACCTCCCAGTAAATTGCGGGAGAACCAGCTGCCCAGGATCCAGGCTGGAGACCCAGTGGCACGGTACTTTGGGATAAAGCGCGGCCAGGTGAGAGCAGCGCCTTCCCAGGACCGAGAGGGATGGGACCCTCAGGGATGGGGCCAGGAGCAGGAACCTGAGAGGTGGCCACCCGAGGAGGAGAGGACCATGCCACCTGGTCCCTGCGGCTCCTCCCCTGGCCGACCCCCTCCTTGGAGAGCCTGAGGCCTGGGGGAACCGTTCATGGGGGACCCTCCGCCCTGTGTGCCTGAAGCCCCTGCACTGACTGTACCCCTCCCACCTGCAGGTGGTGAAGATCATCCGGCCCAGTGAGACGGCGGGCAGGTACATCACCTACCGGCTCGTGCAGTAGTGGTCACGCCCGCAGGTGAGGGCTCCATTCAGAGGGAGTGGGTAGAAGCAGAGGCTGGGAGGGGTGTTGCAGAGACAGGGTATGTCTGAACTGCTCCCTGTATACCACCCCCCACCCCACCCTCGTGGCCTACCCAGGTGCCGGAGGCCACTGGGTCTAAAGGTGGTGTCATAATGCACACCTGCCTTGGCTTCCCCCGGCTCCCGTCCACCACTCACCCACTCAGGTGAGACAAGCCTTTGAGAGGTCTGAGAACCTAGGGACTTGGGAGAAGGTTTTAGTGTCTCCGCCTTGAGCAGTACCTGCACTGCAAGACCCCGCTCTGGCAAACCCCACTTCGCTTTGGGTGCCAGCTTCTCCATCTTCCAGGAGCCCCACCCCCTGGGGACCTTGACATCACCAAGTCCTACAGCACCGCGTCAAGGCAAGGCAGCCACCGTAGACCAGAGCCTGGCTGCTCTGCCTTGTGGCCTGCGTCTGTGTACTGGGCGCCCACCACCTGCTTGCAGGCCAACTCAGTGCCTGCACTGCCCTGTCCCAGGCCCCACCCCTAGCTCATCACCATCTGCAGAGCAGGCCTGGACCTATCGGGGCAGAGTGTCTGGCCCCAGAGTGCCCACCCACAGGGTCAATCTCTTACCTCCACCCAGCCTCAGAGATGGATGGACTGTGAGGACCAGCACCCTCAGGACACCACCCAGGATGAGGACGGCATGTCCTAGCTAGTGATGCACGGTGTCCGCATGGCAGGTCCTTGGAGCCTGGTGGGCATCAGTGCTGACGTGGGCAGATCCACATCGGCTACTGCCATAGGAGGGCAAGAGGGGCTGCGAGGACCCAGCCCTGGGCAGCCAACGTCCCAGGAGAGTCTGGGTCCTCCAGCTTCCTCGGCTCCAGGTGCCCCATGCCTGCAGCCTGAGCTCCCCTCTCATTTGTTTCTGTGTGCTCGGAGCTCAGCCAGGGATGAGGTTAAGAGCATTTTGAGTTGTAAGTACTGAGCAATAAAAGGTCTTTCGAGTAACTAACTACGTCTGCATGTTTTAGAAGTTTAAGCAGGATGGCAGGGTTACAGTGTTGGCCCCCGTGACCAGGGTCTCTGCAGCATAGTTTAATCATCCCCTCTCATCTTGAATGCTCTGTTGTCACAGCCATGCTCCCAAGTCGCCACCAAGGGTCACTGCTCTCACCTTCTGGGTCTTTCCAGTGCGTCTTTATGCCAATGCAGTGAGCAGGAGTCTGCTTTCTTCCTCACTTCCTCCCCTCTCTTGCACAAAGGCCCCCACAGGGAGCTGCCAGATGGGGTCCTACAGGGAAGGATTGTTCCTGAAGCGGTTACTGCCAGCAAGCAGTCCTGAGGGCGTCACCATCCTGCCCGCTCCCCTCCTCAGCTGTTCACCCCTCTGTGTAATGAGAGCAGCTGGTTGTCTCGGCCTTCTTTTCTCACTGGTCTGTGTTGGGTGGGGCCGCTTCCTGTATTGGCTGTCTTCTCTCGACCACGGTCGGTCATGCAGGGGGATGACAGCACACCACTGCCCTTTGCCCTGCTGGAATGTGACTGCCCTGTGTAAGTTTTCATTTTCCTTACATTTGATTGTTTCTTTGAGGTGAAGTTAACAAAGCTAACATCTTAGAGTGTACAATCCAGTGGCTTCAGCAGGTGCGCCTCAATCCAGTTCCAGGACATTCCATCACCCTGAACAGAGACTCAGTGCCCCCTAAGCAGTGTCCCCATTCCGCTCCCCCCTCCCCACGCCTGGCAACCACTGCTCCACGCTGCTCTCAGGACTTGCCCGCTGTGGACATCTCATATCACCAGGATGAGACACCCCCTGCGTTTTGTGTCTGGCTTCTCTCATTTTTCCAGGGTTCATCTGCTTCATTAGGGTGTATGAGAGCTTCAGTCCTTTGAGTGGCTGAGCAACACATCATCCTGTGGGTGGACCGCCTGTGTCTGTCCAGCATCTGTTGATGGGCACATGGGCGTTCCCACCTTGGGCTGTTGTGAATCCTGCTGTGTGTGAACTGGGTGTCAGCTCGCAGGTCGTTGAGAGGCCCAGCCCAGGTTCTAGAGAGCCTTCGTAGCCACTGGGGACTGGGTGTTTTGTTTGCTGTTTGATTAATCCTGACAGGAGAGCTGCAGCCTGGCCGAACACTGCCTGGTTGGGTCATTTATCTGTCCTTCTTCATAAAGTGTCACAGAGTAAACGTTTTTGTCTTTAGGGCCATGATGGCTGTCCTAATTACTCAGCTCTCCTGTTGTAGGCTGGGTGAAAGCCACCAATGACAGTACTTAAAAGGAATGGGTGTAAATAAAACTTTATTTACAAAACAGGCAGGGGGCCATTGTTTGCCAACCATGATCAGCTCCTTTTGATAACTTCTCTCTCAGAAAGCTTCTGACAGGGCCAGGCAAGGGCCCCCCTCAACATGGCCCTGACACAGCATCTGTTTGTTCCCTCACATGCTGGGCCACCTACCCTGCCGTGGTGCAGTGGGTCTCAGGGCACGTGTTGGGTCTGGGGGTTGTCCTTCTGCAGAAAGGCAAGGCCTCCCCCCCTCCGCCCAGTTCTTATCATATGGCGGTGCACGTTTGGTCTGATGGTTTCTCAGTGATGTGCGGTGGCTTTTCTGCTTTTGGAACCTGCCCGCCCCACTCGCGGTTCGTACCACTGGGCCTGCTCTGCCATCCTGTGAGGCCTTTGCTGCTAGGTGTGTGTGTAAGCGAGCCCCACAGGTGACACTGGCTCAGTGACAGGACTTGGGCGCCCTCACCTCCTCCACCTGTGCTGTCCAGGACCTTGGGAGTAGAAGTGAAGGCTGGGCCTCTCACAGCCACCACACCTCCAGAGCTCAGTGGCCACGTGAGGCTCGTGGCTATCATGTTGGAGACCACTTAAGTCATCCAGAACGTTCTACTGGACAGTGCTGAGCGAGAAGTCTACGTGAAGTCACTCTTTGCCTTCAGAATGTTTGGACAGCCCACCTCGAAGACTACCCAGTGGTGGGCCTCTCTGCGGAGTAATTTCTGTCCCTCGCCCCAGTGACAAGGGCAGGGACAAGGGTGAGGGGCACTCTGTCCCCCAGGCTGTGCCGCCAGAGAAGACGGACTCAGCCTAAAACTTTATTTAAGCAAAGTAGACGTGCAGGTCAGAGAAAACTTCAGGACCCATGGGAGATGTCACCATGGCCCTAACCCCAGGTGCCCAAAATAGGCTTTCTGGGAAAGTTCTAGAGCGAGTGTCCAGCCACCAAAGCACAGCCTCCACCCTGGTTTCTGTAACTGTCTTCCACGCAGTGGGGCTCAAGTGTGGTATCTGCTCCCAACGCGCTCAGCCAGGGGACAGTCACGAGCAGGACTCCTTCCCTCTGCTGTGCTGAGGCAGCCAGGACGCCAATCCCTGCCCACCATTCCGTGGTTCAGACGCACTCAGGCCTTCTCTCCTGGCAGGTGCCCACCACGATGTGCCCAGCATGGAGCCTCGTGGTCGGCAGCGGGGCGCCGGCTGTGTTGTTGGACTGGTTGGTGTTGGATCCCGAGAGCCCCCGGGTCAGCTCCTCCTCCCCATCACCAGGTGCCTCTAGCTGCTCCTCACTGCCACTGCGTACGTCCTCCTCCAGGCTCGCCTCGCTCTCCTGCTTCTCCAGGAAGCTCAGGCGGTGCAGGGCGCCGGTACCTGGCGACGACAGCAGGTCCGAGGCCTCCTCCAGCTCTGAGTCTGAGTCATTGGATGGCAGCTGAGATCCTGGGGAGATCCAAGAGAGAATCACAGACAGAGGAGGAGAGACAGGAAGTCAGAGAGAGGGACAAACCAAGGTACAGAAACAGAGGGACAAAGAAAGAGACACAGAGACAAAGAGTCAGAGATATATACAGGTGTAGGGAGATAGGCACAGAGATAGGAAAGATGGAGTCAAAGAGGTGAAGGAGAGGCAGAGATAATCAAAAAGACAGGGACAGAGAGAAAGGGACAAACGGAGACAGAGGAGCAACAGAGAAGAAGCAGAGAAACGGACAGTATGGCAGAGAGTCAGACAAACGGAGAGAGAAGGACAGAGAGATAAAAGAAAACGAGAGCCTGGCTGGCCCAGGTGGCCGCCCCCACTCACCTCGGGGCCCATCCTCGGCTGCCTCCGGCATGGGCTCGGCTGCCGCCTTGTCTGCCTCCAGGAAGGGCACCTGCAGCACCACCTCGGCCTGCAGGGTGTATGCCGTCAGGGAGGCCGGGCTCTGGCTCGACCCGCCCTCCACCTCGGAAGTTAACTACAGGGCCCAAGACCCGAGAGGAAAGAAGTCCCGCTGCTGCGGAAGTCAGATGACGTGGCTGTTCCTGCAATTGCTCAGTGGACACAGAACGTTCCAGCAAAGGTACCAGCCTGGCTCGGACGGACGTCGCATCGGCCGTGGGAGAGGCTGCAGGAGGCACCCACGGCCCTGGCCCTTCCACCCCACTGGCCACAAACCACCCTGACCTGCCCTCAGGAGCCTGCTGCCCAGACATGCAGAGACACTGGAAGAAACGAGATCAGGGCTGAGAAACGCAGGATGCTGCTTGGAAAGGAACCATGGAGAACGTGGCTGGGTATGACAGCTCGTCTGTGTCCCCACAGACACGCCGAAGCTTAGGTCAGCACCCAGGAGCATGACTTGTTTGGAAATAGAATTTTTGAGAATGTTATCACTGAAGTAAAGATGAGGTCATACTGAAATAGGGCGGGTCCTGGTCCCAACTGAGAGGTTTCCTAAGAAGAGACAGACAGGCCAGACGGCGCTGTGAGGATGGACACAGAGAATGGAGCGATGCAGCCACAAGAAGCTGGAAGGGGCAAGGAAGGACCCTCCCCTAGAGCCTCTGGAGAAAGCCTGGCCCTGCTGACACCTTGGTTTTGGACTTCTGGCCTCCAGAACCATGAGACCATTAGCATGTGTTGTTCAAAGCCCCTCCCCCCAGCCAACCGTGTCATGACGGACCCAGGCCACTCAGACAGGGACTAAGGAACCTTGAGCCCCTTCCATAGGAGAGGACAAAACCTCCTCTGAGAGTCCACCCTGGGTGGAAAGGGTGTTCCTCCCTGTCTGAACCCCCTTCCTGGGCCCAGCCTCTGTAAGGGACCTTGCTGTCCCTCCTGCCTCAGTTTCCCCATCTGTCTGGTGAGGACAGCCCCTGAACACTTCTGCAGGGTTGCAATGAAAGCCCCACAGCCTGGTGGGGGGCAGGCAGGGCCCAGCTGAGCAGCCACCAGCTGCTGAGTGTCCCTGGGATGGAAAAGAGCATCTGATGTCAGCCCAGAGCCAGTGAGGGCCGGAGCCCCACAGCCTTTGCACAGGTGACTCTCTTGGCCTGGCCTGTCCCAGATTGAAGCCTTCATGTCTGTGGTCTCCCTGACCACCCCGTCAGTCCACATCACGTGTCTCCCTGTTGTTTCTTGTGCCCACGCTGGCGAAACCTCCCACCCCCCCCTCCGCCATCCACCAAGGCACAGCCCTGGGGTCCGCCACCCTACCTGAGCCCCAGGCACCTCCTCGGGCTCATCCTTGAAGACCAGGGCATAGTGCGCGATGAGGGTCTCCACGACACGTGCCTGGTGGGGGTAGTCCACCAGGGATGACAGGGACACAGTGGCTTCCGTGGGCCGCGGCCGCAGCAGCGTGGGCCCAAACACAATGCCCAGGTTCCCAGGTGTCATCTTGTTGTCCTGCTCCACCTGCACGATCCTGGGGTCGGACGGTAGGCTGAGGGGTGCCGGGAGACCCCAAGGACCCCCCAGCCGGCTGGGCGCCCTCACCTGCACAGGTGCCTCAGGTACTGCAATGTGTCCCCCAGGACTCCCCTAACCGGCAGAGTGCTCTTACCTGCACAGGTGCCTCAGGTACTGCAATGTGTCCCCCAGGACTCCCCTAACCGGCAGGGTGCCCTCACCTGCACAGGTGCCTCAGGTACTGCAATGTGTCCCCCAGGACTCCCCTAACCGGCAGGGTGCTCTCACCTGCACAAGTGCCTCAGCAGGTACTGCAGTGTGTCCCCCAGGACCCCCCAACCGGCAGGGTGCCCTCACCTGCGCAGGTGCTGCAGCAGGTACTGCAGCGTGGCCCGGTTCTGGGGAGGCAGGTCCCGCAGCAGCTCCCCCAGCCGGCCTGCCATGGCCACCATTGCGGCCACGCTCCCACCGCTGTCCGACCGGCCCCGCGATGCTGCCTTGGCCTCAGCCTCCGCCTTCAGGTTGTCCTTGGCCAGCCCCACCAGCTCGTGGTACAGGCGGAAGGACAGGAGCGGCTCGGGCAGCTGAGGATGGGGCCGGGCAGGGCGGGGTCAGGACCAGAGCCCCGCCCCCAGAGTCCTGGCCCCGCCCACCCCCGATCTCGGGCACGCCCCTACCAAGCTTGATCTGCATACCACACTCCCTCAGTCTTCTGCTCACCTGACGCAGGTAGAGCTTCAGCACGTTGCTGATGTCGTGGGGCGAGGCCTGTGACAGCTCCACCAGCTCCTGGCCGTTCTCGAAGGCCTGGCACAGCTTCTCCACCCGCGTCTTCACTCCATTGACCCGATAGATGCCCTGGGGTGGGTGGCTCCGTCAGCCTCCGCCCTCCCGACCACCCTCTCCCCCAGGCCCCCACGAAAGCTCACCTTAGTGCGCAGTGCCCGTCGCTCGATCTCTCCCACACACTTTTTGATGATGAAGGGCACACCGTCTGCGGTGCTGTTGGCCGCCCTGCTGAAGTCCTGGCCGAAGAGCTGCAGCCGACCCTGCAGCTTCTTGTGACCACACTGGATGGCCAGTGTCTCCAAGCACTTCTTGTGGCAGGCCAGGCAGCACTGGGGGAGGGATGCAGGGTGAGCAGGACCCTTCTCCACCTCCCGCCAGCAGCCCCCTTCTCCCTGAGGCCCACTCTCGTCCCCTCCAGTGACCCTCACCCACCTCCTCGCACTCGGCGCCCTGGAAGTACACGTAGCTGTTACACTCGCGGCACTTGGCGGGCGTACGTAGCTTGCGCAGGTGGTGGGTTCGCGCCGCCTTGGACAGCCCCACGTTGCGGAAGGGCCCGCTGGGGACCGCCACTGGCAGCGCGGGGGCCGTGCCATTGAGGCCGCCTGGGGCGGGCGGGCGGGTAGAAGTTCAGCATGGCTTGAAGCCCGCTCCCACCTTCCCAAGTCAGGGCAGAGCCTGGCCAACTCCCCCTCACCCCCGGGGTTAGAGCCCTCACCCTGCTCGAAGTCTGGCGCCCCCGGGCCACCCTCGTGGTCCAGCTCCTCGCTGGACGACATGGTGCCACTGGACGAGGTCCGCTCGAACTTCTTAAAGTCCCCTGAGCAGGAGACGGGGCGTCAGAACTCCTGACCAGCTGGCTGCTGCCCCCTGTACCCCCATCCCACCGCCAGACAGCCCCTCACCTGAGCCGAGCCCCGGATCCAGGCTGCCGTCAGAGTCTGAGATCGAGGTGGGCCAGGACTTGTGCACCTTGTGTCCGCGCCCGCCTAGGGGGGGACGCGCCTCCGTGAGGGGTGGCGAGAGGCAACACCCACTCTGCCAACCTGTGCCCCCACCCCTCCCGGCACTCACCTCGCCGCTCCTTGGTCAGCGCTTCCTCCTCAGGACCTCCTGCTTCGGGGGGGCTGCCGGCCTCCACTCCTGCTGTGTCGCTGACGTTGAAGCTGCACTTGCGAGGACGCATCACTGGGGACCTGAGGGTGCACCAGGGAGGGCCATGATGGGGTCCCTGAGGCAGCCTCACACCCACCCCCTTACAGGTGGGAAGTCCGGCTCCCTGTTGTGGGTTGAATTATGTTCCCCAGAAAGATATGGTGGGGTCCTGACCCCAGGACTCGTGAACGTGACCTTGTTTGGGAATAGGGTCTTTACAGATGAAATTAAGTTCACGTGAGGTCATACTGCAACAGGGTGGGCCCTATTGCCCTCTGAGAAGTGCTTTATAAGAAGAGACACCAGGCCAGATGGCCACGTGAAGACAGGCAGAAACTGGAGGGATGCGGCCACAAGCCAGGAACTCCTGGGGCCACCAGAAGCTGGAGGAGACCACGAGGGACCCTCCCCGAGAGCCTCTGCAGGGAATTCAGACTGCTGGCCTCCAGGCCTGAGGGAGCACGCACTCCTGTTCCCTAGAGCCCCCAGCTCTGCGGGCCTCTGCGGCGGCCCCGGACCCCCTCCCCGGGTGCTCGGGCGGGCGCAGCGGTACCAGGCGCTGGCCGAGACGTGGGGCTCGAAGTCGTAGTGCACGTCGGGTTCCTCCCCGCGCTGCAGCTGGCGCACGTGGGAGGCGTACTGCTGCCCGGGGTCGTACAGCTTGCTGCTCTCACACAGCATCTGGAAGTTGACGGGCAGCGGCGCCGTCTGCACGTGCATCAGCTCGTAGTAGGAGATGGTGGCCTGCGGGCGGGGCGGTCAGGGCCGCGGTCAGGGCGGCCCGGCCCACCACGCGGAGCCCCGCCCCTCCGGTCACACGCTCCGCCCCGTGCCCACGCCCCTCCCCTGCACCCACGCCCCCCCACGCGCCGCTCTGCACCCACCGCGGTCAGGGCGGCCCCGCCCACCACGCGGAGCCCCGCCCCTCCTGTCACACGCTCCGCCCCGTGCCCACGCCCCTCCCCTGCACCCGCGCCCCCCCACGCGCCGCTCTGCACCCACCGCGGTCAGGGCGGCCCCGCCCACCACGCGGAGCCCCGCCCCTCCTGTCACACGCTCCGCCCCGTGCCCACGCCCCTCCCCTGCACCCACGCCCCCCCACGCGCCGCTCTGCACCCACCGCGGTCAGGGCGGCCCCGCCCAGCACGTGGAGCCCCGCCCCTCCGGTCACACGCTCCGCCCCGTGCCCACGCCCCTCCCCTGCACCCACGCCCCCCCACGCGCCGCTCTGCACCCACCGCGGTCAGGGCGGCCCCGCCCAGCACGCGGAGCCCCGCCCCTCCGGTCACACGCTCCGCCCCGTGCCCACGCCCCTCCCCTGCACCCGCGCCCCCCCAGGCGCCGCTCTGCACCCACCGCCTTGATGGTCTGGTCGCTTTGCCTCACGACCTCCTGCAGCTGCCGCAGCGCTGTCACCTTGGTGTCCTCCAGCTCCTGCTTCTGCGTCTTGGCGTCCGCCACGCACGTTCGGTAAGTAGCCATGGCCTCCTCCGCCTGCGGGGGCACACAGCGCCTCAGCCCGGCCCAGCCTTCAGGGGACCCACCCGGGGACTCGGGCGCTGGTCCAGGCAGGCAGGGAGATTGAGGGTTGAGTTGTGTCCCCAAAAAAGATGCTTGTGCTAGAACTTCCTGGAATAGGGCTGAGTGGACAAGACCCAGGAGGAGCCATAGTGAAGCTGCCACCTGAATGAGTGTGGGGGGGTGCGGTTACAAGGAGCGAGGGGATACTTGGGAGGAGAGAGTCCAGTCAGCGCAAACAGCAAGTGCAGACACAGGTGCTGTGGCATGAGTTCTGTTCCAACTCCTAGTGACCCTATAGGACAGAGTAGAGCTGCCCCATAGGGTATCCAAGGGGTGGGTGGTGGATTCAAACTGCAGACCTTTTGGTTAGCAGCCGAGCTCTTAACCGCTGGACCACCAGGGCTCCGTGTCCCCAAAAAGATATACTGAAATTCTAACCCGTCCGTGTGAATGTGACGGCATTTGGAAAGAGGGTCTTTGTAGATGTTAGTTAATGTCATAGGGAGGAGTGTTGGCCCTACTCTAATGACTGAAAGAGACAGACACACGGAGACAGAGAGGGGACTGATGGGACCACAGAAGCTGGGAGAGACCAGGAATGATCCACCCCCAGGGTCTCTGGAGGGAGCACGGCCCTGCCCACACCCTGAACTCAGACTCCCAGCTTCCAGAACAGAGAATAAGTGTCTCTTTGCAGGCATCCCATGTGTGAGGCTTTGTTGTGCAGCTCCAGGACACTGACAAAGTAAGGGAAGGGCTTCCAGGCAGCTGCAACCCACCTCATCTGTGCCCTCACCTTGTTCTTGGTCTCCTCCTCTAGCCGTCGCCGCTTGTCCAAGCTCTTGGAGGCGGCTCCACCCGCCCCGGGCCCGCCGCCTGCCTGCTCATCCTCAGCCTTGGCCACCAGCAGGCGCGCCTTGTCGTGGTCCTCACAGCGTTGCACATAGCCCTGCTTGGCTTTGCGCAGGTTGGCCTCGGCGTCTTGCTGTGGGGCAGGGATGGGTCTGAGCCTGTCCCAGAGCAGCTCCCCAGCCCTCCCCCTTGCTTTCCACTCCAGCCAGCCAGATGCCACACATGGTACCTCCACCACCCACCTCTCTCCCACCGAGGCCCCACAGCCCAGCAAAGAGGTCACGCCTGCAATGGGACCCAGAGGCCTGGGTGTTGGACTGGGTGTTGGGTGGGCCCACTGTAGAGCCCAGGAGTCAGGCCTGGCACCAGCACCTACACACACCCTGCCTAGCGGTGCGGCGCTTTGAGGCCCAACCCCTTTCACCCTGTCTCAGAAGAACAGCGAGGCTGCCCCAACAGGAAGTCAGGCACCCTCGGGGTCATCAGGAAGAGCTCAGCCAAAACCAGGGGGCTTTCGGAGGCCATCCCACACAGCCTCACAGCCTGCGCTGTCAGAGTTTCACTCATAAAGAAAAGGACTTGAAGAAAGCGCAGAGGAGCTCTAGAAAATCATCTCAGCATGCACAAGGCCTTACAGTGCCTGACCCCAATCTTCAAAACCAGGCAAGGATAGACTACAATGGGCAGTCAGGCACTGACAATATGTTACTACTAAGAGCTACTACTAACCACCAGGCAGTACTAACTTCCAGGCAGTACTAATTTTCAGGTAGTACTAACCACCAGGTAGTACTAACCACCACGTAGTACTAACACTCAGCTGCTAACTGTGGAGGGGGATCCGAGTGCCACCTGCCACCTTCCCCTGTGACCACGAATACACCTTGTGCTCAAGACCAGATGTGGTGGCCTGGTGTCTTGGACACACGAGCTTGTGGCCTGACCCAGCACATCCCATAGCTGCTGGTGTGCCAACAGCACGTCCCTCCCCTTTTGGCCTGAGCACGTATCAGCATCCCCAGGGACTGCTTAGTTAAGTGTGTGCCTACACGGCACCTGGCCAACCCCACTGCTGTATCCGTTCCTGGTGGAGAGGGAAAGGGCACCTTTTTTCTGCAGCACAAGCAGGGTGCATGCAGACCACCTCCTGTGTCAGCTGCTGGAGGGAGAGGTCCACTGGCCATAGGGACCAGCACCCACTACTGGAGCTGACCACCTTGCTGTTTCCTCTCTATGTGAGTAAAGACTTCTGCCCAGAGTCTGTGTAAGTTGTGTTTTTATTGGCAACCTCAACACCTGCAAGCCATGGAGCGGGCTGACATCTTATGGTTACTGTCCTGGTGGCCGGCATTAGTATCTTTGCCATCCTCCATGAGGTGGGAACCCTGGCCTGCACTAACCAGCAGGTCCTACAAGCATCAGCCCCTAGTAAAAATCTGCCCCTACTAACAGTCATGAATTTGTAGCTGGCAAAACAAGCCACAAACAAAATCGAAAGTCAAACAAACCAGAGAGAAGTCTGCAATTCACATCACCAAGGGCTGAGTTCCATCATATGTAAAGAGCTCTGGCAAATCAACAAGCCAACTCTAAGTAAACCATATGAACAGAGTTCACAAGTGGAGGAGCACACAGTGACCAAGAGAGTAATGCGTACACTTGAGCCCCTTGGCTCAGCCGTTCCACCTTGAACACCGGTGTTAGCGCTCTTTCCACAAGGTGGGGGCATAAGCTGGTTACACACATGATGTTTGTAACAGCCCAGCAACAATCTGAGTGCCCATCTGCAGAGATTTAATGAAATAAACCTCATCCCGCTGTGCATAGCCGAGAAGAGGGATGAGCCTGGGTAAGGAGAGGGTGAAACCACAGGGCAGAACCAGGTGGGCAGTGAGCTGCCTCCTAGGGTGCCAAGTGGGGCAAGGTCCATCTGTGCCAGCATCTCTCGAAAGGAGTCACAGAGACCGCAGACAGGGACCTGGGGCAGAGGGAGACTTCTCACGAGGCACCCTGTTAACATACCCCAAAACCAACTACGAGACAGCGCATAAGAGCATATAGACCAGAGTAGCACGCAGCAGCCAGAGTGTCCCATAGACAGAATCACTGCGGACTTCTCCGGCCTGTTTTAACTGCGGGACACACCGCTCCTCCTGGCTCCTGAATTGGTGACGGCCAGCAGTGGAACTGGAAGTTCCCCCCAAACCAGGAAAGCACACATGGCCCTGCTCCAGGGCCTGCTCGTGTCCACCCACCGTACCAGCTTCCTCTGGGCGCGGTGCCATGACTCCTTGATCTCCTTCCTGCGCTTCTCATGCTCCAGCCGCCGAAGGGTCAGGGGCTGCGGAGAGTGGCCATGAGTGGGGGCCCGCACCACCCTGCCCGCCTCCCTGACCACGCCTCGCCTGGCCCCCCGCCACCTGCAGGAAGGTCTGTGTCTGCAGCACACTGGCTGCCTGCACCATGTCCAGGTCCTGCTCCAGCGCCAGCGAGTAGATGGACAGCAGCGGCATGTGAGGCTGCGGGGAGGGGATGGTCACCGGGTGGGGTCTCCGAATGCAGCCCCGCCTCCTCCCTCAGTCCTTGCGGTGACCGCTGGCACCTCTGGACTCACTCCCCGGCCTGAGGGACTCCTGCCTCTGCACCCTCACCTCCAGCGTGACGCTCTGTCTGCAGTTGTGGACAAGCTTCTGCAGGCCTTTGGCGAACTCCAGCTCTGCAGGCGGGGTGGGTGTGAGGAGTGCGGTTGGGGGGCTGGGGGCCGGAGGGAGAGCACCCACCCCCAGGCCCACCGCGCCCGCCTCTCACCCAGCACAGTACGCTTCTCCAGGTAGACTATGATGTCCTTCATGTACTTGGCCATGTTCTTGGCGTACTTCAGCGCCTCGTCCACGCCGCCCTCACAGCGCTGCAGCAGCGTGTCCACCTCCTCGGGGGGAGGGCAGCCTGCGGGGGTCCCTGCTCAGCCCAGCCCTCGGCTGCAGGCCCACCCTACCACTCCCAGCATGCTCAGTCCTGGCCTCTGCCAGCTGACCCACCCTTTAACCCCCTCAATCTCCACCCTCTGTCACCTCATCCATCATTCAACCCCCCAATCGCTAGCCTCTGCTACTGTGTCCACCACACGACCCCCTCAGCCTCCACCCCTGCCGCCCCATCAGCTACCCGATGACACCCTGAGCCTCCACCCCTGCCACTCCATCCACCACGCGACCCCCTCAGCCTCCACCCAAGCCACCATGTCCACCACTTGCCCTGTTCAGTCGCCACCCCTGCGGCCTGGCCCGTCAGTCAACCCCTTCTGGTGTGTTCATTCCTGCCCTCTGCCCCTCAGCCCACTTCAGGCCTGACCCTCCCAGCCTCTGTCCTCTGCCATCGGCCAGCCTTAAACACATTCCCATCTGCTGCGCGGTGGAGACTCACCTCCATCGCAGTCGTCAGTGCTTGGGGGGGTGCCCTCACCCCCCTGTCCATACAGGTGCTCCATGGCCTGTATGGGAGCAGACAGGTGAGGCCAGCCACGTGCAGGGCCCTGGCTGATGCCCACACAGCAGGACACGCTCACCTCCCTCCTGGACATAGGCCAAGGCCCACAAGGAAGTGGGGTGACCTCTCACACCCTGCTGGCCTGACCCTCTGCCACGCCCAGGGATTCCCCCACCCCACCCCTGCTCACCTGGCTTGGATCCCCGGGGGGCACCGACAGAAGGGTGCTGATGTCCACTTCACCCATGAGGAACTCGGACACGCTGCAGGGCAGGGGGTCAGAGGCCAGGGTCACACAATCCCCCTGGAATTGACCCCCCAGCCCTGCTGGCTGCCACAATCACTCACGTGCTGCTGAAGGAGACAGCGATGGTCTCTAGGGCCTTCTCAAACTCCCGCTTGTCTGCCTCCTTGTTGCTCTCATAATGGAAGCCTGGGACGCAGAGACAAGGATGAAGAGTCAGTCCACCGGGAGGCAAACACTCTTGTCGTTAACTGATGGGAACCCTTAACCAAGGAGTAGCATCAGGGAGCAGTTGTGCCCATCAAACTCCTATGTATCCTTCAAAACCCACTTTGATTTTACAAAAATAAAATTAAAAAAAAAAGGTGTCTGTAGAGAGAAATTTTCTGTAAAGAAAAAAAAAACTTCAAGCCATAAAGACAAATGAAGTCTTGATACGTGTTGCAATATGGTTGAACCCTGAAAACGTTATGCTGAGTAAAATAAGCCAAACACAAAAATGTTGTATGTTCCTGCTTATACGAAATAGCTAGAATTGGTAAATGCAGAGACCAAAGTTTGTTAGTGATTACCAGGGGCTGGAGGGAAGGGGAAGGGGGCGTTTTAGCTCAGGGGCTCTGAGCTTCTATTGATGGTGGTGGAAGGATTTACAAAGGCTAGCAGTGTGCTTATACAATGTGGTGAACGTAACCAATGTCGTTAAATTGGACACATAAAAATGTTGAATTGGCAATTTTTTTATATGTATATAAAACCATTTTATAAAACAAAAAACCAAATCCATTGCTGTTGAGTCAATTTCGACTCCTAGGGGCCCTACAGGACAGAGTAGAACTGCTCCATAGGGTTTCCAAGGCTGGAATCTTTACGGAAGAGGACTGCCACGTCTTTCTCTCAACAAGTCGCTGGTGGGTTGGGTTTGAACTGCCAACCTTTTGGTTAGGAGCCAAGTGCTCAACCTTTGAGCCACCAGGGCTCTTACTTATATAGGTATATATTAGAAATGAATAAACAAGATCAACTTATTTAATGCTTCCCCCCAAAAAACCCACTTTAAAAGTCCCCTCCTCCAGGAAGCCCTCCTAGGTGGCACTCTGCTGCTGCAGCTGCCTCTGCTGACCTTTGACCTTGTTGATAAGGTTGCCAGCAGCCGTGAGTGTCTCCACAGTGTTCAGCAGCGGGTGTTTACTGATGACCTGGCGCATCACACGGAGGGCCTCACCCAAGCACTCATGCGCCAGTGGCCGGCGGGCCTCCAGGAGGTCTGCAAACACAGCCCCATGAATGGGGAGGGAGGGAAAGGCTGCCAGCCTCCTCAGAGCTCCCATTCCCCCGATGGGGAAACTGAGGCAGAGGTAGGTGTGGGTGGCTGGGATGGGACTTCGGAGGATGTGCTGGTCCTCTTTGCTCAGAATATCCATCTCCCGTCCTCCCAGAACGTGAACCCCTTGCACCTCAAGCTGCAGTGCTGGCACCCCTCCCCATGCAGCCCACCTGGCCCCTTTCCCACCCTAGGCCCTGGGGGCTCAAGGTCCTGCCTAGCTCTGTCCACACCTCGCCTGCATGAGTATCCCATTATCCCTCTCTGCTGGCAGCCATCCCACGAGGTGGTACTCTCATCATTCCCACTTTGCAGATGAGGAAACTGAGGCAGAGAGAGGGGAAGTCCACTTCTCAACCATCACACAGCTTCTCCATCTATGCTGGTCCGAGCCCAGGGCTTTAAATACCCACCCCCACAGGCAAACGTTCTCAATTGGAAAAAGGTAGCTTGCCCAGGCGGAACAGCACCCGACGTTGTTGCCTGCAGGGGAGGGGGCCTGGCCGCCAGCTGGGAAGGCAGCTTTGACCCCTTTGTCCCCGCTGAATCTGTGCCTCGTATTAAAAACAAAGACAAAAACAAAAACCATTGCTGTCAAGTCAATTCCGACTCATAGTGACCCTACAGGACAGAGTAGAACTACCCCATAGGGTTTCCAAGGAGCGGCTGGTGGATTCCAACTGCCGATCTTTTGGATACCAGACGTAGCTCTTAACCACTGCGCTGCCAGGGCTTCTATAGGGTGCTCAAAAAAATAAGCAAAACCTAAAATTAGGTGTCTGTCCCTTCTTGGCACTGAGGTCCCCACTGAAAAACGCCATGCCCCAGGAGGCCCAATGGGACCCTGGTGCACAAGGAGGCCCATTCAAGGGGGTGGGAAAGGGCTTCAGGAATCGGGCCACTCCCCTGACTGGTGGCCACGCCCTTCACCTCTCATCCTCAGCCACCAAGCCCCTGTACCTACCAGGGAACTCTGCAGCAGACGGGACCCCTGCGAAGGGCCAGATACCCTGCTCTGTGTGGCCAAGGCAAGCAAGGCAGCTGCTGTGCTCCCATCCAATTGGCTGCGTATGTCCCGAGCACCACGAGCTCCCAGAGCTGGGAGGCCTTGTGCCCTGTCCTGTGGCCTCATTTGGGGGCCCTGGGTGCTCAGTCCCACAGGTACCCATGGCCTGGCCGTGGGGTGTGGGGCCCATGGATGCAGGGACCAGGGAAATGGCTGATCAGGGTCTCCAGGCGCTGGCTCCCAGCCAAACCAGCTCTGGCCAGTCTGGAGGCCCTACCCCCAATGGGGGAAGTCCCATCCCAATGTCCTGCTCACCCCGGCCAGGGTCATGGCTCCCTCTACTCCAGGATCATTAAGTAGCCAGGGGGCGCCCCCAGCCCTCCTCTGGCTGCTGGCCACCGACCAGATTCCAGGGCCTAAGTGTGAGGGGAAACAGGCCTACAGCAGAGGTATGTGGAAGTGGCATGGCAGCCACAGGGAATCCCTGCCCAGCCCAACCCATCTTGGGCTGACTGTGCCAGGGTCTCCAGGACGAAGTGTGGACCTCACTAACCACAACAATGGCAACAGTAATAACTAGCCGTGGAGAGCGCTAGCTGCAGGCAGATGCTGACAACGCTGCTGTCTGAGCAGGTGTATGGCCCCAATTTACAGGGAGGTACCTGAGGCTCAGCGGGGGACGCTGCTCGCCCAGGGTCACACAGAGCTGGGAGTTGAACTGTCATCCTTCCCAGCCTCTTCCTCCAGCCCTGACAGGCCTCATTAGCTCCCAAAAGGCACAGAGGCCCCTCCATGAGTTAAAGTCAACTCCTAGCTCTGGGTGAGCAGGGGGTCGGGTCCGCTTGGGGCCTTGGTTTCGGGTGGCTGGGGAGCAGTTCAGAACGCTTGGCACAGCCCTGGCACTGCGGTTTCTGGGAGGATGAGTGGGGGCACAGGCAGAGCAGGAGGTGCTCTGATACCCGCCCGAGGTGCCCTCCCGGGCGGCCAGGGACAAACAGGAAGCAGATGAAAATAACTTGGCAGGAAGCTGGGCTGTCAGCAGCCACGTGGAGCAGAAAACGGAACTGCTGTTCCATGGCCCCTCACTCCCAGCAGCTCCAATGATGGTCCTGCCTCTTGTCCCTTCTGAGTATCTCTTCACCCAGACGTCAGCCCACCCCCAGTCTACGCCCCACTGCCTCATGCCTCCTCGGCTCTAACACCATCTACGGCTCCCATTGCCCTCAAGATAGTTCCTGCCTGGTATTCTCACCTCACACATTTCACACATCTGTGGCTTATTCTTCAAACGCACTACCGTTTCCATATTTCTGAGTCTGTGTACATGCTGTCTCCTCCGCCTCAACACCTTTCCCTCCTAGTTGCCCCCAAACTCCTATACGCCCCTCAAAGCCTCAGCTCCAATGCCCTCTTTCTCACAGCTCTCCCTGCAATGCCCTTCTGAGCCTCCTCAAGTCCCTCCCTCCACCCTGCTGTGACCCCACAGGGCTTGGGGTATCTGTGTCTGGCTCCGCCTTCCACCAGGTCTCAGGGCCTGCGGGTCCTCACCTTCACGAAGCACACACTCTTTGAGCTTCTCCAAGCCCTCAGCGAAACGGGCCACATCAGCCAGCAGCTGAGCAATGTCATCAATGGCGTCAGGGCAGGGCCCCTCAGTGTTGAGCTCAGCGGGGCCGGCGGCTGTCAGAGGGCTGCGGTGGCCCCGGCCAATCGTCCAGGAGCCGGGTCCAGACAGTGGAAAGCCAGCAGCGCTGGCATGGCGGCTCAGGCTGGTGGGCCGCTTGAGTGTGCCTGTAGCCTTGGCATTCAAGGCTGCAGCTGGAGGTTCCAGGCCAGGTCCAGGGGAGGCTGGGTCAGCACTATCTTTCCTGGGCAGCTCCTGGGGGAGGGAGAAGGGGGAACAGGGGTGGCTAAGATGGCGCTCTAGCCTACTCTGCCTCAGTTTCCCCAGAAGTGAAGTGGGGCTCTGCTGGAGTCAAAGGCCAGAGGTCATAGGGCTGAGATTTGATGCAGTGCCCCTCCCCACCTGTTACCCAACATCCTCTTCCACACAGCTTTCACAAACAACGGCCTCTGCCCAAACCACAGCTGGGGGGCGGGGCCTGCAGAGCGCAAGGGAGGTGGCACCCCACTTCCTGATGGGGGTGGGGAGGACCTGGGGCCTTTGTAGCCCCGCTCAGGTCCCTGCAGACGCACCTACTTCCCTGTGAAGACAATTTATAGGTTCCTACATGCTAAGGGTCCCATAGACCCCCCAGTTCCATGGAAACCTCCAGGCCCCGTGGACCCCCAGGTCCCATAGACCAACATTCCCATGGACACCTCCAGGCCCTGTAGACCCCCCAGGCCCCTAGACACTCCAAACCTTATAGTCCTTCTCAGGCCCTGTAGACTCCACAGGCCCCACAGACACTCCAAGTCTTACAGACCTTCTTAGGCCCTATAGACCCTCCCCAGGTCCTATAGATACCCCAAGCCCCCCCAGGCCCTGTAGACAACCCCCCAGGCCCTATAGATGCCCCAGGCACCTTAGGCTCCCCCAGGCCCTGTAGATCCCCCCGGCCTTGTAGACTCCCAGGCCCTGTAGATATCCACAGGCCCTGTAGACCCCCCGAGGCCCCTTAAGCAACCCCAAGTCTCACAGACCCCTCCAGATCCACAGGCCCCTACAGGCATCCTCAAGTCCCACTCCAAGTCCCATAGATCTCCTCCTGATTCTGTAGACCCCCCTAGCCCTGTAGACCCCCCAAGTACCATGGACAACCCCAGGCCCCATAGATACCTCGTAGCCCCACAGATATCCCCAAGTCTAGTAGATTCCCCCATGCCCGTATAAACCCAGCAGATCCCATTATACACCCTGTTGCCCTATAAACCTTCCACCCAATGGCTGCGCCATACATAGTCCCCCGTCTTCACAGTGGTGCCCGAGCCCCACACCTCCCCAGACCCCATCCTGTAGAGTCCCAAACCCAACGCCTCCCCACCCTGACACCCACCTCACCCACTCTCCAGGTCCTGGCCCTTAAAGGGATAGGGGGATGTGGTGGCTACCCCAAAGGGCCCCTACCATGAGCCAAACGCTGACATTCCCTCCTGCCTTCGGTGGCCCCTGCGATACTGCCCGGTGGGGGCTGTAGCTGGCCCCCCTCCGCCGACCCAGCATAGTGCTGCAGCACCCTGTCCCCTGAGCTCAGGCCGAGCCCTTCTCCTCTGCAGCAGGGTGTCACTCTCAGGTCCCCGCCTGCTCACCGCTCCCCTAGGAGGCACCACTCACCCCCAAGGACTGCGGGCTGGGGCTTCCCGCCCGGTTCTTCTTTGAGATGGAAGGGGTTTTCATGAGCTCCCGCTTCTTCCTGGAGAACATGGTGCACCCTGACGGTCAGCCGCTGGAGGGGGCGGGCCGGGGTCTCAGCGCTGCAGCTCCAGGAGCTGGCTGCCTCGGGACCACATTGTCGCAGGCCACCCAACCCCCCAGCTGTCAGGCCCACGTGACAGGCCCAGCCCTTATTGGTGCCCCCCCTCCCCCACACACAGGAAAAGGCCTCCGGAGGCCGCGACGAAGACCTGCTCCCCACCCTCCCTCTGTGGCCTCAGCCTGCGCCTCCGCAGAGTGGGCGCGAAGGTGGGCCAGGCCCCACCCACCCGGCCCAGGCCCCGCCCCGGCCCCACCCAGGCCCTCCCCAGCTCGGCCACGCCCTCAGCGTCCTCCTCCACCAGGTCGGCCCCGACGCCGGTGCCGGCCTGCGCGCCCCCGCCTGGCACTCTGCGGGCACACAGGCAGCACAGACAAGGGGTACCGACCTCACTGGGACACACCCAGACGACAGCTAGTATACAAACACCGGCACTCCATTACCTACAGGGGCAAACTCTTAGACACGGTCAAACCCCAGCCAGGGCCGGCAGCCCAGAGTCACAGCCACATGACACCTATCCAGGCTCACACCCCTGGAGACCCCTCCTGCTGACCTCGGGGCTTCACCTTCCAGCTCACCTGCCCTGAATCCCCAGCCTAGTGCCCACCCAAAGCTTCCATCGAATTCCAGGGCTCGCTGGGGCTGGGGCCACACACTCCGACTGCAGTCACGCGGCACGCAGGTGTAGAAGTATTGATAACCACACCACCTTCCTGACCGAGAAGCATCAACCCTGTGTAGACGTTCCCACCTGCCATCACCTCCCTCCGCTTGGACCCCCCAATCTGAGCCCCTCCCTTTAAGGAGTCCCACCCCCAGGGATCAGTCCCTGGAGAAGGACATCATGCTTGGCAGGGTACAGGGTCAGCGGAAAAGAGGAAGACCCTCAACGAGGTGGATTGATGCAGTGGCTGCAACGATGAGCTCAGGCATAAGAACGATTGTAAGGATGGCGCAGGACTGGGCAGGAACCGACTCGACGGCACCTAACAACAACAACAACCCCCAGCCCAGAAACCCCTTTCCCCTCCCTAATCCCCCCACCTTCATCACTGCCCTCAGTGGCAGAGGCGGATCTTGGGAGCACAGGCAGGCAGAACGCAGCGTCCCATGCCCAGACTGGCTCCCAAGGCCCAAGTCCAATGGCACAGCCAGCCCAGTAGCCCCTTGAGGATGCTCAGCACCCCCTCATTTTGCCGATGGCTGGGATGGGTGGCCAGATGCCAGAGGGCTCCTCCCTGGTCTCTGTTCTGGGCTCAGTCGCTAGTCTCCCAAGCGGCGGGACATTCCCGAGCCCTGGCCACATCCCCTCCATGACCCTGGCACTTACAGATGCTGCCCGAAGGCACCAGGCCCACATGGGCACCCGCAGGCGCAGGGCTGTGACCAGGCTCTGCTTAAATGCCCATTTACACAGGAGACACACCCAGTCCTGGCCGGGGGCCTGGTCAGTTCACACCTGCACCTTGACCAGCACCTCTGCCTCACAATCCCACCCACGCACACACTAAGTGTGCAAGAGGACCCACACCCAAGCATGTGCACAGGTGCACACACGCATGTCGCCTGCTGTGAGAACACACGTGCACACAGTTACACCAGCAGTCCTCTCTTTATTTCCTCCAGGGCAGCAGCCCCTCCCGGAACCTGGATCCCACCTCCGGGCCTTCTGTACTGTCCCGCCCCTGGGTAAAGGGGCTCAGAGCACAGTCTCTGCAGCACTGGGGTCCTCCAGGAACGCACTGATGCGTTTGGGGCACTGCAGACCTCTTACAAGGTCCATGTCCACTCCTGCCTCCTCCTGCAGAGTGTCCTCTTCCTCCTCCTCCTTCCCTTGGTCCTTGGAAAAGTACAGGAACACCTGGCGTGTGGGCGCCAGAGGGGGCAGGAGGGATGGTCAGCCCACGGGCCTGGCGCTAGGTGCCTCCAGCCCCCATCCCAGGCCGCGGTCACCTCCTCCAGGGTGGTCTGGCTCACGGAGAAGTCCTCCACGCCGTGCTCAGCACCGTGTGCTGTCAGCTCGCCAAAGATGCGTGCCAGAGTGCAGGCCCCATCTGCTGGAAGATGGAAGCGCAGGCGCCCACCGTGTGCCTCCCGCAGCTCGGCGCCAGGGAACGCCGCTGCCACAAACTCCGCCACCGGCTTGGGCCGTGCCGCAGGCACCCGCAGAGTCAGTGTGTGGCCAGCCCCGAACCTGGGGCAGGTGAGGCCAGGGCTGTTGGACTTGCTCAGGGCCCGTCCCTACACCTGCACCGGCTTGACTCCCCCACTCCAGGATTCACCGTGCAGTCCCTGGCTAGTCCTCACCCTCCCTCTAACACACACCTCTTGCATAGCCCCATCCCTAGTTTACCCTCCCTTCCTCCACCTCTGCTCAGGGCCCGGCCCTCACCACTTCCGACCCCACCTCTACCCCTCCTCCAAACTTGTCCACAGCCTAGGGCTCACTCATCAGGCCCTGCCCCCACTCCCTTCGCCTAGACAGCCAGCTAACCTGGGGTCCACTTGGCCCCACTTAGGGCCTCTCCTCTAGCCCCACCCACCACATCCCCCTCTTCCCTCCTAGTCCGGCCCCAACACCTGTCTGGAGGCCCCGCCCACTCACCTGCCTTTGAGGTACTGCGGGCTGCCCAGGCAGCGGAAGCGCCCATTGGTCATGATGGCCAGCCGCGTGCACAGTGCCTCGCACTCCTCCATACTGCCAGACGAACGCCATGAGTCCAGCAGGGCCTGGAACCCAGCCTGCCAGGGCCACCCCTCTTCTCCCGACTACGTTCGGCCCCTCGCCACTGAATCCCCACACTCCGGTGCCTGGTATCATGCTCTGGGGTCACCTCTGGCTCAGCTGAGTAACAGCCCCCCTTTCAGAACCACCCATCCCATGCCCCCCAGCTCTGAACAGCCTCAAGGGGGCCTGGCCCACTTCTCACTGCCAGCTTCATCGGACCGGCCTGAGCCCTCCCACAGGGCTTGGACCAGCACCAGCATGGGGCCCACCTGTGCGAGGTAAGCACCACAGAGCGGCCCTCCCGCACTACGGACAGGAGGCTGTTCCAAAGGAAGCGCCGAGCGTGGGGGTCCATGCCCGTGGTTGGCTCATCCTGGGAAGGAGGGACCATAAGCCCGGTCCCACGCAGTACCAGGCCCGCCCCCACACCTCCCCACGCACCAGGAAGACGATGGCTGGGTCCCCAACCAGTGCCACCGCTGTTGCCAACTTCCGCTTGTTGCCGCCACTGTAGGTGCCCGCCAGCCGATCAGAATAGCGCAGAAGCCCAAGGCGCGCCAGGCCTAGGTGGGCAGTCTGTGGAGCAGGGCAGAGAGAGTCAAGGAGAGAAGGGGCAGATTCTCCGGAGGGGAGCAGAGTAAAGACAGAAAGTGGAAGGGGCAGTGGGGTGTAGGAGCTGGGGGAGGGTGGCAGGACTGGGGTAACGGGAGGCACTGCCTGACTCACCTGGGCTACCTGGGCCTCTGGGATGCCACGCAGACGTGCAAACAGCTCCAGGTGCTCGTGGCCAGTCAGCAGTTCAAAGACAGCATCAGACTGTGGGCAGTAGCCCATGTGGCGGCGCGCGGTGGCCAATTCCTGGGCCACTCTGAAGGGTGAGGGGACAGGGGACTTAGGGACTGGCTAGACCCTGGCCATGCTGTGTGGGGACACAGGGGTCTGAGGGCCCACTTCTTGTTGTTGAGTGGCAGGGAGTGTATCAAGGCCCCCCACCGGAGCTCCCTCACCTGTGGCCCGCCAGCACAGCCTCGCCCCCACTGGGCAGCGTGTCCCCAGTCACCATGCGCAACGTGGATGTTTTCCCTGCTCCGTTCACACCCAGCAACCCAAAGCACTGCGGAGAGACATAAACTGCCTCAGAGAGGCCTCTCCCCTTGTTCCTACACCTCCGATTCCACAAGGGGTGCGGTTCTGAGTTTCTGCTTAAAGAAGGGGGACCCTTGAGGTGTGTGGGGAAGCATAAAGCTGTCACTTAGTGAGGACCAACTGTGGGCACATGAAATGTGTTTAATTAACCCTGGAATTTAGTAGGTATCCCGTAAAGGTCAAACACAGCAGGTGCTCAGTAAACATCAGGGCATGAGACTCCCGAATGTTTTCCGTGCACAGTGGGTACCTAAGGAGCAATGGTACCTAGTGAGTACTCAGAGGTTTGGAACAGGCAGTCCAAGGCGGAGAGATTTGCCAGGACACAGTAGGTGCTTGGTGAAGAGTTACTGCCATTTATGCTAACACAAAACATGTGTTTATAAATGTAGACTGACCCTTAGTAAGTGGTCAATAAACAGCACATTGCAAATAAATGTGCACATAGTAGGTGCTTGAAAGTAAATGTGTGCAAACCAGATGCCATGAGCAAGTGCCTGGTACAGATGCATATACAGCAGGGGCTCAAAAAATGCCTGTTAATGCTCAAGAAACGGTGGCATTCAATACAGCTTTGGTATGCCCAGTGTGTGCTCAATAAAGGTTTGTTGCCACATAGGAAGGCTCAACAATGGTTTAGGGCACATGATTGGTACTCACTAGATGCTGGCACATAGTAGGTGCTTAATTAATGCTTACTGGCAGAAAGCTTACTAATACCTTGTTGCAAACTTTAGTGGGACTAAAATGTAACCATGCAGCAGGTGCTCAGTGATGGTTCGTTGGCACACACAGCAGGTATTTGATAAGGAATTGTATATGCACAGTAGGTGCTCAATAAAGAGCTGTGGGCATTCAGTAGGGCAGCAGCTCACTGCCTCTGTACCCCACTGCACCCCAGACTTACCTCACCAGGGGGGATACCCAGGCACAGGCGGTCAACAGCCGGCATCCTCTGGCCGCGGTACACCTGGGAAGGGAGTGCAAGTCCCTGAGTACAGGTGGGTGGGCTGGTGGGAGCCCCCCACCAGCCCCTCACCTATCCACACCCACTTTGGTCAGGTCCCTCAGCACCAGCACATCACCCTGGGTGTCCCCTTGGACCACCCGCTCCCGTTCATGGGCCACATCCTCATCTTCCTCCCCCAGAGGCAGAAGAGGCTGCAGCTTGGGCCTGGGAACAGAGATAAGAGTTGGCCCAAAGCGTGGCCCCCAGATACTACCCCCCTCCCCCCAGCCCCCCCACTGACTGTGGAAGGAGGTAGTGGAGGTGTTGTAGCAAGAGTGTGAAGAGGAAGAAGAGGGGCCCCTGCACTGCCATGGCCAAGAGGTTCTTGCCGACCACCTCCCAGCGCAGAGGCGATTGGAACTGCCTGTCTCCTGTGGGCACAGAGAGGAGGGACTTGGTCCCTGGGGGACTTGGTTTCCAGCCCCTTCCCCATTCAGACCACCCTAGATTCTTAAGGGAAAGGGCCAGGAATTGAATGGGCTACTCAACTGAGGTTTAGTTGCCAGACAAAATTGTGATATCATTATCTGCCTTATTTAGGGTCTTAGGCCTCTAGTGATGTGACCCAAGATGGAATTAGCTTTTATGACTGCCCTATGTACCTTTAACTTGTCCCAAACTTGGGACTCCTTAAGACATGGTTCTTTTCCTGGGGGCTGCTGTTTGTCCCCACTTTGTAAATTGATTCTTAGGTGCCACTGCCAAGGATGGTGGCTACCTAAAGGCATGGCCCCACCTGGCAGGAAGTTCTCACCCAGGCGCTCAAAGGCATCAGCCATGGCCTGGTTCCGCACCATGTCAATGAGCCCTCGGCCCAGGCAGAAGTGAGGGAAGATGAGAAAGACCCGTTTCAGGATTTGGCTCACCTCCAGCAGCTTCTGATTAGGAACAAGAAGAGGGAGGTGGGTCAGATGTGAAGGCCAATGCCCTGACCAACCTGAGACCCAGCCTCACAGTGCCCCACCTGGTCGGAGAAGAGCTCAAGTACAAAGGTGGCCATGCTGCCATTGATGCCAATGAAGAGATTGATGCAGGTGAGCACCACGTAGGCCGTGCTGGGCACGGAGAAGAAGAAGGAGGCTGGGTACATGAGTGGCGTGATTGACCAGCTGAGGGAGCAACAGGAGCCACCAGGGCAACTGCTCAGACACAAGGCTGAGCAGCCTCAAGAGGAATACAGATTTTCCCTCATCTGCGCCTTCAAAAAAACCCATCGCTGTCGAGTCAATTCCAACTCATAGCAATCCTATAGGACAGAGTAGAACTGCCTCATAGAGTTTCCAAGGAGCACCTGGTGACTTCTGTGCCTTAGGCCTCAGTTAATGTGACCCAGAACAGGATGAGCTTTTAAGGCCACTTCAGCACATCATTGAATCAGACCACACTTGAGGTCACCCTAGACCTCCACATTCCCTCCCCAGATACTCCCGCGACAGCATTAGGTGAGGAGGAAGAGAAGGGCAGTGAGAATGGGCCTTCAGGAACTGGGAGTCTCACCCATACAGTAGCAGCAGCAGTATGAGGGCAGGCAGGTTTGCAGGGGCCACATATGCCTTCTGCTGGAAGGCCAGGAAGATGAGCACCACAATGCATGCCGTCACCAGGTAGTTACACTGCATTGAGGATGGCCCATACTCATATCAGTGTGTATGGGCAGGGACAGCCACCCTCAGCCCTGTGCCCTACCTTGGTCTCCCTGCTCTTGGGACAAGAAGACATGAGGTCTTCAATAATCCCCAAGACCCTTCCCCAACCTGGGCCATCCTGGATAAGCCTCTGCCCAGAAGGGGCTGGAAGAGATGGTGGCTGGGCCCCCACCCCTCCAGGCAGCCCCTCACCATGTCCCAGAGAAAGTTGCCAAGCCAGTAGAAGGTGGCAGGCAGGCCCCCCACAAGCTGCAGGTGTTTGGCTCCGGTGACACGTTCCTCAATGAGGACAAGGGTGAAGCTGGCAGGGACAAAGGACATGGCGAAGACCACACAGATGGAGACGAGGACATCCACTGAGGAAGCCATCCTGGGGGCAAAGGTACAAGGTCTTTTGGAGGGAGGAGGGCACTTGAGCTGCTCAGAGATGAACCGTGCATGTCACGGACAAGACAAAGGTCTACAAGGCCAGTTACTGGTGGGGGAGATGGCACAGGCAGTTTAGGGAGGAGAGTGGCTGTGTCATTTGGCAGGGAGAGGTTGTCCAGGTCTGTTACGATAAAGGTTGGTGGGACAAAGGTGTGTGGGCTGTAGGCGAGCCTGGAGCTTGTTGAGGCTGACGATGCTCTGTTGGCCTGGCCAGAAATAGTGAGGAGCAGTCCCTGTTCCCCGTTTCCATGGTGAGGGTGTGGCAAAAATGAGAATCTAGCTCTCACCACCCAAGACAGCAGAGACCCAGGTGGCGGAGAGTACATGGGGTGGAAGACTCACAGTGCGGCCTCAGACAGCTGCTCCCTGGTGAGGTTCAGGGGGTGGTTAAGCGTGGTGATGCTGTGGGTGCGGTGGGTGGGGCCTGCGGGCAGGTGGGCATGTAGGAGTGCGTTGTTGGCTCGGTTGACAAAGGCCACCATGGCATGCCAGCCCTTGTTGTTGAACCAGACCTGGGGCAGGGACAGGGCAAGGCCTGGGGTCATGGCTGGGGGTCAGGATGGAGGGTTGGGTCTGTCCCCCTGCCCACTGCCCACCACCCCCAGCTCCCACCTTGAGGCTATCCTGAGCACCTAGGCCAAGAGCGCAGGCTGTGAGGTTCAGGACGCGGTCCAGGGCCCTCCCAGGTGGGGCGTTCAGCAGAGCCCATAGCTTCTCTACCAAGCGGCCCACATCCTGCTCTGAAGGCAGGCCTGGATCACGGCCCCCCAGAGAGAAGCCCCCATACCTGTGTGGCAGTGAAGGCAGCGAGGGGCAGCTAAGGGCCCAGGAGGATGGGGTGTCGTGGGCCCCCCCAGGAGGCAGGGAGAGGCCAGCTGAGGGCCCGGGAGGGTGGGGTATGGAGGGCCCCCTCAGGAGGCAGGGAGGGGGTGGTGGGACTGGAACCCAGGGCAGGGAACCGCCAAGTCAGTTCCATTCTCACCTGACCTCATTCACCCATTTCTTTGTCTTCAGGCTATGGGAGAAACAGACATAGACACAGAGAGATGGAGATGGGGCAGAGATGGGGGAGAGACGGGGAAGAAACAGGGAAGAGATGGGGGAGAGGCAAAGATGTGGAGAGACACAGACAAGGGGAGAGACAGAGATGGGGAGATAGATGAGGAAAAAGAGACAAGGGAGACAGAGACAGGGAGATGGGGAGAGACAAAGAAGAAAGACAGAGAAGGGGACAGAGACAGAAAGGAGAGACAGAATGACAGAGATGCAGGCAGAGACAGAATTAAGAGGAGTGAAACATTCAAACAAAGAGAAATCTGGTGGCGGGGGGGAGGGCCCTGGGAAGGTCCCAGCCTACAGCTCTAGGCTGGGGTCCCCTGACCAGCCCACTTCCCAAACCAAGGTCCCCCAGCTGCAGCCAGTCCCGACAGCTCACCCCTGGCGCACCAGACGTGGGTAGGTCTTGACCAGGAAGTCAGAGAGGTTCCGGCCTGTCAGGTTCTGCACCACCTCACCCGAGCCCGTCAGCACCTGGGGTGGCGGGGGGCCACCGGCTGCGGCTGGGCAAACGGGTAGTAGGCGGCGGGCGCCAGGTTGGCTGCACTGGCAAGGTGGAGACGGAGACTCGGGGGTCCAGTTGCCCCTGGCCAAGACCTCAGCCACGTCCTCTGGCACCTCAGGCACCAAGAACAGGCAGGCAGGGAGCGGCGTGCACTCGGGCACCCTGCAGGGAGTGGGGGCAGGACTGTGGGCAACCAGGCTTCCAGGGGCACCCAGGTCCTCAGCAAGCATGGAGGGTGTTCTGGGCATCCACTGACGTCCACTAGCCAGAGCTCAGATGGGGAAACTGAGGCCAGAGAGAGGCAAGGTCCAGGTGGTGGGTCCTCACCTGTCGGAGATGTTCTGCAGGTATTGCTCCTCCAGCCCTGCCTCCGCCAGCAGTGCCTCAAGCAGGTGGGCACTTTTGGGACCCCCTGGGGCATCCTTGCTATGTGTGTGAGGGATGCAAGGTCAGAGCTGTGCCCACAGGCCCTGGCCCCCCCACACTACCCCCCTTCCTCCCACACTCACCTGAAGAAGGACACTTGGACCCCATACATGGCTGGACTGAGCTGCAGTGCTGGGTAGTGTCCGAAAGGTGGTACCATGAGGCTGAACACCAGCGCCAGGCCCACGAAGAGGGCGGGCAGCACGATCTAGGAGCCAGCCTGTCAGTAGCTGCCTTGTCTGTCCTCCAGGCTTTCCCACATCCTCCTTCCTCCCACTCCAGAACCAGCTGTGGCTCCTTAGTGCCCTCAATAGATGTGTTCATAGTGGAACATAAATGAACAAGTAGTTGAATTAGGCCACCAAGTAGTTGGCTAGCAGAGAGAACAGGCACCTGGGTCCCCTATGCACCCTGCCTAGTGCCTGGCCCCCTTACCTGTGCGAACAGGCCTCGGCGACAGCGGTGGGCCAGCAGAAAGCGCTTTAGAAGCAGGGCCCACAGCTGCTGGCGGGTCAGCACCCAGCCCTCTACCCGGCCTGCAGCTTCCAGGCCAGAGCCCTGCAGGGCCTGCGTCTCTGGGACCAGTCCAGCTGTGGGGACAGGAGGGTCAGTGCTCACACTGTGGATGACTGGAAGAGGACAGAGGGCCATAGTGGGAGACTCACCTGGCTCCCCATTCTCCAGGGCTGGCTCCTCAGGCAGCATCATGAGCCTTGTGGTTGTGACTGGGGCAGAAGAGCCCATGCCCAGGGACCGCCCATGGCTATCATCTGTGGGATGGTCAGGGGTCACAGGTCAGTGTTGAGCCTAGGGCTGGGTCACGGGTGGCTGTTGAGCCCAGGGTTGGGGTCAGAGGTCAGGAATGGGGGTCAGGGCTATGCCTTGGGCTAGACTTGGTTGGTGAACAGGACTTGGCCTAAGGTCAGGTCAGCTCCATCTCTGGACCAGGGTCAGGGGACAGGTCAGAGACCAGTGGCCGTACCCTCTGGGTCTGTGTCCACACCACAGTGCTGTACCACCTTCAGGAAGATCTGGGGAGACAAGGCAGGGGTGTTCAGAGCTTGAGGACCCACAGGAGGAGAACTGGGGGGCTGGAGGGCTGCCCATCCCTCATACACACTGTGGGTCCCCAGGGGCCCCCCAGCCTTCCTTCCTTGTGCAGGGACTGCCTCCTCCACAGACGGTTCTTGCCATCAATACGCAAACTCCTATTCATCCCCGAAAGCATCACCTCACCTCCTCCAGGCAGCCTGACTGCACAATGAGTTAAACCACTCCCCTGCCCCTGCACCTCCTCGAGGCTGGTGTCTGAGATCCCGTAGCTGCTGAGCCCGAGCTCCCCCAGCCGTCTGTCCAGCTCGTGAAAGAGCTTGGCGAAGCTTCCATCCAGGGCACCCCCGTAGGGCAGGGCCAGCACCAGCTCACACGGCAGCTCCTCCACGAGCCGTGCACCGGGCACCTGGCACTGCACCAGGGCCAGCAGCTGGGCTGCATCTGGGCAGGCGGGGGCTGCGTCAGGGCCCTTCATGTCAGAGACCCTAGCCCCCCATCCCCATCTCCCAAGGAAGGGGGCTCAGGTGACCCATGAGTGGCCTGGGCTCAATCTGGGGTCAGAGCTGGAATCCAGCAGGGTCAGGGGTGGGTTTGCATGTGAACTCAGTCCAGGTTAGGTTATAGGAAGGGATTAGAGTTTGGGTTCAACTCAGGGTCAGGGTCATGAGCATCAGGCTCAGCCTAGGGGTCAGGTGTCTAGTCTGAGTACCACCACCCACCGTCCCGTCCCTTCTCGGTTTTCTGCCCCAGCCCTCACCAGTCACTCTGCCCTGCTCTCCTTCCTGCCCAGCGTCCACACCATGCTTCAAGTCAGCATCACCCTACAGGCAGAGGGACTTCAGCTGGCATGTCTTCCCAGGGCTGGGCAGAGTCTTGGGGGTCGGGGGTCAGCTTCAGCCCTCACCTTCATGCTAGTAATCAGTGGTGGGGTACCCTTAACCAGCGTCAGGTAGTAGCCAGAGCCCAGGTGACGACGCAAGAAAAGCGGGGAGCCACAGCAGCACAAGCGGCCGCCTGTCACCACAGCCACGCGGTCTCCCAGCAGCTCCGCCTCATCCAGGTGGTGGGTGGAAAGGATCAGTGTTCGCCCTGGGCACAGAGACCCAACCGCATGGGCCCTCAGGCTGCCTGGCCTTTGCCCAAGTTGTGGTCTCTGACAGAGATTGCCTGCCCCACACAGCAAACTCCTACTCATCCCTCAAAACTCCAGCCCCAGGAATTCCTCCCTGGAAACCTTTTGACCCCTCAAGCAGAATCCAGGGAAACCTCAGCTGCCCTTTCCTTACCTTTGCGGTATTTGAGCAGCAGTTCCCAAATGTTGCGGCGGGAAGCAGGGTCCACTCCAGCCGTGGGTTCGTCCAGGATAACGACATGAGAGCCCCCCACAAAGGCAATGGCCACTGAGAGCTTCCTCTGCATCCCACCTGAGCAGGGACAGGTGGTGGAATCTTAGCAGGACCCCAGGCCTGGGTGGGGGCAGGGGGTGGGGTCTTAGCAGAACACCAGCCCTGGGTGGGAACAGGGGGCAGAGTCTTAGCAGTACCCCAGGGCTGCCTCCCCCTTTCCATATGCCGAGACTTCAGGGACTTCAGTGCTTGGCTTCTCCTGGGTCCCCCAGACCTGACAGTCTGGTTCCCCGAGTTCCCTTGGGATAAAACCTCAGCCAGCCCCCCTCCCCCAACCTGGAGGCAGTCTCCACGGGCCAGGCTCACCAGAGAGGTGACGCGTCTGTGTCCAGCGCTTCGGGATGAGCCCCACGTCCCCCAGCAGCCGATCCTGCTCGGGCCCCACAGCAGAAGCACTGAGCCCCTTCATTCGCCCGTAGAACCAGACATGCTCGTCCACGGTGAGCCTGGGATCAGGAGCCAACACAGAGTGGGTGCCTGGGGGGTGGAGGCTCGGAGGACGCCCTGCCCCTGCACCCCGCCCCCGCCAAGACGCACAGGTCAAACAGCACGTTGTACTGGGGGCAGACTCCCAGGTGGGGCCGGATGGCTGCCATGTGATACTGGACATCCTGGCCCAGAATGAAGGCAGAGCCGCCGCTGGGCGGGAAGAGGCCACTCAGGATGGAGCTGGGGAGGTAGGGGTCTCAGGGGAAACCAAGACCCAGAAAGAAGGGGTACCCACACTTATAGAGCACCTACTGTATGCCTGGCCCAATTGGTTGTTATGTCCCCATTTTACAGGTGAGGGAAACTGAGGATCAGAGAAAACACTCATCACCTGCCCACTGTGTACCTGGAGTGAACTAGATGTCCCGCCCCCAATTTACACCTGTCCCACCGCTGGTGCCTTCCAGTTCAACAGACAGGGAAGCTGGGGGGGGAGGGGGGACAGGGGAGGGCCGGCGGCTCACAACATGGTGGTCTTGCCGGCCCCGTTGTGGCCCAGCAAGGCGGTGATGTGACCCTGGTAGAAGTCCAAGCTGAGCCCGTGCAGGGCCGGTTGGGGACTGCCAGGGAAGTGCTTCTTCAGGGCCCGCACTGAGACACCAGGACGCAGGCCAGGCGGTTCCTCTTCCACCAGCACTGCGGGCGGGGACAGACGGAGGGTGGACTCAGCTTGGGGGCCAGGGGCTGCGCGGTGACTATGGGGAGACTGGGGAGGGGAGGTCTCCCAATGCCTCGGGAGGGGCAGGGGCTGCAAAGACCCTGGGGGGTGTCCATGAGAATTGAGAAGTGGTAACAGTTGGCCTCTGTAGTGGGTGATGCATTTAAGAGTTACAGTGAATCCCAGGGGACTGGGGGTGTCCAGAGGGTTGGAACCTGAGGGTTTTGGGGACCTAGTTTTTTTTTTTTTTTTTAAGTAGGCTCAGATGGGGGAGGGGCTAAGGCTTGTCGGGCCTCACCCTCCTGATCCTGAGTCGGGGAGATCGGGGCCGGGTCCTTGGGTGGTGGGGGCCCACACCAGTAGCTCCTCCGAAAGGGGAAGTTCCATGGTTCTGGGATCCCGTACTGGCCTGGGGGGTCGGTGCTCAGTTACCCCTTGCACCCCAGAGCACACCTCCTTCCAGCCACACGCCTGAGATCAGGGCGTCCAGGTACTACCTGTCTGGGAAACCCACGCTGGCCCGCCTCTCAAATGCAGCCACCGGTGCGCATACATCAGGAAGCCCTGGCCTCTCACCTAGGTACCCAGCCCCCAAGTACCAAAAGGCCTCAGCCGCGCCTCATCCGAAGCCCCGCCTCTAGACACAGCCTCTTGTGCGCAGGCACAAAGTGAGCTGACTTGGCCTGGTGGCCTCCAGGTAACAAGTGGCCCCAGGCCCAGCCCCTTAGTCCAGCCTCCTGCGCGCCTGTGCGCTCGGGTGCAGAGCCCCGCCCCCTACAACCCACCTGGGCACACGGCCTCCAGGTACCACGTGGCCAGGCCGTAGAGCGCGGCATCGAAAAGCAGCAAGCCAGAGACCTGGGCCAGGCTGAAGACGTCGGCAGCGGGCTCGGCGCCCACGTTGTTCCACTGCGCGCCCTCTCCTTGCTCCTCCAGCAGTGCCAGGCTCTCGCAGCCGAAGCCGAAGGCCACGGGCGACAGCAGGCTCTGCGGGCGAGGCGGGTGGGAGGGTCAGTGGGCGGGTGTGGCCCAGGGTGCCCCCCACCCGGCCCGGCCGGCTCTCACCGCGGCCACACGGCCGGCCACGGGCAGCCGGTCCCGCCACGCCACACACAGCACATAGGGCAGGTAGAGCGCGAAGTAGGCGAGGCCCCCACAGGCTGCAGCCAAGTTGGCGCGCGAGAAGAAGGCGCTCAGCAAGAAGCTCTGGACCACAGTGGCCACGGCGAAGGTCGCCAGAAACAGGAAGACCACGGCCGGGTGGCTGTAGGGGAGAATGTCCCCGAGCTGCGGGGACCAAGAGGCTCTCAGGGACCGGGCGCCCTATGCCTGTGACCCTCCGGCGCGCGCAGGCATTGCCGGTTCTACAGCCTGGAGGGCGGAGGCGTGCGCCCACCTTAAGCACCAGCACTAGCAACGCGGCGCTGAGAAGGAAGGGTCCGAGACAGGTGAGGGACCAGCCGAGCCAGAGCACCGCGCGGCCGAGCCCCATGGCCAGCATCGTGTCCCGCAGCCGCGTCTCCTTCTCGCGCACCACGGCCTTCACCGTCAGCGCCACCGAGTAGATCCAAGCCAGCGTCAGGAAGAGTGGCAGCGACCGGCTCAGAACGCGCAGGAACCTGGGGCAAGAGGCGGCTAGGGTGGGACTGAGACCCTGTGTAGTCGACCGACATGGCACGGCGGTCTGCGTCCTGGGTCCTGCGCCAGGGAGTTTCATCTCCCTTCTCACCCTCAGATTCCTGACTCGGCCTCGGGATCTTCTCGGGAATCCCAGCGGCTTCCACTCAGGTTCAAAGACTGGGGCCTCTGAACCAGTGGTTCGCCTGGAGTGCGTGGCAAACCCAGGCAATTAAACCACTTTTGGGGGCTGGGGACTGGGCACCCGTGTTTTTGACCCTCCAAGCCCTAAAGCTTTTGGAAAGGTCAGCCACCCGCCTCACAGGGCCTAGCTGCGCCGCCCTTAAGGACCCTGACCTCTGGGCCCCTCAGACCCTGATCTGGTGGGTGGGGGAACTGGGTGGGGGAGAGGGCGCGGGCGCTCACAAGTCGTCCACGAAGCACGGGTAAGGCATCTGCTGCAGATAGAGGCCCGTACGCGGAGTGGTACCGCTGAGCACCCGCACGGCTGCGCGCTCCACCAGGTCCTGCAGGTACACGAAGCCGCCCCACACGTAGCGCAGGTCGGTCAAGGGGTCAGCGGCCGGGCTGGGATCCCAAAACCTGCGAGAGGGGCATAGGGGGCAGATGCGGTGGGCTGTGGAGAGGGGCCTAGGAACTCGCAACTGGCTCACCTGGCCTTGCAAACAACCTTGGCTTCGCCCACTCCACGGGCCCAATTAGGCGTCTGACCCCGCCCACCACACCCTTGGCAGCGCCCATTACTGCCCTCAACCTATGCTCATTCCCACGTTATTTCAGACCCCGCCCACCAAGACTTGCTCATTTACCGTATGCAACCTAGGTTCTACCTATCACAGGCCCCAACCGGTCTGAGCCTCGGCTCCGCCCACCAGGCCTTTGAGCGTGCACCACCAGGCTCCACCCATTGCAGCCTCGGATAGGCTGAATGCACCTGGGCCCCGCCCACCATCGGCCCCGCCCACACCTCGCCCTGATTTTATTGGTCCTCATAACGTCGTCGATGTCCATGCGGATCTTGACGCGCAGGTGGTGGGAACCAGAGTCCGGGGCTGGGGGTTCCGTGGAGTCCAGGGGGCCCTCGGGCCCCAGGAAGACAAAGCCCGCCCAGAAGCGGCGCTCGGCCAGCAGCTGCAGGGCCCTCGCCACGAGCGCCGCCTCCGAGGGCATTGCCTCCAGCTTGTCCAGTGACACGCACTTGGGGAGGGGGCAGGAAGTGGGCCTAAGACACCGCCCCTCTCAGGCCCACTGAGTCCTCCCCCTGGACCTCAGGCTGGGCTGTCCTCGCGCTCAGAACCCCTCCCCCGAGGTCTGAGGAGGGCGGCTGCCCGCTCAGACCTCGGTAAGGTGAGATGCCCCCCTTTCAGGATCCACAGAGTGATAATCTTCCCCCTCAAAGTGCTCCAGGCCTGGAGACCACCCGCCTCAGACCCCCACAGAGCAGGCCATCTGCCCCTCAGGCTCGCCCCAGGACAGGGCCCACTTCCCCCTCAGATCACTGCGTTGGGCCCCCCCTCTCAGACGCAGATCTCTGATCGGTAAGCCCCTCACCTCCATCACACGGCCCAGCGTGCCCACCAGGCGCCCTACATCCGTGTGGGCCTCCCGCCAGCTGTAGCCACCCCTGCTGGGATCCAGGAAGTTGCGGAGGGCCTCGGTCAGCTCCTGGCCTCGGGGTCCTGGCTGACTCTTCCCTTTGTCCTGCAGCTGCAGGAGTCCCTGGTGGGTGGCAAAGGTGGGGTCTGTCTGCACTGGGCCTTCACGGCCCTGTCACCCCTCTCCCCATCCACAGACCCTGCATCCCTATCTCACAGCTTTGCCAGGCCTGCCCCTTGCCTGGAAGACCCTTCCCTGTCCTTTGCCCAAATCCTTCAGAAGGCATATGTGCCTGGGGGGTGGTGAACGAATGTGGAGCAAGCCTCCATCCTGGGCCCCACCTGCAGCATGGCCATGTTGGCACTGTCATTCATGAAGTTGAAAATTTGGGGTCCCAGCACCTCCCACACCTCTTGGATGTCCCTCAGCACAGCCAGCTGCTCGAAGGTCTGGTTCACCTGCATGGAGGCAGGACACAAGATCAATATTTGCCTCTGAGCCTTTGCACGTGCTGGTCCCCCTCTGCCTGCAATCTGGTGAACTCCTATTTTGCCTTCAAAACCCTGTTCCCATGACCCTCCTCCCAGAAGCCTCCTGGACACACCAGCCCTGGGTCCGTCCTGCTGGCCTCACCCTGACGCAGTAGCATCAGGGCAACCCTCACCTGGGCCATGAGCTGCCGGGTGAAGGGTGTGTCAGGCGTGAACAGCAGTTTCCCGAGGACCAGTGGCTTTAGGAGCCTCCAAAGCAGGCGGGAGAGTGGGTGGGTGTCCAGGGCCCCCATCAGCTCAGCACAGGTGGGGCCTGGAGCAGGGGTATCATGAGACCTGGCCCCTATGCCCACTGCCCCACTTCTCAAATGGGGAACCCAAGGCCAGTCACTCACTCAGGCCACCATCCACCAGGGCTGGTGCCAGCTCTTGGCCCATGAACTCCCTCAGGTTGATGTCCTCATACCAGTTGAGGGAGGGTACCCCTGGGCCACTGGGCCCCCTGGTACCACACAGTGCTGCTAACACCACCTTCAGGGGGCTACGGGTCTCTTGGGGTTTCTGTAACAGGACTCGCAGCTCGGCCAGGCTGGGCAGCGTCAGTAGCTGGAGGAAGGTCACCAGAGGGTGAGTGGCAACGCTTCCTCCAGCACGGTCCCTCCTCCAAGCTTTAACCAGGCCAGGGATCTCTGCCTAATTCCCAAAGAGAATGGTGGGATGCCTATCACCTCCCCCTCCAGGCAGCCAGCCCTGATTGCTCCCTGCTTGGGGACGATGATGGGCAGGGCCTCTGACCTCCTGGGCCAGATTGCTGGCTGCCACCACAAAGCTGTCCACAGCCTCCCGAGCTTGGCCCAGCACAGAGTCCTGTGGAGAGAAACTAGTGACAATGACCTTGACGGAGTGCCTGCTCGGGGTCAAACACTCTGCTAAGTTCCCAGGTGGTCCCCATTTTACAGAGCAGGAAACAGGCTCTGAGAGGGGCTTGTCCAAGGTCTAGTGGATGTCAGTGCTCACCACCACTCTAGCCACACCTGATGGGCACAAACAGGACAAGGAAGAGCACTCCAGGGACAGAGCTGGAGGTTGGAGGCAGAGGCTGGGAGAGGGGAGAAGCTGGCCCAGGACAGGGCAGTGCTGGGACTCCCTGGGCCTGCCCCGCCCCACCTCACCTCTGGCAGCAGGGTCCCTAGCAGCTCAGTGGCCAGCATGGCCAGGGTTGACGGTCCCTCCTGTGGCTGGTTGCTCTGTTGAGTCCCAGCTGGGGGCAGAACACGCGGGAACACAGGGTTAAGCAAAGCTTGGCCTGAGATGCCCCTCCACCCCGTGCCCATTTCACAGCTGGGCAAGTTGAGGCTCAGCGCCTCCTCACCTCTCCTGCGTGCCACCCTCAGCATGGGCATCAGCTTCTCCAGGCTGGCCAGTGTCCTGTGGGCACTGGGGCCCCCCAGGACAGCCAGGAGCTGGGAGACCCTGGGGACAGAGACAGGGTGGAGCCAGGAGCTTGGACGGGCACTGCCACCCCCAAGCCTGCACCCACGCGTGCCTGGTGCTCACAGGGAGTTGTTGAAGTTGCTCAGGACCCCGGGCTCCTCAGCGGGTGTAGGCTGTGCCAAGCAGGTATTGTTCATGTTACAGATAAGGCCCTGGAGCCAGGGCACTGTGCCTGCCGATGGCAGCGGCTTGTTAGGGAAGTGGCCTGTGGGGAGATGTCCTGCGTTGGAGGCCTTGCTCCCTTTGCCTGAGCCCCACCATTTTGATCAACCCCACAGATTGCATGTCTCTAGCGACAGAGCGCTCATTCCCAGAATCATTTATTGGGTGCCCAGGGTGTGCTCCAGGCTACTCCCTGGGGGTCTCTGTGAGCCGGGTGATCCATTGGCCTCCCCCTGTCCCCACAAAGTGCCTGGTCCCTGGGGGGCTTACACTCATGGTGCTCGAATGGGGGGTGGTAGTGGCGGATAGCTACCAGGATGAAGAAGAGAAAGAGGGGCCACAGCAACTCGACGAGGAGCTGGATCTGGGGGGACAGTGCAAATGGAGGGCTAGTCGGGGGCAGTGGAGGGCGCCTGGCCCTCCCCACCCTGTCCCACCGCTGCCAGGCTACCGGCTGTCTCCGGCGATAGGTGAAATTCTTCCAAAGCAGCAGCCTCAGCTGCGTCCCGAAGGCCATGGTGGGACTAGACGGGCGACAGGGTAAAAGGGTCAAGACACCCGTCAGGCCGAGGACATACTGTGTGGCCACGGGAATCTCCCCGCCCTTCTCTGGTCCTCATCCCTCTATCTCAAAGGGTGGAGTCCTAGGAGGCTCTACTTAGGGCGGGGCAAACAGTTGGCGCGCTATAAGGGACTCTGCACTACGTGGTGGCTGGGGTCTGGAAGGCCCTACCCCTAAACGCTCAGGGGGCGGAGACTCGGTTTAACTCTTTTATCACCAGGCCCCACCCAAACCCCACCTAGGGGCCCTTCCCAGGTCTCCCTGGCTCCCAGTCCCCTCCCTCCCCTTCCCGCTACACCACTCGTGCCTAATGAAAACAGCAACGAATAAAATGTGCTGAGCCCACCTGGGTGGAAGTGCTAGATTATCACCCCATTTTACAGAAGTGGCAACTGAAGCCCAGGAAGCACCAGGGGGACAGGCAGGGTCTGTCCCACCCCTCGTGTATTATTTATTGCTCAGGAGCTCGAGGAAAAGGCAGCTATGGAGGCCTCTGGGACCAGCTGGGCTTGGAAGTCTAGCCTGGCCTACCTTGTACAGACGGGGAAACTGAGGCTGCTGGAAGGGCAGGGAGTTGCCAAAGGTCCCCGACTCAGGCCATAGAGATAGGAACTAGGACCCTGGACCCCCGAGCCTCACTCCAGGGCTCTTACTTTACATCACGCGGGATTTAGGATCTGAGCAGCAGCCTCAGTTTCCCCATTTGTAAAATGGGGGCAGGGGGATGGCGGGGTTCTAAGCGTGGAAGAGGCGGCAGGTGTATGTTGGCAAAGGCGGTCTCCAGTGACCTTGCTGCCCAGCCTCCCCGTTGAGGAGCAGTGGACTTTCCCAGCACTGACAGAAGGGGGTGAAGGGTGGGTGAGGGGCTGGGCTGCGCCCTCCCCCTCTAATTCCCAGGAACCTGCTTCCCACACCCCCGCCCGCTCATCCTCGAGCCTCGGGCCTTCCTCCCTCTCCAGGGCCCTCTCACCGTTCCAGCCTCCCAGGTCTGGAGGGCAGCGGCCGGGGAGCGCGGCCCTTTAAGAGGAGCCCCGAGACGGCGCAGCGCCCCCGAAGCCCATCGCTCTCCGCGTACCGCTGAGGTGCCGGCCCCGCCCCCTCCAGCGGCCACTGGGCCCCTCCCCTGCCACTCACAGACCAGCCCCGCGGGAGCCGATGCGGAAGGCGGGGCCAGGCCAGGTGTCTTAAAGGGGCCGCGCACCTCTTGCTGCATCATCATGGGAGGAGCCCGGCGCCGGGCAAGGCACCCAAGGGCCAGCCTTCGGACACACAGACCGGCCAGGGCCCAGCCCAGGGAGCGGAGCTGTCCTCCTACGATGCACAGCCATCTGCAATACTGCAACTCCCCATTGCAGGAGGCCCCCTGTTGCCCACTCCCCCATCTGACCCTGGGGAGTTCGATGAGAAACATTCCTTCCTCATCCATTCATTCCATAAACATTCCTTGATCCCTGCAGGGGTCATCACTCTAAGATGGGGTCCTGGGTCCTAAGGATCACCTGATTTTGAGGAAAACCCCAGGATCTGCTTCCTCATTCTGGAAAATGGGTCTATTTCCCAAGCTCACTGTGAGGATGGGATCTAGAGCTCAGAAGGTGCCAGGGAAGAGGATGTGGGGAGCTTCGTGGTGAGGCTTTTAGGATGAATGGAAGTTTGCTAGAGAGGGCACTGGGTGTGGGGTTGAGGGTCCCACATTCTCTAACCATTGAGGGATGTCTAGGAGGCCCCCTTCTTACCCTCCCTCTGGCACCTCGAATCATTCATCCCACCAGGACTCGCCTGTGGCCTTGGGCCTCAGCTTCCTTCTCTCAAAAGGGCCATGAGGACTGACTCGGGTATGTCCCCCTTGCTCCCCAGACCCCCAAGGGCCCCAGAAAGCATCCGCACCAGACACCCTCCGTCTCCCAGCCCACCTTCTTCATTCAACCCCAACTCTCCCAGCCACCTTCTTTTCCTAAAAACAGAGGTTTTTATTGCAATTTGGTCCACGATCAGTATTTCACATTATTTCATGGTCCCGGGGCTCCTGGTGGGGGCTGGTCTCAAGAAGAGCTTGAGTGGGGACCCTGTGCAGTTCTCAGAAGGGGGCAAGGCAGGGAGATGGGTAGTCTGGACGGGCCACCCAGTGACATCTGAAACCAACCAAGGTCCAAGGGTTGGGTGGGGGCAAGCATGGGGGATCTGGCTTTGCCTCAACCACTCAGAACTTCATTGTCCTGTCTAGGCCTCAGTTTCCCCATTGAGGGGTCCTGGGTGGGGTCACAGTTGGCTTTCTGAGGATCCTGGGAAACCTAGACTGTCAGGATGCTGGAAACATTCCAGGCTGGTGGCCAGGCCCTCTCCCTGGAGATCCATTTCCCAGCACCCTCCTTCTACCATTCCCCTGGAGGGGGAAAAAAAAAGTGTTTTTCTTTCTTTAAAAACTGCCTGAAGTTCTGTGGTCACAGAAACCACAAACTGATCTTCAGAGAAAAGGGAAGGGAGGGAGATGCAACCGGAAACCATTGGGGGCTGGTTCCCCTTCCCCCACACAGCTCAGGGTCAGGCCAGCTGAGACAGGGCAGCTGACTGTACCTTGCCAGGGACCACTCCTCCAACCCCCCTCCCCTCCCCCCCAGCCTGTGGCTCAGTTCTGCCAAGGATCCAAGGGAGGGCGGGAACCACACCCCTACCCACTCCCCCCCAGCCACCCACAGACCCTCAGCTGGCAGCGATCCAACATGTATAAAAACAGGAGGAAAACACACAAAAACCCAGAGGAGGTGATGATGCAGGGGGACTTCACGCGCAGCGCCTCAGTAGTCCGCCTCCTGCTGGTAGTAGGGGGGGATCTCAGGGGCCTCCCCAGGGCCTGGGCAGTCGCTGGCACCTGCTGGAGCCCCATCAGCCGCTGGGCCTTGCGGACAGTACTTGGGGTCATAGATCTGCCGGCCCAGGCCAAAGACCTGGCCGCTCTGGTTGGCGCCCTGCGTGTAACCCATCTGCAGGGACATGGAGGAGTTGTCACACTTGTCAGTGCCCAGCTTGGTGTCATAGATGTGCCGCCGGGTCCCTGGGGCAGTCATGCCCACCTGGGGAGGGAGGAGAGAGCGTCAGGGTGGGGACAAAGAGGAATACATCTCTACTCTGAGCCCCGCACCCGGCCGCTCCAGGACAGGAAAGCCAAGGCCACAAGAGGTAGACTTCCCCCAAACTCCCACACCATTTCCCATCTCCTCCTAGCTTTCCCACCTCCACCGCCCTACCTGGGTCCTTCCAAGCCTCGCTCAACACACACACACACAAAACATAAACTCGTTGCCATCAAGCTGATTCTGCCTCATGGGGACCCCGTGTGTTATAGAGTAGAGCTGAGCTCCATAGAGTTTTCTTGGCTGTGATCTTTATGGAAAGGAGTCCTGGTGGCATAAAGGTCAAGCACTTGCCTGCAATGCCTCCACAGGAGAAAAGCCATGGTGATTTTCTCCCGCAAGATGACAGCTTAGGAAACCCTATGGGCAGTTGTCCTCTGTCCTATAGGGTTGCTGTGAGTGGGATGAACCCCACGCCATGCAGCAACAACAAGGACAATCTTTACGGGGGTAGCTCTTTATGGAGGTAGCTCCACAGAGCCACTGGATAAATTCAAACTGCCAGCCTCAGGTTAGCAGGCGAGCACAAACCGTGTGCACCACCTAGGGACCTGTAAGCCTTGCTCGGACCCCCTCTTTTCTGACTCCATGGTGAGTCCATCTTCATTACTCAGGGCCCTCTCCCCTGAGAACCAGGACAGTCTGTGTTCAGCTTTCTCTCCCTGCCAGCCAGGAAGCACCCAGGCCAGAGCCTGGGAATTCGTGGCCACCTGAGTGTTCCAAAAAACATCACACAGACACCTTCTACACCACAGAAAGAGAACCGTGGGTTCTAAGAACTTTCAGAGTTGGATGGAGATCAGCCACAGAGAGGGTCAGCAACTCCCCTGGGGACACACAGCATGTGGGATATGGGGCTGAGGTGGAAATGTGAGGCAGAGATAGAGGTGGCATGGCCAGAGGTGCCTACCTGGCTGGCACACTTGTTGGTACCCATCTGGAGGCTGATGGTGGAATGGTCCATGGGGGGCAGGATGTGGTTCTTGGGGTCATAGAGGTGTCGTCTCATACCATAGGCTGTCATGCCCGACTGGCTGGCACATTTGTTGGTGCCCATCTGTGGGGAGGGGGGGTGAGTGATAGAGGTCAGGCTGCCCCCACCCGCCCTTAGACCTTGCCATGGACTTTAGGGCCCCAGGGCTCAGCAGGGCCTGGGTCATGTCCAGAGTCCATCCTGGGGAGCGGGGAGCCTAGCGCCCACCTGAAGCCCAATGACGCACTGGCCCGCTTTCATGGTGGCGTCGTCAAAGTTCCGCTCCTGCCTCTCCGAGTATTTGACGCCAATGTCCACGCCGCTCTGCAGACCCTTTGTCTTGGCCTGGGGGGGGGTAAGGGGAGGTGCGCTGAGAGTATTGGGGGGCCTGGGGCCCCTCCTGATCCAGGCCAGAGCACGCGACCCCAGGGCAGGCACCGGGGCTGGGCTGCAAGCTCCCTTCGCCTCTCTGAGGAGCGCTCGTCCAGCCTCGAGACGCAGCACTCTCCACCTGCTGCCCAGCACCTCCGGAGGGCCGTCCCCAAGTCCACCCCCGATCATGGAGCTCCGGTGGTCCCCAGTCTGCCCCACCTCAGGCAGAACCAGCCCTGGCCCCACCAAGAGTTCTAGAGCATCCTCGCCTTCCTTGAGTATCCGTCACTGCATCCTATCACCTCCTCCCCACCCCAGCCATCCTGACCCAGGCTGCATGCAGCCACCACCATCTCTCACCTGGTCACCTGCCCCCAGTTCCTCTCTGGACTCCCCATCTCCATGTGGCAACCACAGGGGGCTTTGAAAACACCACTCAGAGCACAAGTCCCAGACACAAAAATCTCTTCTTCCCCATCCCAACAGTCCAAGCTGGTTGGCATATCAAAATCTTTCTGTTCCCTCTCTAGCTCAAACACTGTTCCACTCACTTTTCTGGTCTCACCGTAAAGGCCACCACCTCCAAGAAGCCTGCCCTGACAAACAACGGTCTGATTCTTTCTTCTCCTTCAAGGCACTTCTCCCAATTTACATACGCAATGATTTGTTCAACTGGAATTCCAAATTCTCATGGAATCCAGACTTTCTGGAGCCATAGAGGCTGGACGAACCCCTGAAACTGCTGCCCTGAGATCATCTTTAAACCTTAAGCCAAAAATATCCCCTGAAGTCTTCTTAAAACCAAACAATAGTTTACCTTATTTAGCAAAAAACGTTTGCCTTGAGCATTGTAGTCTTTTGAAGTATAATCTATGGGGGATCAAACTGACAACAGCAACTCGAAAGGTTAGATGAGAAGCTTAAGAGGCAGTGAGTTTATGCTAACGGCGGAGGAGCAACTCGGAAAAGGAGGCTGAGAATGTTTGCACAGCTCAAAGAATGTAATCAATGTCACTGAATCGTACATGAAGAAATTGTCAAATTGGTGTATGCTTTCAACAACAATAAAAAAAGTGATTTGTTCAATGTCTGCTTCCTCCATCAGACTGTGAGCTGGTAAAGGGGTGGACTCGTCTGTCGTGCTCACCATTGACTCCAAAGTGCCTGGTGCCTCGTGGGCATTCAGAAATACTTGCAAATGAAGGAACAAACCTCATTGGTGAATCTACAGCTACCTTGCTGTGTGACCCCAGGCAGGTCACTGACCCTCTCTGGGCCTTACCTTCCCTGCCAGGGCAAGAAGAGACACCTGCACCTGGGTCATGTTCCCACTCTCAAACAGGTCGTTGGCCTCGAACAGGTCCACAGGGTTCATGCCATAGCTGACCATGGCCTTGATGAAGTTGGAGAGATTTTCTAGCTGGGAGGAGGGAGGAGAAGGACCACCAGGGAACCTCAGGCTGCTTGCCCGTCAGGGGGGCCCCTATCCCCACCCCTCCTCCACCCTGCCAGTCCCTCACCTGGTGCCAGTTCTGCATGGAGCGGTTGATCTTGGGGACGGAGCCTGGCTGCAGTTTATTCATGAGTCTGGGGGAACAGATGGGTAGGAGAAAACAGGAGCCTCCACCAGTATAGGAGAACCTCAGAGACCCAAGTCACAAAGGCAAGAGACCACAGTTCTAGTCCCGGCCAACTGCACGCCTTCCTGGGCAACTTCACTGCCTCTCTCTGGGCCTCAGTTTCCCCTCTTGTAAAATAACCTCTCACCTTCCAAACAAGTAAAGATGTCAAAGGCTGATGACAACCCATGTTAGGAGGAGTACAATTTGGAACCACATATTTTTGGAAGCGAATTTCCATTAAAAGTCTAAATGTGCAAAACCACAGAATGTTTGGACTACAGCGGAATATGAGGTGATGTAGGAAGGCCTCCAGACACCTTAGAAGCTGTCCCCTGAAAGGGAGAAGTTAAGACAAGAATGCTCGCTGTTAGCAACGCTAGACAAAGCAAGAGGACAGGAAAAGAAAGACAAGGGAGAAAGACCCCAGACTCGTTGAGTGAAAAGCAAGCGTCAGAACAGCAGAAGCATGATTTCATTCGTGCGGAATAATTAGGTGTGAAGATGTGTATCAAATCCGTGTACTCACGTGCATAAGATAATTCCATCCTTCAGGCCCTTCTGGAAGTCGGGGCCAATAGAGAGGCCTGTGAGCTCTTCGATCCAGCTTCGGAGCTCCACCTCCCTCTGAGGGTCATATTTAGACAGGAGCTGGGGCAGAGGGCACAGGGCTGAATTAGGGTCAGGTCACACCCAGCAGAAGCCCCCTGAAGCTCCTGACTAGGGGTTGGGAACCAGCAGTGCCCCCAAGGGAAGAAGAGGCCGAGGGTCCTGGAGGTCCCCATGTTCCCCCTAAGGAGACCCTCCCCTTTCCCATCAGTAGAGACACCCCAGCCCTTGCTCACTGGCTGGCACAGATAAGTCACCCCATGGCACAAACATGCTCATATCTCTCCTTCATGAACATCTGCTCTAATCTATGTCCAGGGGCGCCAAGCCTGGCACAAATCCAACAAGACCTGCCCCTCGGCCATCCTGTTCTCTCCTCTGCTTGTTCTGCCTGCACTGGATCCACTGACCCTTCCCTGCTGTTTGCCTGCCTGAATTGTGGTAAAATAAACCTGACAATTACCATTTTAACCAAGTGTACAATTCGGTGACATTAAGTGTGTCCACGATCACTTCCGTTTAATCCCAGAGCGTTTTCAGCACTCCAGAAGGAACTTCACACCATTTAAGCAGTCACTCCCCACTCGGCCTCCCCCAGCCCCTGGGAACAACTAATTCACTCTCTGCTTCTAGGGATTTGCCTGTTCTGAGCATTTCATAAAATGAGATCAGACACGAAGTGTCCTTTTGCATCTGGGTTCTCTCACTCAGCAAGTTCTTTTAAGGCTCCTCCATGTTGTAACATGTATTCACACTTCATTCCTCTTTGCGGCTGAGTATTACTCCATTGTATGGACGGACCACACTTTGTTTACCCATTCATTTGCTGATGAACACTTGGGTCCTTTAATCTTATAGGACTGAGTAGAACTGCCCCACAGGATGTGAACTGCTGACCCTTTGGTGAGCAGCCAAATGCTTAACCACTGTGCCACCAGGGCTCCTTCCACATTTTGTACAAGTTTTGTTTGAACCTATGCCTTCAATTCTGTGGCCTATACACCCAGGACTGGGACTGCTGGGTCCCATACACCCGGGACTGAGACTGCTGGGTCCCATACACCCGGGACTGGGACTGCTGGGTCCCATACACCCGGGACTGGGACTGCTGGGTCCCATACACCCGGGACTGGGACTGCTGGGTCCCATTCACCGGGGACTGGGACTGCTGGGTCCCATTCACCCGGGACTGGGACTGCTTTCCCATACACCCGGGACTGGGACTGCTGGGTCCCATTCACTCGGGACTGGGACTGCTGGGTCCCATACACCCGGGACTGGGACTGCTGGGTCCTATATACCCAGGAGTGGGATTTCATTTCTTTTTTTTTTTTTAATTGTGCTTTAAGTGAAAGTTTACAAATCAAGTCAGTCTCTCACACAAAAATTTATATACACCTTGCTATATACTCCCAATTGCTCTCCCCCTAATGAGACAGCCCGCTCCCTCCCTCCACTCTCCCTTTTTGTGTCCATTCTGCCAGCTTCTAACCCCCTCCGCCCTCTCATCTCCCCTCCAGGCAGGAGATGCCAACATAGTCCCAAGTGTCCACCTGATCCAAGAAGCTCACTCCTCACCAGCATCCCTCTCCAACCCATTGTCCAGTCCAATCCATGTCTGAAGAGTTGGCTTTGGGCATGGTTCCTGTCCTGGGCCAACGGAAGGCCTGGGGGCCATGACCACTAGGGTCCTTCCAGTCTCAGTCAGACCATTAAGTCTGGTCTTTTTATGAGAATTTGGGGTCTGCATCCCACTGCTCTCCTGCTCCCTCAGGGGTTCTCTGTTGTGTTCCCTGTCAGGGCAGTCATCGGCTGTAGCCAGGCACCATCTAGTTCTTCTGGTCTCAGGCTAGTGTAGTCTCTGGTTCATGTGGCCCTTTCCGTCTCTTGGGCTCGTAATTACTTTGTGTCCTTGGTGTTCTTCATTCTCCTTTGCTCCAGGTGGGTTGAGACCAACTGATGCATCTTAGATGGCTGCTTGCTAGCATTTAAGACCCCAGACGCCACTCCAGGAGTGGGATTTCTTGGTCATATTGTACTTACTGAGGAACCATCAAACCTTTCTCCAACTCACCATGCTAGTTCCTGCCCCAGGGCCTTTGCCCATGCTGTGCCCACAGACTCAGATGTTTCCACAGCTCAGTCCCTCCCTTCATCAGTGGCAGCTTGAAGCTCACCTCCTTGGAGAGGCCTTCCCAGACCCCCTCCCCTAGCATCCCTCTCTCCTGGGCCCTGTTTTATTTTCCTTCCTGGCTTTTATATCCACCTTCTCTTATTTATCCATCTTCTCTAGGCGCTTACTGTCCTGCTGAAGGCTGTCACCACAGAACCCGGGGTGGCTGGGTGAATGTGCTCAGGTTCCCCATTAGCACGTACCCATCGTCCATGAGCATACACATACCCCTCTCCCTGTGAGGACCATCGAAGGTCAAGAAAGGAGGAACGGCTGAGGCCTGGGGAAGCCCGAAGGAGTCAGGGAGACCCAGATGGGTATGTGGGTGGCAAAAGGTGGAATGCAGTCATTATAAGGACTAGATGGTCCAGGTTGGTGGATTCTCTGCTCTGGACCCCACCACCCCAGCTTTGCTCCCCCAGCCCCTTACTCTGGAGGTCCTTCCCCTTCCTCTCCTCCCACAGCCCCCAGGGAACCAGAACGACCCCCAAGCTGCCCCTGGTGCATCCAGTTTCCACTCCCACCTCTGCCCCAACTCACTGGATGGCCATGGACAGTCCCCCCAGCCTCAGTCTCCCCATCAATCTTTAATTGGCACAGGGGCCCCAAAACAGGGGCCCTGCTTCCTGGTTCCTGCATAAACCCCTGGACCATGGGAGCAGAGCTGGGCAGCCAGAGCTCAGGGGAGACAAAGGCGGGAGGCCGGCTTGTTAACTTGATCTGTCAGGCTACCCCCTTGGGCCTGGCGTCCCAGTTCCCACGGCCCTGGGGAGCTGACGTGCTCAGACTCCGCTTTGTCCGCCTGAGCAATGACAGACGGGAGGCAGATGCCCTGCCCAGCTGGGCCCTGTCCCTGCTGGCTCATAGGGGCCAGGGGGCCTGGGGGCAAGGGGTCCCAAGTGGAGGTGCCTGGCCTGGCTCCACCCACGGCCTCCAACTTCCTCCCCCAGCTGCCCAGCAGCCCTTGAGCGCATTCCTCGGTCACCACAAACCGCCAGGAATGCAGCCGCTGCCTTCCTGGCTAAATCAGAACCAGCTGTGCCCAGCAGTTTAGGCCTCCCCCCTCAGCCAGGGATGTCACGGCCACATTGCTCAGGAGGCACAGTGGACATTAGCCTGCCCCACTGTCGCTGTCCAGAGGGAGTAAACTGAGGCACAGGGGGCCTAGGGCAAAGAGGTCTCCCGGTCTCCCTCCCCGATCCAACTAGTGTGCGGCCCCTGAGTTCCCCTTGAATGGGCAGACCCCCTGCCCATTCTCCTGACCTGGCACACTGAGGGCTGTTCACAGGAAGGCTCTTGAGGCCGCTGCTCCAGTGTCTGACCTCATCCCCTTCCCCTGCAGGTGTCGACCTGCCCCCAGCTCCTTCCGGAAGCTGCCCTGCCTGCTGGGGTTGCTACACCCTCACCCACTTCCTGCTGTAGCAAGGGACATGCCAGGACTGATGGCTTAAAGGACAGAAGTCCCTGAGAGCCAGTGGCCATCTGGAGCTGGATCCAGACGCACCTGGGTTCAAATCCCGGCTCCACTGCTTGAGGGCTGTGTGGTTCTGGGGAGCTCCAGTGACCTCGCTGAGCCCCATCTGAATAAAACCAAACTAAACCCACTGCCGTCGAGTCGATTCCGAAGCATAGCGACCCTATAGGACAGAGTAGAACTGCCCGGGAGAGTTTCCAAGGAGCGCCTGGTGATTTCGAACTGCCGACCTCTGGGTTAGCAGCTGTAGCACTTAACCATTACACCACCAGGGTTTCCCCCATCTGAATAAATACAGGGCCCTAAAATGCTTTTTCAATGCGAGGTAGGACCCCACCCTGCCCACAGGTATTCAGCTCCTGCAGTTACTCTTGGAGGGTTAGAAACCTTTAAGGGGGGGCCCAAAGCCCCTCGGCCCTTTGCCGCCCCAAGCCTCAGTTTCCCCTTCCGTCCAGTGGGTTGTAGTAAGGCTCCACAGAGCTTGGGGAAGGCATGCAGACATTCGCCATCCTGTCTGGCGGGTGGCCAAGACAGGGGCAGGTGCCTGGTGCAGGCTGCAGGGTTGGTGCCCTCTGCGTGCCCAGGCAGGCTGCCGGCCGCTGGCTGTGGGGACACATTCCCAGGTACTTGGGGGAGGGTGTGTGCAGTGGGAGCGGGATGGGCAGCGATGACTCCTTTCCAGCTGGAAGGGCCTCTGGGTATCAGTCCTAGGACCCCCTCAGGGCCTGGGGTCACCACCCCTTCTCCCCTTCCCGAAGATGCGCCCGACCCTGCAGTGTGACCCTCCAGAAGAGTCTGCCCTTCTCTGGGCCAGAACCATAGTGGTTTTCTACACAGCACCTCCCCCTGGCCCCTTTCTGTTTTCGAGTTACATATTTAGGGTCTCCGGGACCACATGGGCCTTTAAATTCCTCATATGGGCACAAAGAGATGAAGAAGGTAAACGGCAGGGTTGGGGGCCCCCAATAGCGCAACTTCCCCCTCCCGTCCCCCTCCCAGCTGTGAGGTCGGGAAATTCCTGTGGGGGGGCCCCACACCCTTCACAAAAGGCCCCGGCCCCGCCCCTTACCCCCTTCCAAAAGCAGAAGTGTGGTCAGAGGGAGTGGAGGGGGCCCGATGGGGGCCCGCTGGGGTCCCCTCAGACCCCCAGGGCGTTCTCGGACCTTGAAATCTTCCAGGGGCCCAGAGCTAGCGGGTGCAGTGTGGGCAGGGGGTTTCAGATGGGGGAGGGGGCTTGACCCAACTCCTTCTAGCGGTTGGGGAGAGACCGGAGCCGGGGTCCCCCAGATCTCAGACTTCACTGCTTCCCCAGACTTGGAGACGTCTCACGGAGCACCCCCAGACCACCCCGAGGTGGAAGACCCTGGAGAGAGCGAGGGCCAGGCTCATCCGCGGTCTCCCACCTGACTGCCCCGACCCCTGCAGATGTCGGGGCGCGCTGGCCGCAGCCGGCGGGGATCGGGGGCGCCCCTCACTCACCCGGTTCTTGACCTCTGCCGAGAGCCCGTACGAAGGCCCCTTGTTGAACTGCGTGGAGCTCATGGCTGGCGGCGGCCGCGGCTCGCGGACTGGACCGGAGGGGCCTGGGGCCTGGGGCCTGGGGCGGGCGCGGGGCTGGGGCCTGGGGAGGGCGCCACGCCCCCGCCGCTGATTGGCCCCGAGAGCAAACTTCCTTATAAGGCCGGGAGGCGCCGAATTCCTGCGGCCGCCACTTCCTGAGCCCCTTAGCCGCCCCGACCCCCGCCCGGGCCGAACACCCCATCACCTGCCGCCCGGAGGGGGCCTCAGCCCCTTTGCACCGACGGGAAACTGAGGCCGGTGCCAAGCCTTGGCACTCTAGCCCTCTCCCTGCTGGGAGTCCCTAGACGGCTCTCCCACCTTTTCTGGGTCTCAGTTGACCCTTCTGCACAGTGGTGGCACATAGGGAACTGTTGGGTTGGCTGGAACCCGAAGTCCCTTGGGAGGAAGAGTGAGGCCCCCTCTTGCCACTTGGAGGGGCTGCCAGACTAGCCCCCTCCCAGGAGCTCTCGTAGCATACCTGGGGGGTGGCCGAGGAACCAAAGCAGGCTCCTCAGAGGAGAGGGCCACTGGAGCTAGGGCTTCGATGGATAAGTAGGGTTTGCCATTCCAAAACGGAATGGTGTTCTTGCCAGAACAAAAAGCAGGTACAGAGACCTGGAGGGACTGTCAGTGGCTGAAAGAATGCAGCAAACAGATACGTTGTGGGAGTTAAGGGGGGTGGGAGGTGAGAAGCAGTCTTGAATTTGGGGCTGAGGGATGAGGGGGAGCTGGGAGGGGTGACGGAACAACAGAGGGTGGGAGTCAGGAAATGGTCTGGTGGCAGGGCTGGGGCTGCCAAGCGCACCAGGCCAGGCACACAGTTGGTGCTCAATAGGTGTCTGCCTGCTTTTGCAGGTATATCAATAAATTAATAAATAACAGAATAACATTTTATTCCTTGAGATCTCCCTGCCACACTCTCTGTGCCAGCTGGGAGATGCTGGCTCCCAGAGAGACCCTAGCTCTGGCCCTGCCATTGCTGGGAAGAAATACCAAGCCAGGCAAAGATTCCTCCTGCCCCATCTGATCAGGTACTGGACAGAAGGAGGGCTGGGGGCTGAAGAAAACTGGAGGGGAAGTGGGGGCTCTGCTGGAGGAGTCAAAGAAGGCTTCCTGTAAAAGTGGACGTAGGATATGCGGCTTTGAAGTATGAGTAGGAGCCTGACGCATCTGGCAAGTTGACTGGCTGGAGTTCTGTGGGGGCTCAGAGATGACTCGCCCCTGACAAGTGCTTCTGCTTGTTGCCCGACTCTCTGGGTGTCTATTTCCTCTTCCGCTGCCTGTCATTCCCCTAGTCCACCCACCTGAAGCTCCTTTCTTCAGGGTTCAGATCCTGACTAGGGGTCTTGGGGAAGCCTCTTCCCTTCTTGGCCTGTTTTCCTGTCTGTGGAATGGATATAGTGGATAGCTTGGGGTCAAAACTGAGACAGTTCAGCTACAAATGGGGGGCAGTTGCAGGTTAGTGGGGTCTGGGCAGGGAGCTGTGAGGAAGGCATGGGCCTAGGGTGGGCCCCCTGCAGGTCCCACGGGGGCACAGGGCTCAACTCTCGTATTTCATTACCAGCCATTACCAGCCTGACTCCTGGTGCTCCCCATGTGTGTCAGAGTGGAAAACCAGCGGAAGTAGCTCACCAGGCTGTTCTTCCGAGGTGCTTCTGAGTGGACTCAAACCAGTTAGCAGCCAAGTGTTAACTGCACCACCCAGGGTCTCCCCCAGAACCTTAGAATATTATGACTCTAGGAACTCTGCCAGGGAACCTCAGACTTCAAGAAGAAGTATATAATTCTCTATAATTCTACAACCTTAACGCCGGTTCAAATCCCAGCTCCCCACTTGGCTGGGTGACCTTGTGCAATTACCCAACCTCCCTGGGCCTCTGTCTCCTGGTCTGTAAATTGGGGGTGACAGGGCTTCTGCTGCACGTAGGCTGTTGTAAACATGAAAGGGGTATTTGTGAAATGCTGAGGATGGCGTCTGGCACTAGGTAAGCTGAGATAAGGAGGCGCTGAGTCAACGGATGTCGAAACCTTAGGAATTTTGGCCTCAGCAGTGGGAGCCTGAGGGATCCTTGGCTTTCTCTCCAAGGTCTAAGGTCTCCGCGGTCGACTCTACCTTTGACTCTGTGACACTCTTGACCCCTGGGAAACTGTGGGGCGGTGGAATGATGGAGGCAGATGTCATCAGATGCTCTGGAGTGAGGACAGAGAGATCCCCTTGGAACAGGCACTGGCTTGTTTGGACTCCCTGGAAGCCCTTCCATGGGTGCTGGGCTGGCAGGCCGGGCCTGGGGGTCTTGGCGCTGGGTGTAAGGGGCTGTAGGTGTGGCAAGGCCCTGGGGCAGGTGGCCCACAGTGGTCACAGCCCCCTCAGTGCAATCTACTCTGACTGGGACCTCGGGGCCTTTGGATGCCTCCCTGGGGGGATTCAGGCACCCCCTCCTCCTGTCTGCCTTTCTAGTGGTGTGTGGACCTCAGCCCTGCTGGCTCCTGCGCCTTCCTCATCAGGACACCTGAGGGGAGAAGAAGCCTGATTCAACAATAACAACAGGATAATAACAACAAAACGCCCTCAAGTAGAGGAAGCCTGCCAACTCTACAGTGAGGCTGGGAGCCTCACCTGCTCACACTCCCCCCAAAGCTCGCCAGTGCCCCTCAACAAGGATGTCCTCCTGGCCTGTGGGATCTGCCCCACCCAGCTGTCTGAGCCCATATGTCCCTCATTTCCCCTGCCCCAGGCACAGAGCCTGCTTCTTGTTGTCTGTGCCCCACATTGTGAGACCCCATCCTGCCTCAGGGCCTTCGTCCTGGCTGTGTCCTCTGCCCGGAACACCCTGCACAGAGATGGCCCCTGGCTTGATCGCCATCTGCCTTCCAGCCCCTGATTGAGGGTCACCTTCTCAGGGAGCCTCTTCTGAACCCAAATTGAATTCTCAGCTTGCCCCCACCCCAGGCCCACCACCCCAACACCATTGTTGTTGTTGTTGTTAGGCGCCATCAAGTCGGTTCCGACTCGTAGCGACCCTGTGCACAACAGAACAAAACACTGCCCGGTCCTGTGCCGTCCTTACAATCGTTGTTATGCTTGAGCTCATAGTTTCAGCCACTGTGTCAATCCACCTCGTTGAGGGTCTTCCTCTTTTCTGCCGACTCTGTACTCTGCCAAGCATGATGTCCTTCTCCGGGGACTGATCCCTCCTGACAACATGTCCAAAGTATGTAAGACGCAGTCTCACCATCCTTGCCTCTAAGGAGCATTCTGGTTGTACTTCTTCTAAGACAGATTTGTTCGTTCTTTTGGCAGTTCATGGAATATTCAATATTCTTCACCAACACCACAATTGAAAGGCGTCAACTCTTCTTCGGTCTTCCATAGTCATTGTCCAGCTTTCACATGCATATGATGTGATTGAAAATACCATGGCTTGGGTCAGGGGCACCTTAGTCTTCAGGGTGACATCTTTGCTCTTCAATGCTTTGAAGAGGTCCTTTGCAGCAGATTTGCCCAATGCAATGCATCTTTTGATTTCTTGACTGCTGCTTCCATGGCTGTTGATTGTGGATCCAAGTAAAATGAAATCCTTGACAACTTCAATCTTTTCTCCGTTTATCATGATGTTGCTCATTGGTCCAGTTGTGAGGATTTTTGTTTTCTTTATGTTGAGGTGTAATCCATACTGAAGGCTGTGGTCTTTGATCTTCATTAGTAAGTGCTTCAAGTCCTCTTCACTTTCAGCAAGCAAGGTTGTGTCATCTGCATAACATGGGTTGTTAATGAGTCTTCCTCCAATCCTGATGCCCCGTTCTTCTTCATATAGTCCAGCTTCTCGGATTATCTGCTCAGCATACAGATTAAATAGGTATGGTGAAAGGATACAACCCTGACGCACACCTTTCCTGACTTTAAACCAATCAATATCCCCTTGTTCTGTCCGACCAACGGCCTCTTGATCTATGTAAAGGTTCCTCATGAGCACAATTAAGTGTCCTGGAATTCCCATTCTTCGCAGTGTTATCCATAGTTTGTTATGATCCACACAGTCGAATGCCTTTGCATAGTCAATAAAATACAGGTAAACATCCTTCGGGTATTCTCTGCTTTCAGCCAGGATCCATCTGACATCGATATACTGCTGCAGCCGTTTTTGAATGATCTTCAGCAAAATTTTGCTTGCATGTGATATTAATGATATTGTTCTATAATTTCCACATTCGGTTGGATCACTTTTCTTGGGAATAGGCATAAATATGGATCTCTTCCACTCAGTTGGCCAGGAAACTGTCTTCCATATTTCTTGGCATAGACGAATGAGCACCTCCAGTCCTGCATCTGTTTGTTGAAACATCTCAATTGATATTCCATCAATTCCTGGAGCCCTGTTTTTCGCCAATGCCTTCAGAGCAGCTTGGACTTCTTCGTTCAGTACCGTCAGTTCCTGATCATATGCCATCTCTTGAAACAGTTAAACATGGTCTAATTCTTTTTGGTATAATGACTGTGTATTCCTTCCATCTTCTTTTGATGCCTCCTCCGTCGTTTAATATTTTCCCCATAGAATCCTTCACTATTGCAACTTGAGGCTTGAATTTTTTCTTCAGTTCTTTCAGTTTGAGAAACACTGAGCATGTTCTTCCCTTTTGGTTTTCCATCTCCAGCTCTTTGTACATGTCATTATAATACTTTACTTTGTCTTCTTGAGGCGCCGTTTGAAATCTTCAGTTCTTTTACTTCATCAATTCTTCCTTTTGCTTTAGCTGCTCAACGCTCAAGAGCAAGTTTCAGAGTCTCCTCTGACATCCACCTTGGTCTTTTCTTTCTTTTCCGTCTTTTCAGTGACCTCTTGCTTTCTTCATGGATGATGTCCTTGATGTCATTCCACAACTCATCTGGTCTTTGGTCACTAGTGTTCAATGAGTCAAATCTATTCTTGAGATGATCTCTAAATTCAGGTGGGATATACTCAAGGTCATGTTTTGGCTCTCATGGACTTGCTCTGATTTTCTTCAGTTTCAGCTTGAACTTGCATATGAGCAACTGATGGTCTGTTCCACAGTCGGCCCCTGGCCTTGTTCTGACTGATGGTATTGAACTTTTCCATCGTCTCTTTCCACAGATGTAGTCAATTTGATTTCTGTGTGTTCCATCTGGCGAGGTACATGTGTATAAAAAAATGTATATATATAGTCGCCTTTTATGTTGATGAAAGAAGGTATTTGCAATGAGGAAGTCGTTGGTCTTGCAAAATTCTATCATTCAATCTCCAGCATTGTTTCTGTCCCCAAGGCCATATTTTCCAACTACCGATCCTTCTTCTTTGTTTCCAACTTTCACATTCCAATCGCCAGTAATTATCAATGCATATTGATTGCATGTTCGATCAATTTCAGACTGCAGCAGCTGATAAAAATCTTCTATTTCTTCATCTTTGGCCCTAGTGGTTGGTGCGTAAATTTGAATAATAGTCGTATTAACTGGTCTTCCTTTTAGGCATATGAATGTTATACTATCACTGACAGCGTTGTACTTCAGGATAGATCTTGAAACGTTCTTTTTCACGATGAGTGCAACACCATTCCTCTTCGAGTTGTCATTTCCAGGATAGTAGACTATATGATTGTCCGATTCAAAATGGCCAATACCAGTCCATTTCAGCTCACTAATGCCTAGGATATCGATGTTTATGCATTCCATTTCATTTTTGATGATTTCCAATTTTCCTAGATTCATACTTCGTACATTCCAGGTTCCGATTATTAATGGATGTTTGCAGCTATTTCTTCTCATTTTGAGTCGTGCCACATCAGCAAATGAAGGTCCCGAAAGCTTTACTCCATCCACGTCATTAAGGTCGACTCTCCTTTGGGAGGCAGCTCTTCCCTAGTTGTCTTTTGAGTGCCTTCCAACCTGGGGGGCTCATCTTCCAGCACTATATCAGACAATGTTCCGCTGCTATTCATAAGGTTTTCACTGGCTAATGCTTTTCAGAAGTAGACTGCCAGGTCCTTCTTCCAAGTCTGTCTTAGTCTGGAAGTTCAGCTGAAACCTGCCCTCCATGGGTGACCCTGCTGGTATCTGAATACTGGTGGCATAGCTTCCAGCATCACAGCAACACGCAAGTCCCCACAGTACGACAAGCTGACAGACACGTGGGGGCCCCAATACCATAGGCACAACCAAAACAAGTAACAGCAATGCGTCAACATGGCTTCCTCCCATGACAAGCCCATTTCCAAATTTCTCTGCCTGTCGCCAAAAGGCTGACCAAACATTGGCCAGTCTCTCTCTCTCTCTCTCCTGTCTTTTGGTCTAGATTTAGAACTGTCCCCTGCCTTTTTGCTTTTTTCATGATGGTGGCTTTTCTTTATCCTAATTTTCAAGTCCACCCAGAGGTGTCTTGGAAGAAAGCCCTAGCGATCTACTTCCCAAAAACCAGCCATTGAAAACCCTTTGGGAGCACGGTTGTACTCTGACTCACGTGGGGGCGCTGCGAGCTGGGGTCTGCTCAATGGCAACTGTTTGTAAAAATGTATGTAACATGAAGTTTGCCATACTAACCACTTTCTAAGAGTACAATTCAGCAGCATTAAATATATTCATAGAGTTGTGCAACCATTACCACTAATTCCAGAACATTCCATCACTCCAGGAAGAATCCTTGTACTCATTAGCTGTCCCTCTCTACCCCCTTCCCAGCCTGGCAACCGCTAATCTCCTTCTCGTCTCTGTGGACTTGCCTGTTCTGGACATTTCATGACGCTGGGATCAGACACCGTGTGCCCTTTCGTGTCTGGCTTCTCTCACTGGGCATCACATTTTCAGGGTTCATCCACACTGTAGCGTGTATCAGAGCTTCACTCCTTTTAATGGCTGAATAAATCTTCCATCGTGTGGATGGACCACACTGTGTTTACCCGTCATCTATGAATGGACACTTGGGTTGTTTCCACCCTTTGGCTCCTGTAAACGGTGCTGCTGTGAACCTTGGTGTACAGGGATCTGTTTGCCTCCCTGCTTTCAACTAATGGTGACTTTTTAAGGGTGTTGGGTGCACAGTTTGCATTTGTGGTGAAGTTTAACTTGTTCTTGGAGGCTCTGTGTTCCTGGCAAGTGGAAGTAAGGTTTACAGCTACACCATCTGATATGGCAGCCTCTTGCCCCATTTGGCTATTTAAATCCACTGCCGTTGAATCCATTCCAACTCATAGCGACCCCGTAGGACTGTCTTAATTATCTAGGACTGCTATAACAGAAATACCACAAGTGGATGGCTTTAACAAACAGAAGTTTATTCTCTTACGGTCTAGGAGGCTGGAAGTCTGAATTCAGGGTACCAGCTCCGGGGCAAGACTTTCTCTCTCTGTCACCTCTGGAGGAAGGTCCTTGTCATCCATCTTCTCCTGGTCTAGGAGCTTCTCAGCACAGGAATCTCTGGTCCAGAAGACTCACTCTGCTCCTGGCACTACTTTCTTGGTGGTATGAGATCCCCCGTCTCTCTGCTCACTTCTCTCTTTTATATCTCAGAAGAGATTGGTTTAAAACACAACGTAATCTTGTAGATTGAGTCCTGCCTCATTAACATAACTGCCTCTAATCCTACTTCATTAACATCATAGAGGCAGAATTTACAACACACAGGAAAATCACATCAGATGACAAAATGGCGGCCAGCTACACAATACTGGGAATTATGGCCTAACCAAGTTGACACACATTTTGGGGGACACATTTCAATCCATGACAAGGACAGCGTGGAACTGCTCCATAGGGTTTCCAAAGCTGAAATCTTTATGGAAGCAGGCTGCCACATCTTTCTCCAGAGGGCTTAAACCACCGACCCTCTGGTTAGCAGCCGAGCGCTTGACCACTGCACCACCAGGGCTCCTTATATGGCTATTAAAACTTGAATTAAGTTAGAAAAAAATAAGTTACATTCAAAACTAAGCTCCTCAGTCACACTGGCCACATTTTGCAGGCTCAGGAGCCCCAGGTGGCCACTGATCTTATTGGCACTGGGCAGAGGCTTGACTGGCCTTCCCCGGAGGCCTGGCAGCTGTCCTCTGCCTCACATGCAAGGCCCCCAGCGCCCCACAGTGAGGCTGGGCTTCCTCTCCTCGTCAAGGGGATGCCCACCCAGTCTCTCCACTGGGAAAGACAATTTCTTCTCCCTTTATGATTTTTTTTTTTAATAAGCTGGGCATGATTCATAATTTTTTTTTCCTTTTATTGTGCTTCAAGTGCAAGTTTACAATTCAAATCAGTTTCTCAAACAAAAACTTATACACATTGTAATGTGACCCTAGTTGTTCTCCCTACAACATGACAGCACACCCTCCCTCTCCACTCTATTGATTCATAATAATTTTAAGGGGAAAAACAAAACCAGTTGCTTTCCAGTTGACCTGACTCATGGCGACCCCACATGTGTGAGTAGAGCTGTGCTCCACAAGGTTTTCAATGGCTGGTTTTTCAAAAGTAGATCACCAAGCCTCTCTTCTGAGGTGCCTCTGGGTGGATTTGAACCACCAACCTTTCAGTTAGTAGCTGAGCACTTAGCGAACACCTACTGTATGCCAGGCCCTGTACAAGGCCTGTGTAACAGGAAGAGAACAGCTTTGGCTTTCTTGTCTTTGTAGGGGAGGGCCCCATCCATCCGTCTGTCCATCTGTGTCCAGTGAGGAGGCACAGGTAATTATGAAATCAGCAGCTAGGTCTGGAAGGTTCTCTCCAGCCTCCAGGCCACAGCTGGAAAGTTTCCTCCCTCCCTGACAACTCCCCCACCCCCGCCCATGTCCCCACCTCTCTCAGGGGCCTCTGTGCCCATCACAGCGTGAAGCTCACTGTCAGGAGGCAGACATCACCTTGTCTGTCTCCCTGCCAGTCTCTCGGCCCACAGCCACTACTGTGAGCCCAGAGCCCAGCACAGGCCCTGGGAGTCTGAAAGTTCATTGCCCAGAACCCTTTCCGTTTTTCTTTTCAGGCCTGGGTGCCTAACCCAGAGTCCAGCTCTCCACTAAAACGTCTTTGCTTTCTGCCAGCCTGTCCCTCTCCTCCCCCTGCCCTTCCAGGCTTCCTGCTGTGGCCAAATCTGCCTTGCTTTGGGGCGCTTGAGCACCAGACACACAGTCCCTTGCCATCGAGTGGATTCAAACTCATAGCGACCTCGTAGGACAGAGCAGAACTGCCCCATAGGGTTTCCAAGGTTGTAAATCTTTACAGAAGCCAACTGCCACAGTCTCCCGCAGAGCGGCTGGTGGGTTCCAACTGCTGATGTTTCCGTTAGCAGCGGAGCTCTTAACCACTGCCTACCAGGGCTCCTCAGATACACAGTGCTATTGCTAGGTGCCCTGGAGTAGGTTCCAACTTCCAGCGACCCTGTGCGCAACAGAACGAAATACTGCCCCGGCCTGCGCTGCCCGCATGATCATTGTTAAGTTTGAGCCCATTGTTGCAGCCGCTGTTCGTCAATCCATTTTGTTGAGGTCTTCCTCTTTTTTGCTGACCCTCTACTTTACCAAGCATGATGTCCTTCTCTAGGGACTGATCCCTCCTGACCACATGTCCAAAGTATGTGAGACAAAGCCTCACCGTCCTTGCTTCCAAGGAGCACTCTGGTTGTACTTCTTCCAAGACAGACTTATTCATTCTTCTTGTAGTCCATGGTATATTCAATATTCCTAGCCAACACTGTAATTCAAAGGCGTTGCTTCTTCTGTCTTCCTTACTCATTGTCCAGCTTTCGCATGCATATGGGGCAAGTGAAAATATCATAGCTTGGGTCAGGCAGTCACCATAGTCTTCAACGTGACATCTTTGCTTTTTAACTCTTAAGAGTTTTTTTTTGTAGCAGATTTGCCCAATGCATTACGTTGTTTGATTTCCCGACTGCTGCTTCCATGGGTGTTATTTGTGAATTCAAATAAAATGAAATCCTTGAAAACGTCAATCTTTTCTCCATTTATCGTGATGGTGCTTATTGTTCCGTTGTGAGGATTTTTGTTTTCTTTATGAACACACAGTAAGCGATCCTCATTTACTTGGTGCAGTAATATACTCGGGTGCTAGGAGGCACCCAGCACCGGGCCCGGGGCCCCGTGGGCCGTCCAAGGCTGCGAGGCGCGGTCAGGAGTGGGGTGCTGGTGGAGGGGCAGGTACACGTCCCACTCCGAGGCAGCCAAGAGGAGCGCGTGTCCGCAGCTCGAACTCCTTCCTGGGTTTGGAGCACTTTGCAGTCGCCAGGTGCACACAGTTTGCAGCGGGACACACGCTGGTCCCGCCAGACCGGGCCGGGGGTCTGGGGAGCCAGGGTCTGACTGTGCAGGGGCGAGATGGACGCTGACGCAGCCCGACTCACAGAGGGAAAAACTAAGACAGTTGCAAGAGAGACCCCCCAACCCGAAATCTGGGAGCTCTTAAATCCGTGCATGCAGCAGGCATTCGATAAATACCCCCAGACGCGCACGGTTTCTAAGGACACAGGTGGCGGGGCATAGCCGGGCCCTGTCACTTCACGGGCAGGGTCCACTCTGGCTGGCTGCCGCCGTCCTGGAAAAGAAAATATGGAACGCTTCACGAATTTGCGTGTCATCCTTGCGCAGGGGCCATGCTAATCTTCTCTGTATCGTTCCAATTTTAGTATATGTGCTGCCGAAGCGAGCACAAGCAGGTGCCACCCCGAATCCCTATTTATAGGCTAAGACCAGATAACTTTTACAGTTATGCCTAACTATATACACGTTATATCTTAAGTATAATCTTCCACAGCCCTATATTAAACAATATCTCCCCTAGTTAAATTTACTTTGACTGTGTTTGATCACGTTAAAATCCTCAGACGTTAGCCTATTTTACCGCCCAAGCGTAGCCAGCAGCCGCGGAGCCTTATGGGGCACTATATGCAAAAATTCTGCTCGGATGCAGCCCCGCCCCCCGACGCCGCCGAGCGTAGCGGCCGAGCGACGGGGCGGGGCCGCCGCGGACGGTCCTCCGGCATCCCAGTGTGCCCCGCGGACGCCGGGGGCGCTCTTGCCCGGCGCAGCGACTCTCTGGCACCAGCAGGGCCGCGGCTGGACGAGGAGGCGGAAGATGGCGGCCGCGGCCGGGGGGTTGTAAGGATCGCGGCGACAGGCCGATGGCGGCCGGGGCGCGCCCTCGGGGATCCGCGGAGCGTTAGGGCGCGACGCTGGGCGGCATGTCGGAGCACGCGGCGCCCGGGGCCCCGGGGCCCGGGCCCAACGGCGGTGGCGGTGGCCCGGCCCCCGCGCGCGGGCCTCGCACCCCCAACCTGAACCCCAACCCGCTCATCAACGTGCGCGACCGGCTCTTCCACGCGCTGTTTTTCAAGATGGCAGTGACCTACTCGCGGCTTTTCCCGCCCGCCTTCCGCCGCCTCTTCGAATTCTTCGTGTTGCTCAAGGTGACCGCGGCCCCCGACCCCGACCCCTGACCCCGATCCCTTCGGCCGACCTGTGACCCCGACCCCTGATCCTCGCCGAGACGCCGAACCCCTCCTGCTCTGAGGCCTGGACCCCTGACTCCACGGATTCGGGACCCTCCCCCGAACCTGCGATCGCTGAGCCTAGTCGCTGACCCCAATTCCTGGGCCCCATCCTGGTCTGAGACTCCCACCCTGGAAGGCACGAGCCGCACCCTACAGGACCCCCCTGATCCCAACCCCAGAATTCTCACCCCGGCCCCGGCCTCCTAGGGGCCCCTTCCTGCCCTCCAACGCCTGGGGTCCTCAGCCTGGGAGGACGGCCCTCCCAATCACCATCCAGCCCTGACCTGCCCTAAACCCCAGTCCTGGACTTTGCCAGGAACCTGGTGCCTCAGGACACACCCCCGCCACCTTCGTCTCTTCTCCTGCCTGCACCCTGATGCCCTCTCCCTGGAGCCCGCAGGAGAATGTAGCTTAGTTAGGTCACTGGCCGGACTTAGTCGGAGTTATGTGGGCACCGCGCCTTTCTTGTGGAGTCCTGCTCCTGTGGGTCTGGTTGAACAGGCTCTCCTCCCTCCTTGCTGTCCAAGGCCCTGACCCTTTCCTGTCCCCCCTCCGATGGACAGAGGGCTCCGCTGTGAAGGCAGGTTCTGGGGACCACCATCGGTACTGAGAAGGCCAACTTACTTGGCAGATCCTGCTCAGCGGGAGCCACGGCCTGAGACCCGGAGCTGGCCCAGGTCGCTGAGCCACCCAGGCTGGAGCTCCAGGGGCGCTGCTTGAGCAGGGGATCTCGGTTGTCACTAGACATTTCTGAGGAAGCAACGAAATGGCCGTTTTCGTTTCCGTTGATGGCTGGTGGGTGAGGGGCTGACCCGAGGAGTCCACAGTGGACTCCAGTTGGGAGCTGCGGCTCTGGGGTTTGGTGAAAGAGGCTCATGGAGCCTTGTGGGTCGACAGACTTGGATGGGGTCCCAGCCGGGAGGAGGCACCCCAAGTTCTCCTATGTGAGATGGGACTCCTGTGACTGAGTATTGGTCAGTGGCATTTTGCCGTCAGGCCGACTGGCAGAGGCTCTTCTCAGGGTGTGTGGCTTCCTCAGGGAGGAGAACCCTGGCCCTGGGTTGACACTGAGGGTGGCTGGGGATCCAGACAGGACCCTCTGCCTCAGTGGCCGGAGCACTGAGCGTCCCCCGAGGTCATCCTCCCTGAAGACACATATGTGGCCCTGGCTGCATCACTTCCTGATTTGAGGTGTGTCAGAGGTCAGGGCTAATCTGTCTCACCTGTGTGCAAGGGGCTGAATGGAGCCAGGGCTGAAAGACCCCTGCCAGTGCCCAGACGTGCTCTGGCAGGGAGGCTTCGCGACCGTAGGCAGTCTCCTGACCCACCACCTCCTTTCGCCTGAGTGCTGGAATGCGTGGTTCTGTTCCTTGTGAACCCTTCCCCCGGCACCCGTGACCTGAAGGCTGTGCTGGGCTCCAGAAAGCTTCAGCCTCGTCTTCTTGCCCTCCCAGGGTCAGGCATGCTCGTTGCAGTGGCTGTGGCCTCCCTTTGCAGTCATGTCTTGCCGGGGGGTGGGCAGGCCTTGGGCAGTTTTTAGGAAACAGCCATACAGTGCCCACTGCTGGAGTGTGGGAGAGGTGGAGCCGGAGGGTCTGAGAAGACCCCTCTGCCCTCAGCCCCGACCCACCACTGGCCTCCACAGCTGTGGGGCCAGAGTGAGGTCGCTGGGTAAGCAGAGCAGTGGGCACTGGGAGGCAGGCTGGGAAAGACCTGCCAGGTGGCAAAGCATCCACGGTGCCCTGCGGCTCGGGCTGGCAGCATCAGGGACGGCTTCTTGGAGGAGGAGCGGGGAGAGTGTCAGCTGCTTGGGTTGGGCTCTGGACACACCATGAGCAGCAGACCAGCAGAAATCACCAGTGTCCTCTGGGGACAGCATCACCTGGTGAGAGCTGCTGCTGTCCCATTTTACAGGCGAGAAAACCATGCCTCATGGGGCAGGGCTGCTAGCCATAGGTGCAACCAGTCTGGGAGGTTCCCTGTGCTCTTGGTGGTCCCAGCTGACTGCCAGGCCTGGGCAGTGGGGACAGAGGGTGCCTGGCTCCACAGGGAGGTTTCTTTTTAGCCGGTGCCATCAGGGGAGCTCTGAGGCCAGTTGGAGTGGCTCAGGGAGTTGCAATAGGACCAGTGGGCTTCCTGGAGGTGGCAGCTCCTAGCCTAAGCCACTGCAGGACCGCAGACATTAAGTGGCGTTGGTATGCCCGGCTAGTGGGTTTCATCTGCTGGGGTCAGGCCCAGCCTGGTCTCTCCCTGGGTGGGGGGTCCTGCACAGTCCCCAAGAGGGTGCCATGGGACTTGTCTGGCTGCAGGCATTGGTGGGGTGGGGCTGTGTTGGGGCACCCCTCACCTCTGGCTCCACCCGGTCGGTACTCAGCTAATGTGTGAGGGGATGGCCAGGTGCTATTTGTGCTGCAGCCAGGAGCCACCCCACTTCTGAGGGTCTTCCCGGTCCGGGCCCTGCTGACGGGGTTCCTCCTGGGTTCCAGGCGGGATGGCGGGTCTCGGTGGCCCCCGCTGACCCTGTGCCCTTCCCAGGCCCTGCTGGTGCTGTCCGTCCTGGCCTACATCCATGTCGCCTTCTCCCGCTCACCCATCAACTGCCTGGAGCACGTGCGTGAGCAGTGGCCACGTGAGGGCGTCCTCCGTGTGGAGATCCAGCACAACTCCAGCCGCGCGCCCGTCTTCCTGCAGTTCTGTGATGGCGGCGCCCGTGGCAGCTTCCCGGGCTTGGCCATGGAGCCCAGCGGGGGGAGCCTGGAGCTTGAGGACGAGGAAGAGGAGGAGCTGACCATGGAGATGTTTGGGAACAGCTCCGTCCAGGTGAGCATCGGCCGGCTGCCCTGGCCTGTCCCGTCGGAGGGTGAGCCCCTGGTATCCACAGGGTCTGTGACGCTGCGTCCTTGGGCAGGGCTAGGCGGGGAGGACAGCAGTGGCCCAGCAGGGCTGACTTGTGGTTGCAAGTGGTCCCTGGCATGGAGTGACAGTGACCTGCCTAGTTCTGGGGTGAGGGGCAGAAATGCTTGAGGAGGCAGCCCCAGGAGGGTCCAGGCCGAGAGCTCCGACCTATTCTGAGGTGGAGCAGTGGCCCATACAGATGGTGAGCGCCCTGTTGGTTGGGGGAATGCAAGCACTGCCTGGGCCTGTCAGGGGCTGGGTCCCAGGGAAAGGGCTGCTGCCTGCTCAGAGCCAAGCCTCCAAGAGTTGGACAGCTCGTGGTCAGTGCCCTCCCCTCCCTGTGCCCTGAGGCCCTGGGCGAGTGTGCCGCCAAGGCTGACCTGGATGCAGAGGCCTCAGTAATGGACAGAGGTGTCCAGAACCTGGGCGGCCGTGCAAGGTCTCTGGGCTGTGTGAAGTTGGGCTGTGGGCAGCGGGGGAAGGGCCAGGTGTCACAAGAGCCAGGCCTGAGTGTGTGACCTTCCAGTCAGGGTGGTCCGGGGCTGCGTCATCCTCCAGGTGAGGCTTGGGTGCCGTGGGCTCCAACATGGCTTCTCTGATGCCCACAGTTTGAGCTGGACATTGAGCCTAAAGTGTTTAAATCTCCGGGTGTTGTAGACACCCTCAACGACAGCCAGGAGTTCCCCTTTCCTGAGACCCCCACCAAAGGTAGGCCCTCTTCCCGTTCCCCCCAGACCTCACTGCCCCTGGTTGGAGGGGCTGGCAGCGCAGGACGCTGGCTTCTGCCTGTTTCTCATCTCAGCAGCAGCAGGGGCAGGGGAGGTGTCGCCCTCTCTGGAGTTCTCTGTCCTGGGGCCCCTGCTCAGCCGGCCCTGCCATCTGCCCTGCGCCCTGCCAGTTCCCTTTATGGTGTAGTCCCTCCCCCCCACCCCCCACCCATAGCTCTGAAATCAGGCCACCGCAGACAGGCTCTGCTCTCTGCCTTCCCAAAACTTCCTCCTGAATTGGTGCCTGGTGGGCTGGGAAACCGAGGGCGTCAAGGGGAAGTCAGGAGCTTGGCCAGGCGCTCTGGGTGGGGCAGGCACCTGGCCGAGCTGTTCTCCGGAGCTGCGGACCCTCACCACCCAGCCTTACCCCCACCCTCACTGCCCACTCTCACTGCCTGTCTTCACTGCCCACGCTCACCCCCACGGCCACCCTCACCACCCGCCCTCACTGCCCACCCTCACCCCCACCCTTGCTGCCCACCCCCACCCCCAGCCTCACCGCCCACCCCCGCCCCCAGCCTGGCCGCAGGATGAGTACATCGTGGAGTACTCGCTGGAGTACGGCTTCCTGCGCCTGTCCCAGGCCACACGGCAGCGTCTCAGCATCCCCGTCATGGTCGTCACGCTGGGTGAGTGAGGTGCCCGCGGGGCGTCTCAGGTGCGTGGGGGGAGCACGGTGGGAGACCCGCCCGACCACCTGCCCCGCGTGCCCCCAGACCCCACTCGGGACCAGTGCTTCGGGGACCGCTTCAGCCGCCTGCTGCTGGATGAGTTCCTGGGTTACGATGACATTCTCATGTCCAGTGTGAAGGGGCTGGCGGAGAACGAGGAGAACAAGGGTGCGGCTGCCTGGGGTGCGGAGGGGATGTGGGGATGGGGGATATGGGGAACATGGGGTTGGGGAGGGGGATGTGGGGACGAGGGAGGGGGATGGTGGGATGGGGGAGGGGGATACAGGGGAGGGGATGGGGGTGTGGGGGAGGGAGACGGGACTGGGGAGGGGGATTCCCGGCGGGGAGGAACATGGGGACGGTGGGGATGGGGGAGGGGGTTGCGGGAGAGGGGATACGGGGAGGGGATGGGGGTGTGGGGGAGGGAGACGCAGGGGACTGGGGAGGGCGATTCCCAGCGGGGAGGAACGTGGGGATGGGGGAGGGAGAGGGGGATGCCAGAGATGGGGGCCCCAGGTGACACCACCCCCCACCCCAGGCTTCCTGCGGAACGTGGTGTCGGGCGAGCATTACCGCTTCGTCAGCATGTGGATGGCACGCACCTCCTACCTGGCTGCCTTCGTCATCATGGTCATCTTTGTGAGTGGGGGGGGTGCAGGGGGTGGGGCCAGGGAGACTGGGCGACAGGAGTCGTGGCTGCAAGCCACAGCCCCCAGGGGCTAGGTGGGATCCTGGGACGTCCCACGTTGGCAGGACCCATCCCAGCAGCAGAGCTCTCTGGGGGGGCAGGGAGAGGTCCCACTCAGGCCCTTCCTGTGGTCTTACAAGCCCCCACCCCGTGTGCCCCGCCGCCGTGTGTGTGTACCTCGTGTGTGTCCCCCATGCAGACGCTGAGCGTGTCTATGCTGCTGCGCTACTCCCACCACCAGATCTTCGTCTTCATCGGTGAGGCTCCCTGGGCATGCTCACCCGGCCCCACCGTGCCCCTCCCAGCCCCCACTGTGCCCCGCCCTCACCCAACCCCCCTGTACCCGCAGTGGACCTGCTGCAGATGCTGGAGATGAACATGGCCATCGCCTTCCCCGCAGCACCCCTGCTGACCGTCATCCTGGCCCTCGTCGGTGAGGATCCCCCCAATCCTGCCCTACCCCTGCCGGCCCGCCCGCCCCAACCATGCGCCCGTGTCCCCGCAGGCATGGAGGCCATCATGTCCGAGTTTTTCAACGACACCACCACGGCCTTCTATATCATCCTCATCGTGTGGCTGGCCGACCAGTACGATGCCATCTGCTGCCACACCAGCACCAGCAAGCGGCACTGGCTGCGGTGAGCACGACCACCCTGGCCGTCCGAGGGGGTACTCCCTGGGGCTGGGTTAGGGGGACAGGGCCAGCCTCGTCACCCTTCACCACCACCTGCCTTGCAGGTTCTTCTACCTGTACCACTTTGCCTTCTATGCCTACCACTACCGCTTCAACGGCCAGTACAGCAGCTTGGCTCTGGTCACCTCCTGGCTCTTCATCCAGGTGAGGGGGGTGGCTAGGCAGTCACCCACGAGTGGGGCTCGGGCTCGGGCGGGACGGCTTGGCTGTGGTGGGGGCAGGCTGGGGGTAAGCTGTGTGGTGGTGGCAGTAGTGGGTGGGGGTGGGCTCGGCGGTGGTGAGGGGGGCTGGCTAGGCAGTGGGGGGGCGGGCTACGTGGTGGTGGGGGCAGGCTCAGTGTGGGTGGCTCTGGGGGGTGGGCTGGGCAGCGGAGTCCCGCTGCAGCTGACCCCTGGGCCCCCCAGCACTCCATGATCTACTTCTTCCACCACTACGAGCTGCCAGCCATCCTGCAGCAGATGCGCATCCAGGAGCTGCTGTTGCAGGCGCCCCCGCCAGGCCCTGGCTCCCCCACGGCGCTGCAGGACAACCTCAACAATAATGCCGCTGCCCCCGGCCACCCCGCTGGCCAGGCCCCCGCCCTGGGCCCTGGCTCTCCCGGTGCCGGTGGGACACCTGGGGCCGTGGCACCCAGCTCCCTGGTGGCTGCAGCGGCCTCAGTGGCCGCAGCGGCCGGAGGCGACCTGGGTTGGATGGCAGAGACGGCTGCCATCATCACGGACGCCTCCTTCCTATCGGGCCTGAGCGCCTCCCTGCTGGAGCGGCGGTTGCCTCCGACACCCAGCGGACCTCCCCGCACTCCCACGCCCCCTGTGCCCCAGGACGGTGTTCCCCAGGATGGTACCCCCCAGAATGACTTCCCAGCACTGGATATGAGCCCCCTGGCTGCCCAGGAGAGCAGAACCAGCCCTGCCCCCGAGGCCACTGAGGACACACCCTCAGAGGCGGGTTCCTGAACCCTACTGGCAGCTGAGCCACCTCTGTCCCTGGCTCTTCCATCCGGCTGGGCCTGGCCCTGATGACGACCGGAGGGGTGGGGGAGGCCCTGCGGACTGATATGCGCTCTCCCGGGGCACCAGGGCCCTCCCCTTTTGGGGCCGCTCTGGTCTCAGCTCTGGACTGCCAGAGTTCAGCTCAGATGCGCCTGGAAGGTGGCCTTCTCAGGTGTGGGCCCAGCTGGACGTGCTTTTCAGCTGCCAAGCAGACTGGCTGCTGGGCATAGGACGGGACTGGGCTCTGTGGAAGGTCTGGAAGGCGCTTTTGAAAGGTCTGCAGTGAACTGTCCCCGAGGACATCGCGGTGCCTCTAGGGCAGGTCTCTGACCTTTGGATGGAAGCAGGGACGGCATACCCGGCAGCTGACCCCTTTCCCGGGGCTAGCCGCCAGGTGCTCCATGCACAGTGCCTTCTCCAAGCCTTGCCCGAGAGAGCGGGGCTGGTGCCTGGGTGCAGGGCCTGGGCTAAGCAGCCACAGAATCACTCTGAGGGACGCGGAGAGTGCTCATTCCACTCTATTTAATTGCAGTGTACAAAATTGTGTTTGTATATAGAATAAACCGTCTGTTGACAGCGCTGCGTCCATGTGTGTGCTGGACAGAGGTCCTTGGGGGTCGGGGGGGGCCGTCACGGGGCTTCCTCGGTGTCGGCGCGTTCCTGCAGCGGTAGCAGCTGCGGGTCGCGGGAATAGCCTCCGAGCTGAGTCAGGAGCTCGCCGCGCCGCACCAGCGCCTGGCGCAGCCGTTCGCGCACACTCGCGATGTGCGCCTCCAGCGCCACCAGCTCGCCGGGGCCCAGGGCGCCCGCGGGCGGTGGGGCCGGCGCGCGGCCTTTGGAGCAGAGCCACACTGAGTCCTCCGGCGGCCCGGCGTCCGCCTCTGCGTCCGCAGCCACAGGCTCCAGCAGGGAGCGCACGCGGCGCTGCTCAGTCCTCACTGGGCGGCGCACCCGCCTCCAGCCGCCCGGGCCCACCGCCTCTTGCTCCTGAGGCTCCGCGGGTCCGCTGGGGACGAGGCTGCAGCTGGGGTGGAGGTGCACCCAGGCCCACCCTACCCCTCCCCGGGCACCTGGACCCTGCCCAGAGCGGCCCTGGGGCCAGGGCACCCATGCGGGGTCCGCGCTCCTTGCTCGAGGAAGGGGCCTGGAGGCCCCCACGGGTGGCACGGAGCTGGGGACTGTCAGGAAGGAGCCCGGTGTGTGAAGTAACCCCTCTCGCTCCCCACTGTCTCCTTCAGTATAAAGGGGGCTAGAGCTAGTGCAGTGGTGAGCTGGGCCCACCCAAGGCCACTGGCACCTCCCGGGCCATGCCCTGCCCATCAGGGGCCGGGTCTGCAGGGGGTGGGGCTTCCCAGGGCCCCACCCCTTACCTGGACTCGGGCTCCGGCTTCTCCCCGCTCTGCCCTTCCGGCGGCTCGGTGTTGAGGGCCCGGTGGATTTTCTAGGAGCCCAGACAGGCCGAGTTGGGGCTGGGGTCACGGGAGGCCGCCAGCCCGCCCGCGGCCCCGCGCCTGGCCGGCGCCCCACCTGGCTCGTGTGCAGCCAGTATTGCAGCTTGTTGCCCCTGCGGATGCGCGGCAGCGCCAGGCGGTAGAAGATGTGTTCGCCCAGTGAGCTGAGCAGGGCGCTGCCCAGACCCAGGCAGAGCAGCACGAACAGGCCCGAGAAGTGGTAGATGCTCATCTGCAAGGTCTGCGGACGGACACGGCACCGGCCTTCGAGGTCATGGCAGCCTCCTATCGAGGCCCCGGGCTGGGAAGCTGGGCAGGGAGGCAAGGACCCCGTGGCTGGGGATGGAGGCGGTTACAGAAAGGTTCATGAAGGACGGGGCACTGGAGCTGGGGTTTTGTAGGTTGAATAGGAGGGTGCAAAGACAAATGTGCATCTTGGGAATGAGCAGGGACTTGGCCAAGCAGGCGCAGGGTCCCCTTCGCCTACCCCTGCCCGTGTCCTGGGCCTTTCCCCACCTCCGTCACAGCGAAGACCCGCTTTCCGCAAGGGACCATCTTGTACCACTTGTCGTGCAGCAGGTCCATGAAGCCCGAGGACTTGTAGCTGCTGATGGACTCGGACAGCTTGGAGGTGAGCGCCAAGTTCTGGGGCAGCCCGATGCCGTAACCTGGGGGAGGCCGAAGTCGGGTGGGGCCGGGCGGGGGCGTAATCCAGAGGAACTCCGCCCACACAGTCAGCCCTTCCCCTGCCCCGCCTTGGACCCTCCACGGCTCTCCAGTGCCCGCAGAACGCGCTGGCCGCTGAGGCCTCGGCTTCACCCCAGCTCCCCCAAGCCCCGGTGCCCAGGAGTGGCCTCCCTCACCTTCGATGGCGAACGGCTTGCCCACGGTCAGCAGTCTGCAGTCGGCGTCGATGGAGACCTCGTAGTCCAGGAGAGACTTGTCCATAATGAAAGCGTTCAGCCTGGGGGGGTCGCTCCTGCGGAGGGCGTGGGGCCGAGGGCGGGGTCAGCGCTAGCTCGGCCCACCGGCCCCGACCGCACCCCGCACCCGCCCTCACGTGAGCATGGCGACCCCGTCGGGCGTGGTGGGTGCGCCGTGGCGGCTCATGTGCCAGTGCGTCTCGGGGAAGCTCTTCCTGATGTAGGTCTCGGCGCTGCTCTCCCGCACGGTGCCCACGCGGAAGCCGGGCGGCGGGCGGTGCAGCTGCGGAGGGGAGGGGGCTCGGTCAGCCTGCCCTCGCCCCTCCGACCACGCCTCTCACGGCTGGGCCCTGCCTGGGCCAGGGTCCAAACCAGGGTCTCACCTAGCACCACCGACATGGGGACCGATCCTGTGCACTGTAGGATTTGAGCAGCATCTCTGGCCTCCACCCACTCAATACCAGTGGTACCCCCCCCATCATGACAACCACAAATGTCCTCAGACATCACCCCATGTCCCCTGGGGACAGAATCGCCCAGGTGAGAACCCCTTCTCTAAATGCCACTTGAGTTCCTACCAGCCCCCGACCTCGCCCTGGACTCCAGGCTCCTATCCTACCGCCTGCTCCACGTAGCCCCCCGGGGTCCGACACGAGCCTCAGCTCACCGCGTCTAGGGCCCCGGCCCCATCTGCACCCAGACCTGCCCCTCCCGCAACTTCAGGGGTCAAGGGTTAGGGGCAGCTTTGTCCTCTCTGTCTCTCTTTCTCAACCCCAAGTGCCGTCCACCCTCAAGTCCTAAAGACTCGGCCTTCAAAACACACCCGAATCCGCCCCCAGTCCGCCCGCCCCGTCAGCCCCCCTGGCCCGGCAAGGTCGCCTCTGCCCTGGTCGCCTCCGCAGGGCAGACGGGGGAAGCGTGTAAACCCTCAGTGAATGAATGAATGCCTTCTCTGCTAACGTCAGCACATAACCGGCCACGGCACCACCAAGAAGTCCCTTCTGAAGCCGCGCCCCACAGAACTCGGAGGACGGAAACGCTCTCCCTCCGCCCTGCGCCGCCCCGCTCAGCAGCCACTGGCCACAGGCCGTTACTGATCACTTGTTAACAACCGGGGATCTGAATTTTTAATTTTGACTCGTATAAAGTTAAGTCGCCACATGTGTGGAGCGGCCAGCGTATTGGACGAAAGGGCATTTAGATTTTATTACCGGTGTAGGGGGAACAGCCCTCAGGGACTCAACCAGCCAGCTCCAAACGGAGGGCAGGACTATGCGGCAAACACCCCGATGACTTCAACAAATAAATCCAATGCGAAAATAAATAGATGAATAAATAAGATAAATAAGAGAGACCCTAGAGATGAAGAGATTCCAATGATACACAATGTCCGAACCCTACCAGCTCCAGTTTCAAATAAACAAGGGGAAAAAAATTTAAGACAATGGGGGAGTTGTTACCCTGATTCTTAACGTTCCTGAAATATTTATGGTGAAATGACAGGAAGTCTGAGATTTGCTTCAAAATAATCCCGTGGTTCTGGGGGAGGGGAAACTGAGTGGACGAAAGTGGCTGGGAGCCGATTCTGGAGCTGAGAGATGGGCTCATGGAGATCCCTGGCTCCTTGCTGTGGGGTGTCTTAAAATTTTCATTGAAAAATACAGACCTGGGCCGGTCCCCCTTCTGCCCGCACCCACGGGCTGTCCTGCCCGCGGTCGCCAGAGGGCGCTCGTGAGCACCGAGTCGGCCCGACCCCGCTCTGCCGGCACCCACGGGCTGTCCTCCCCGCGGTCGCCAGAGGGCGCCCGTGAGCACCGAGTCGGCCCGAGCCTGCTCTGTCGGCACCCACGGGCTGTCCTCCCCGCGGTCGCCAGAGGGCGCCCGTGAGCACCGAGTCGGCCCGAGCCTGCTCTGTCGGCACCCACGGGCTGTCCTCCCCGCGGTCGCCAGAGGGCGCCCGTGAGCACCGAGTCGGCCCGAGCCTGCTCTGTCGGCACCCACGGGCTGTCCTCCCCGCGGTCGCCAGAGGGCCCCCGTGAGCACCGAGCCGACCGATCCCCGCTCTGCCCGCTGCCCTCCAGGGCTCCTGTGTCCCTTGCGTAAAAGCTTCAGCCCTTCCCGCCCCCAGGACTCTGCACGACCTGCCCCGTCCCCTCCCTGTCCTCCCCTCCTCCTCTCTCCGCCTCTCTCCAGCCACGTGGGCCTCCTCGCTGTTCCCCCAACCCACCAGGTACGATCCTGCCCCATCGCCTTTGCACCCACTGTTCTCCACTCTTCCCTGATAAGATCCATCTAAAACTCCGGCAAATGTCACCCCCTCACGGAGGCCGTCCCTGAGCCCCCACTTGGGAAAATGTGCCTTCCCACTTAGCATTCCCATTTCCCCACCCTTCCTTGTTTTTCTCTGGCATTTCATCATCTCCTCACAGGGTAACTCTTTTGCCTGTTTATCTTGATTCCTGTCAGCTCCCTGGGGGGCAGGAGTCTTTGCTTTGTCCCCAGCGCCTGGCACACACTAAACCAGACCAGTTGCCTCCAAGTCAGTCCCAGCTCATGGCCAACCCCTGTGTGTCAGAGTAGAACACTGCTCTGCAGGATTTTCAATGGCTACTTTTCCGTAAGTAGAACATCAGGCCTTTCTTGTGAAGTGCCTCTGGCTGGACTCGAACCACCAACCTTGTGGTTAGTAGCCAAGCATGTTAACCATCTGCACTACCCAGGGACTCCTGGCACAGACTGTTAGAACAAAAAGGAAACCAAACCCATTGCCATTGAGTGATTCTGGCTCATAGTGACCCCAACCCCGTGTGACAGAATAGAACTGCCCCATAGGGTTTAATCTTTAGGAAGCAGATCGCCAGGTCTTTTCTCCTGAGGATCAGCTGGTGGGCTCGAACTGCTGACCCTTTGGTTAGGAGCCGAGCGCTTAACTGTTGCACCACCAGGGCTCCTTTGCACACACTAGACGCTCAATAAGTGTTTGCAGGAGTGGACAACTGCATGTGTCTGGGGCTCCTGGTTCAGGATGGGGTGGGGGGGTGGGTGGGTGTCCACCCTCTCAGCTCTGAGACCTCAGCACCCCCTCAGCCACATGGCACCCCACCTTTGGGTCATGGATCCCAGACAGCTCCTCGAAGGTCTTGTCCCCAACCATGACGGCAGCCAGGTTGGCCGTGTAGCTGGACAGCACGAGCAGGCAGAAGATGGCCCAGAGGTTCATCAGGAAACGCCCAGTGGGGCACTTGGGGGTCTTGCTGGACACGGTCCGGCCACAGAGGATGGCGTAGCAGAGGTTGAGGGCTGAGGAGTAGGAGAAGACGGTGCTGTGGTTGCGGCCGCGGGGCGTGAGGCCGTACGGGCTGTGCCACTCGTAGAGCGTGAGGACGAGCGCCACGAGGTGCAGCGCCGCGAAGACGCCCAGCCACATGGACCAGTGCAGCGGCCAGGTGAAGGCGCCGATCGGCGCGGCGGTGTCGTGCGCACGCACCAGGGTACCCAGGCTGGTGGAGAAGAAGGGGCTGGTGAAGTCCAGCACGCGAGAGCGGGCAGAGTTGATACTGAAGCTGGTGACCGCCATGTGGGCCGTGCCGGCCAGCAGGTCACCCACGAGGCCGGTCCAGCGGCCATCGCGCAGGGCGCCGTACTTGCCGTCGCCCACGATGTAGAGCTGGAAGTCGAAGGGCGTGTCCTCGGCCAGCCGCTCCAGCAGGTCGATGCGGTAGCCGTAGCTGCACTTACGCAGGGCTCGGGGCACAGAGCCGTTGGCCAGCGCGACAAACAGCGCGTCCACTGCTGCTGAGTCGTTGGTGCTGGGCGCCAGGCACAGCTGGCCCGCCGAGCACTGGCCGTCCTCGTCCGACTCGCGGGCAAACACAAACGGGTGCTCCACCAGCGTCACTACACGCAGCTTGGCCCGGGCCTGGGTCCCCGGTGGGGGTGGGGGCCTCACGGCAGTGCTCCCCGGCTCCAGCTCCAGCTGCCCATCACGCCACCAGCCCACCGTAGCCCAGGCTGGGGCACCCAGCAGATCCTGGCGGAGGCTCCACACTTTAAAGCTGCGAGACATGTGAACCTGGGACGTGCTTGTCACCCACACTGGCCCTGTGAGGCCCTGGAAGGACGTGTTGGCCAGGAACCTGGAAGGCAGGGTGGGTGGGGTGGGCATCAGGAGGCTGGCAGCGGGAGCCCCCCAGCCTAGCTCAGACCCTCTTCTCCACCTGCCTTAATCTCCCCGGCTATCCCTGGCCTTGTCTCTACAATGGGGACAGTCTTGGATGCTATTGGTGACCTTCCAGTCCCTTTTATCAGCCCAGATGCTGTGGCTACACACCCCTCCCCACTTATGCTATCACCCACAATCTGGTGGGACCAATCACCCCTGAGTGCTGATCATGACCCAGAGCTCCTGGTCGGGTCAGCTCTACCCCCGACCCACCCCATAGCCCTCCTTGTCTTCTGTGTTTTCCCTCCATAAACCCGCTCACTGGACCCTGCTCTTGGGCTCTGCTTCTGGGGACCTGACCTAAGACTTGTACTCAGTAGAACACAGTCACTTTGGAATCTCGGAGAAGCAGCGGCTCCAATGGACGGAGCTATGTGGGAGAAGCTGTGGGTCTGAGCTGTGTAAGGGGTGGACTGTACTGGGCGCTGTTGCCCCTCCTGTGGCTGCAGGTGGCTGGAGGCTGCTCCCTGCTCTGGATGGCAGAGCTGCCTCACGTGGACGCCTGTTATTTTATAGTCCCCTCCCCAGGGGTGGGCTGAAGCCAGTGACTGACAGATATGGGGGGGATGAAATCTGGCCCCAGACCCATGGTGGAGGTAACTCCTGGGTGAAGTTCACACTCCAGGGCTCCCGTGGGATCAGGCTGAGGCTGCCTAGCTCCTTTCCTCCTCATGCTACTTCCCTCCTCCCAAAGCACCCCGATAAATCCTGTCACCTGAATCTGTTTCTTGGGCTCTACTTCTAGGACCCCACCTAAGACAGGGATAAAACCACCAACGTGTAAGGACTTGACACATACAGCAGGTGCCCATAACGTTGTCTGGTGACCCACGGGCAGAGGGTCACACACCCACAGGGGCCTGGACAGACACCTTCTGCAGCAGGGTCCCCACTCACCGTGCCAGGAACTGGCCGGAGGACTCAGGCCCGGCTGGCCGCAGGTCTGTGCAGTTGACGGCGGTAGGAAGGAGGGTGTGCTCGGGGTGCACACGGGCCACACTGCCCAACGCCCGTGCCACCAGCGCCACAGCATCCTGGATAGCGGCCTCCAGTGGAGGCCGGGCCACCTCACCCAGAGCCAGCAGCCCAAGCGGCAGGCCCTCGGTGGGCAGCGCCTTGGTGGGCAGTGGCGTGCCCAGCAGCCATCGGGGCCCCAGGGGCACGGCTGCCAGCACTTGCCGGGCACCGGCGGTGTCACAGCCCAGGAGCACAGCCACCGGCACCGGGGCCTCAGCCCCTGCCAGCGCCCCTAGCGGGGCCAGGCGGGACTGCAGCCCTGCATCACCGGCGCCCGGCCGGCTCAAGTCCAGCACGAGTTTCGGGGCCCGGCCAGCCCGGCGTGTCCAGAGGGCCACCAGACCACTGGGGTCCCGGACGCGGCAGAGCACCAGGCCAACGTCCTCCCAGGCATGTGCCTGCAGCACCGACCACAGCACATCCAGCAGTGTCTCCAGGGGGCTGGCCCAGTCCAGCTGCAGGTGGAAGGGGCTCTGGGGAGAGGGCAGTCACAGTTAGGATCCTGCCACACACCCCTTTCCACCCTGGCCAGGAGGTGCTCAGTAAATGGATGTCAACTAGATAACCAGACCTCACCCTCCCCTGCTGTGGCTCCCTATGACTGCCTCTATCACAAAGGTCAACCTGACATTCAGGGTCAGCTTCTTGGCTCCAGCTGCCCCGGTAGCACTCTTCTTTGAGGTTTTTTTGTCTGCATCATTCTCTAGCTGGAATACTCTTTTCCTTTTCTGCCAGCCAGCTCCTACACAGCCTTCAAAAACCCAACTACATTGCTCCTTCTCTATTCAAACTTCCCCATCTCCCAGGCAGAACTCCGACTCCCTTTCTAGGATTCCCCCAGCCCCAAGTCCCTCCTTCCACTCTGGTCCTGATTCACCCCATTCCCACCCCCAGGAGCCCCTCAGGGCAAGGCCAGGGCCAAGGATCCTTATGAAGACCTGGCTGGCATGCTTATGCTTGAAGCCAAGCCAGCCTGCGTCCTCTTGAGACCCCTTCTCACATAACACTGCCTCTGTGCCAGGCAAGTCAAGGCCTCCGCTGAGGGCCCCGCTGTGCCTGGTGGCAATCCAGAAAGTTCTCCTGGATTTGCCCTTAGCGTGAGTAGAAAGAGAAAGCATTGTCAACACCTACGGATGCAGGATGTTGCCTGTGTGGGGGCAGGGCACCGAGTGCTGGGGGACAGGCTGGGGTGGGGGTCGGGGACAGAGAGCCGGCTAGACCAGTGCAGCCAGGAAGTCCCTGCCGCAGGGCCCTCCCAGCAGGCCGTCCCGAGGCCGGCAGAAGCGCACTTCCTGAAGGTGGCAGCAGAGGGCGCCACAGGCCTGGTTTTGGGTTCTGCAACGTCGCCCACCAAACCCAGGCCGCTTAGGGGGACCCGGATCCGGCACTGGCATCCGGAGGTTAATGACCCCCTGGGCCTGCTCTAGGGTCAGAGTCTCCCATCCCTGAGGACAAGGAAGGCCTGGAGGGGACCCCAAGTTGGAGTTGGGAGGTTTGAAGGGTGGAAGGCCAAGGGCGCCTTCTGAGGCTGGGGCGTTGAGGACCACCCTTACCCTCGGCCGCCCGCTTGTCCGGGCGCCCCACCCAGACGCCCATGGCCCCGCGCTGGGGCCCCTCCCTATGGCCCTAGGGAATCTTTCCCAAGGGGACACAACGCGGTCTCCACAGCCCTGCCAAATCCACCTTGTCTCTTCTTATCCCGTTTTCTCCTGAACCAGGCCCGGGGTAGGATCAAGAGAGAGAACTCCAAGGATGCAAAGGGGTGGAGGAGGACGAGAAGGGGTTGGAATGACAGGGTCGGGACCGGAGGACACGCAGGAGGCTGTGGGGTGGCGGAGGGCCTCGCTTTGGGGATCTCTGGGGGGATCCTGGGTGCTAGAACTGCACCCCTCAGCTAAGAGGGAGACCCGCTTTCCCTTCCCAGCCCCGCGGCCCTGATGCAAACCGGGAGGCACCCCGGGGGATGAGCGCTCAGAGCGCTTGGGCCCGCCGTCTGGATCTCAGAGGAGGCTGTGCACGATGGGGGCAGGGTGGGGGTGTTCTGGAGCCGAAGGGGCAGGGGCCGCAGTGGTAGCAGGTCTCTATCCTCAAGGCCCAGGGAAGAGCTGTGCAAGGGAGTTCCGTGCCCCCAAGAGGCCGTCCAGGGGACTCACGCACCCGGAGTCCAGGGGTCCGGCCCGCGCGCCCCCGGGGCTCCCGCATCGGGATTGGGGCCGTAGTGGGGTCTGGCACCTCTGGACTCCCGGGCGTCCTGGGCTCCCGCCCCCGCCGGCCCCGAGCGTACCGGGGCGCCAAGGGGCGCGCGCGCCTCCCGCCGCAGCAAGCTGAGTACAGGGGTCTCGGTGGCGGCCGCCAGGAAGTGTAGCTGCAGCAGCTCCGGCCGTGCCTCGGGAAAGGCGAGCAGGGCCGCCACGCCAGGAGCCGCCAGCGCCCGGCACAGGCCGCGGGCCAGCGAGGCGGGGTCGCGGGCGGGGGGCGCGGTGACCACCAGCTCCAGACTCAGGTTGTGCGGCAGCCGCGGCGGCGCCAGGGCGGCCCGGGCCAGGGCAGCGCGGGCACGGGCGCGGGCGGCCGGCGCGCGGGGCAGGAAGGCGCCCAGGCGCAGCGAGCCCCCCGTGAGCGCCAGCTCGCCGCAAGGCTGCGGGTGGGCACGGGCAGGGCGCGACCCCAGCGCCAGCGCCAGGCCGAGCCACAGCGCGCGCCGCACAAACTCCATGGCAAAGTTGCCGGCTCCGGGCGGACCTGCTGGGGACACCGACTGCGAGGGAGCGGGGACAGTGACCGGCCTGGCCAGACCTCCCCGCACCACCCCGCCCACCTGCGCAGCCCCAGCAGCGCCCGGTCCGCATGGCCGGTACTCCGTACGGGGCGGACTCTCTAACCCTTCCCGGCTCTGAGCCATTTTCCCATTCTACAGATGAGGAAACCGAGGCTCCAAGGCAGGGAGGGGTTTTTGGTAAAATGGGCGCCCACCCACACCCTGCTCCAGCATCCCGGGACCCCCTTCCAGCCTGGGAACGTCAGCCAGGGCTCAGGCGGTGAAACAGAGGCCCAGGAGGGGTCGGGATTTGCTCTAGGCCACACCAGCAATGCTTTCCAATTCCAGGGGGCAGTCCCTAACCAGACCACCACCCATCGAAGTTCATTCTAACATGGCCTGCATCCTGGGGAAACTGAGACAGGCACGCTGGGTGGAGACCTATGGGATAGACTCCTTGCCCTCCAGCCATGGGAAGGTCAGCTTGGACCAGAGAACTCTTTTACACCCTTCAAGACCCAATGCCAAATGCCTATGCTCTGAAAAATGTTCCCTGCTTGCCCCCCAGAAGGTGCAGACACCCCCACCACCCCACTGAAGCTCCCCGTGCCTCCGTGATCCCTCACACGGTCATCTTCTTGTTTGCTCACTTGCTTTCTTATTTCCTGTCTCCTTCACTAAGCTCGGGAAGGGGAGGGTCTGGGGCTGGCTTGTTCACCACCCTGTCTCTGGTGCTTGCACACAGTAGGTGCTCTATAAATGCTTGCTGCTTGAGCGACTGCTCAGACAAGGATGCCTGGCCACATCATCCTCTCTTGCTCCAGAACCTTCCATAGCTCCCTGCTGTTAATCAATCTCCAAACTTTCTGTTATGGATGGAATTATGTCCCCCAACAATGTGGTGTTAATCCCAATCTCTGAGCCTGTGGTTATAACCCCATTTGGCAATGAGTTGTCTTTGTTACGTTAATGAGGTGGGATTAGTGTAGGGTGTGTGGTTGTTGTTAGGTGCTGCTGTCAAGTGGGCTCAGACTCATAGCAACCCTATAGGTACAACAGAACAAAACACTGCGCTGTCCCGCACCATCCTCACAATTGTTGTTATGTTTGAGCCCATTGTTCCAGGCACTGTGTCAGTCCATCTCACCGGGGGTCTTCCTCTTTTTCCCTGACCCTCTACTTTACCCAGCATGATGTCCTTCTCCAGGGACCGGTCCCTCCTGATAACAAGTCCGAAGTAGGTGACGCCATCCTGGCTTCTAAGAGCATTCTGGATGTACTTTTTCAAAGACAGACTTGTTTGTTCTTTTGGCCGTCCACAGCACATTCAATGTTCTCTGCAAATACTGTAATTCAAGGGCATCAATTCTCCTGTCTTCCTTATTCATTGCCCAGCTTTCGCATGCATATGAGGCGACTGAAAATACCATGGCTCGGGTCAGGAGCACCTTAGCCCTCAAACTGACCTCTTTACAACACTTTAACAAGGTCCTTTGCAGCGGACTTGCCCAGTGCAATGGGTCTTTTGATTTCTTGACTGCTGCTTCCATGGCTGTTGATTGTGGATCCAAGTAAAATGAAATCCTTGACAACTTCAGTCTTTTCTCCATTTATCATGATGTTGCTCATTGGTCCAGTTGTGAGGACTTCTGTTTTCTTTACGTTGAGGTGTAATCCATACTGAAGGCTGTGGTCTTTGATCTTCATCAGTAAGTGCTTCAGGTCTTCACTTTCTGAAAGAAAGCTGTGCCATCTGCATTCAAAAAAGTTGTTAATGAGTCTTCCTCCAATCTTGTGTAGGGTGTTTCTGGAGTCAATCTCTTCTGAGATATAAAAGAGACTAAACAAGTGAGCAGAACAAAGATGGGGTAAGGTAGATGTCAAGACACATGGAGATCGCCAAAGAACCAGGAAGCAGAAGCTAGAGAGACAAGAACCTTCCTCCAGAGCTGACAGAGAAAGAAAGCCTTCCCCTAGAGCTGGGCTCTGAATTTGAACTTCTAGACCCTCAACTGTGAAAAAATAAATGCGTTTGTTAAAACCACCCACTTGTGGTGTTTCTGCTATAGCAGCACTAGATAACTGAGACACCTTCCTTTGTATGCTCTGGGTCTCCAGTGTCAAATGACTGGGAGTCCTTCCTGTGGGCCTGGTATTCAGCAGGACACTTACAAACGCTGGCCGAATCAGGGAAAGGGTGGAGGAGAGCTTCCTCCCAGCCCAGACAGCTCCCTGACAGGAAATTCTCTCTTCCCATTCCATTAGGTGGGGGAGGAGGAATTAGAGGCAACCAAGGTGTTGGGAGCCTCCCAAGATCCCGCTGGATGGCAGGGGTACAGAACATTCCATCTCTAATGAATGAACGTCCACTTGGCTGAGTTTTCACACACACTCACACACACACAAATCCATCTCTTTTTGGAGCCAAATTAAGTGAGAGAGAAAAACAATCCATTAGATATATAAAAACGCTGAATAGCAGCCAACAAAATGAACAGAATCTTGAGATCGCTGCACCAAGGCCTCAGTGGCTCAGTTCCAAGTGACAACAGGGCCACCTCATCTAGCCACCTGGCCAGGTATCCTAGTAGTAGTACAGGCAGGTTCCCCCTGAATCCAGCGCAAGCATTTGATGCTGTTTATCACTCAGGGACCCTCCCGCCTTCAGGGGAGCCCCACGTCAGCCACTTACCCACCCTGGCCCCGGGTCATAGGGAGGGGCCTCAGGTGCCGCTCATCCAGTCAAGGAAGCCTGCGAGCATGGAGCACGGCCAACCTCGTTCCGCCCTCCCGGGACTCAAACTCAGGGGAGTCGTCTGAAGCTGCCCCTCTCCAGTTCTCACCAGCCCGCTGTCTTCCTGCAGTCTGGGCCCTTCACACTACCTGAGAGTGCGGAAATGATGGCAAAGCAGCAGTTGGGACACCTGCCACACCTGCCCTGCACCCACCAGCCACCTGCAGCACACCTGCCGGGCACAAGCTCCCTAGAGCTCCTTACAGGCCTAGGAGAGGAGACATGGCCCCATTTTACAGAAAAGTAGACCGAGTCTCGGAGCTGGGCGTGGCTTGTCAGGTCACGTGGGAATTTAGATCCGAGAGGGGTGGGGTCAGCAGGCCCCACCCCTCACCTCCCGCTTCATAGGTATAACGTCGGTGACGTCGGGCAGACCTGCCTGCCAGGTTCTCAGTCCTTCCTCCCCCTGCAGCCTCCGCCACGTCTGTGCCTGCAGAGGACCCGGCGACCTTTGCATCCAGAGACGGCGGACAGGGGCGGGGTTGCAGGCAGTTGCTGGGCACGAGGCCATGCGCATAACGGCCGCTCTGTTGGGACACCAGCCAGCCTGGTGCCCACCGTCTGTCCGCTGCAGGCTTCAGTGGCAGTGCCCGGCCGGCCGGGGCCTTCCTGGGAGTGCGCACGCCCCTGGAGTGGAACGCCACCTCCCCTGTATAGGGCTGACGCCGCACCCTCACTCCAGCCCTGCGGGAACCACTGAGGCAGGACGGCCGGGTCCAGAGTAGTGCTGGGGACCTCGGCGGTGGAGTGGGGACAGGGGAGGTGAGAGCTTCCCCCCACGAAGAGGACCCACGGGGAAAAGACAGCCAGCCACGCGGCCACTCAAGGCCTCCGGGACACAAGCCAAGAGCCCCAGCTCCTCCAGGCTAGTGACCCAGCTCTCTCTGGGACCTGAGCAGAAACAAGCTCCGGCCAACGGGCCACTTCCCAGACCTCCCGAAGGGACCATTTCTCCAAGTGGACGTTCAATTACAGAGGCCCACGCATGTGTGCAGAGCAGGCCGGGAGGTGGGGGGCTTCAGGCGACCCTCACCATGGCTCCCAGGGCAGCAGACCTGGCAGGAGAGCTGCCGAGGGCACTGGTGTGGATCTTCGCCGTTGGGACCCTCTAGTCCTCTGGAGACTAAGGGGTGGGCCAGGAGCGCAGCCTCATTCCAGCTCCAAGTTTCTCGGATGCCAGCCCCAGCTCTGTGCTGACCCCCAAGGAAGCCCGGCCCATCACGGGGAACACAGCCACCCCCTCCCCACTGCCACCCACAGCAGGTGTCACCTCTGATCTGTCTCCCCTCCAGGGGCTTGATGGCACCTGGTGCAGGCACCTGTGTGTATGCGTGAAGAGGGTGTTATACGATGGAGATCCCTCACTCCACACGGGAAACAGGCCCTGGGTGATGCCCCGTCTCGGCTCCCTGGCTGAGGGTCCAAGAGGGTGGGGTGACGGCAGTGGTGCCTGAAGCCAGGAGCCCTGACACAGAACAGCCTGTGGCCAGGAGAGGGCACAGAACTCTGGAAGGGGAAGACTTGCCAGCCAAAAGCATTAACTCGGTGCTGGCAGCCGTCTGGGCTCTGCTAAGTCACAAGGATTTCCTGGGTTATTAAACAGGCTGTCAGCCGGGGGCAGCTTTCTGGAAGGTTCTGCCATTGGACCTGGGGCCCACGTGTCTGGGCTGGGTTCCAGGCACTGGCCTGCAGCTGGCTGAGTCCCTGTGGCAGTGGGGGCCCTTGACACTGCAGGAATTGTCTGGTCACAGCTTAGCCTTCTTGGGGGACTCCGGCCCCCCCAGTCACCCAGGGTGGATGGAGCCTCCATGGCCGTCACAGGGAGGGGGCCCGTGCACCCTAGCCTGCTGCCCTGGGGCTGTCTAACCCCCACCTTCCCTCAGGGGCTGCACCCTCACAGCTGTCACCCTTAACAGGTGTGGTCACTCTCACCTGCAAACAGGTGCCGCTTGGGACTCAGGAAAGACAAGCACAGCTCCCTTTCCCTCCCTGAACCTTTTTGACTGGGTGGGTGGAGGGCCTTGTGGGTGAACCGAAGTCAGCAGACAGGGGGCCTTGGCCTGAATGGGTAAGGAGCAGGTGCCACACAGGGCTCAGATGGGGTCAGAGGCCAGGCAGAAGGCGCCTCGCCCCCCCATGTGCCCCTCCCCTGGCCAAGCCCCCTAGCAGCTGTAACTTCTGGGGTGACGTCCCTGAAGCAGAGACAAGGCCAACTGACCAGCGCCCCTGGCTCTTTCTCCCCTCCATGGCTGGGCCCCTGCCCGGTCCTCCACCCACGGGCTAGATCTGAGGAGGCCGGGAGAAGCCATTTACATCGTCTTTTCTTAAAAATCAGAACAGCACCAACAGGAAACAACACGTACAAAAGATGCCACGGGAACAATGCTGAGACAACCCAACCTGACCTCCAGAGTAAAAAACTCAGCAAAATACAAAAAACAGCAAAGAGGAGTGCTCGGGGCCTGGAGCACAGCCTTGGGGTCCTATAGGGTCCCGGCAGGCGCGGCCTCCCACGCCGAGCTCACTTGGTCGGCCTGGTGATGACACGTGTGGAGAAGTCAAAGAGGTCGCGATTGATCTTGCGCAGGTTACGCACCTCATCCTCCAGCTCGGTCACACGGATGCGCAGCTGGTCCTGGCCACCCAGGACACTCTAGGGGCACATGGGGCACTCAGAGGCCGGAGGAACCCCGCCCGCCCCACCCCCACGTCCTACCACGCTGCCTCTACCCCACCACCACAGGGACCAGGGCCACAAGGGAGGGGGCACTGTGCAGGGCAGGGGGCGGGACTGGTGGTACCTTCTCTTTAGCTCACAGCACCCACCATGGCCTCTACACCCTACTCGGCCCTACCCACACTCAGCTCGCCACACAAGACCCTGCCCCTCCACGTTCCCACCTCTGGTCCCACCCCTCCATGGCTCCTCTAAGACCCGCCTAAGCCTTGGCTGCACACCCACCTTCTCCATTGTGCTGCACATGGCTGCATGGAGCTGCTCTGCCCGCTCCAGGTAGCTGGGCTCTGAGCCCTGCAACAGAGGCTGTGTCAGCGACCAGTGCAGGTCCCCAAACCCGTCTGTCCTCTGCCCCCAACACCAAGTGTCCCTGCTGCCAGTAACCCTGCTTAAGAGACCAGTGCACTGTATCTGCAAATCCATGTAGCTCCAGGAGGACCCCTGACCCAAGAGGGCTCTGAGACCAGAGGACAGGAGAGGAAGCTGGGCAGGAACCAGGGTGGGAGGATACCTTGGGAGAGCTGACAGGGCCTCCAGGACAGACTGGGGACACAGGCTTCTGGCCGGGACGGAGGGGTGTTGCCAGAGGAGACAATGCCCCTTATCTCCCTCACCCCTGTAGGGGGTGGGGGCCCCAAAAACACAAACCCCCTGTCTACTTGGGGTTGAGCTGGAACATAGCAGGGGCTCCTTCCTCTGAAGCTGCCTATCCAGAGGCTGTCAGGACGCTGCCACGGCCCCTCACCCACCCACCTTGAGCACCAGTGCTGGGGGCAGCCTCCTGCATTAGAACCAGCGGGAGCCTGAGCACATCACCCTGAGCCCAGGAGCTACTGGGGTGTGCAGTGGGGTCTGGCCCGCCCACCCCAGTGCTGCCCCTTGGCTCTGGTGTGGGGCCATCTTCTGTCCAGAAGGCTCCAGGACCACCACGGGGTATGGACCCTGTCGCAAGAGTGTGCGCCCTCATGATGGCATGAACCAGCCCGCCTGGCCACCTCCAACCCCATTTTCTCTGGGAAGTTGGAGAATGATCCCAAACTCCTGCCAGAAGGATGACACAGGTAACATCCTGTCTCCCTGATGTGAGCTCTACGGGCAGACGGCGGGAGGGCGACAGAGTGCCCAGCACATAAGAAATTCAGTTTGCACTTAAGGTGAGAAAGAACTGTTTGGGGTGTGTGTCCAGTGGCCTTGGAACGCCATCTAGGTCAAGACTGGCACTGGCAGCCAGGGCAGCAGGACTCCATTCCACTCAAGGTTGGCCTGACTCGGCTTGCCTAGGGGCCCCTGGGGGTGTTAGAGCCCCTAACACCCTCACAGCCCATCACCAGCAACAAAGCTTCCTGGGAGCTCGGCCCTGGCATGTGGAACATGCTCGAAGAGTCACTGGATCCCCAGAGACCAGTGGAAGTGTTAGGGTCCTCAGACCCTCACCATCCAGCTATGGCATTGCCCCTCCCCCCACACACGTGGAGCATCCCAGCGGGCAGGGCAGTGGGGGGCACACCTGCCGGTGGAGGCCCAGACGTAACGTGAGACCCCCACGGCGTGGCTCATCCCCGTGCTCGGCCCCCAGCAGGTGCTTGTTGAAGTGCGGCAGCGGCAGGCTGGGCCTGAGGTCGGAGCTCAGCATGGTCACAGGCGCCAGCATGATGAACGCGTTGGTCACGGGGCCTGCGGGGGAGAGGGGTCAGCCCAGTCTTGCCCCCAGACCACCAGGCCCGGAGGCTCTGAGCTGGCTGTTCCCTGAGCCCAGATACTGTTTCTGCACAGCTGGGACCCAGGTGTGCCTCACCCACTCTGCCCACGCAGAACCTAGCACCTGTCTGCCTGTCCAAAAGGGCAAAGACCTGCTGGGGGTTAGGTACAAGGGGCCCACCTTTGAGGGTCACAGTATGCCCACACTGCCTCCCTGGGTCTACCACCTTTGAGGGTCACGGTGTGTATGTGCTGCCCTCCCTGGGGCCCCCCACCTTTGAGCGTCATGGTGTGTATGCACTGCCCCCCCCAGGGCCCCCACCTTTGAGAGTCACAGTGTGTATGTGCTGCCCCCCCGGGGCCCCCCCTTTGAGGGTCACAGTGTGTATGCAGTACCCCCCCAGGGCCCCCCCTTTGAGGGTCACAGTGTGTATGTACTACTCACCCCCTGTGGCCCCCACCTTTGAGAGTCACGGTGTGTATGCAGTGCCCCCCCGGGCCCCCCACCTTTGAGGGTCACAGTATGCCCACACTGCCTCCCTGGGTCTACCACCTTTGAGGATCACAGTGTGTATGCACTGCCCCCTCCCCGGACCCCCACCTTTGAGGGTCATGGTATGTATGCACTGCCGCCCCGGAGCCCCCACCTTTGAGGGTCACAGTATGCCCACACTGCCCCCCCCGAGCCCCCACCTTTGAGGGTCACCGTGCGTACACACTGCTTGCTTTGCACGTCCCACAGCCGCACAGTCTCGTCGTGGGAGCCCGAGAGCAGCAGGCTGCCGTCAGTGGACACAGATAGACAGGTCACCTGGTTCCTGAGGACGGACAGACAGGTGTTGGGAACGGTCGCCCTGCACAGCTCTGAGAGGACGGCCGGTGACTGATGATCCCACAAGGGGAAAGGACAGGGCCCACCAGCTGCACCTTGGAGCCCGAGTCCCCCATTACCTGCCCAGTGCCTGCCCCCGAGACCCCATCACCTGCCCAGCGCCCGCCCCCTCTGAGCCCCCGTCACCTGTGCCCTCGGAAAACCTTTCCGCTCTCCTGCTCCGGCTGGAAGCTCTTCTCTCTCTGCCCGGGCTGTGGGGCAGAGAGGGGTGAATGCACGCCAGGGGTGGGGGCCTCAGCCCAGGGGTTCCGGCAGAGCAGGGTGTGTCCCTGCCTGCCTGCCCACCTGCCCACAGCGACACTCACCCAAGTGCAGAGATCCACCTGGAAGATGGAGCCTTCACTGCCGCCACAGAACATGTGATGCTCAGCCAGGTCCAGGGCCACCGCCATGATTGCCACGTCGAAGACCACAGAGAGCAGCAGCTCCCCCGAGGACAGCTCCCAGAGCTGGGGGGTGGGGGTGGGGGTGGGGGTAAGGACAGCTCCCAGAGCTGGGGGGCTGCTGTGGGTCTGGGCCCAATGGGTGATGCAGGGCCAGGCTTCTTTCCCTCCCCCTGGTGCTGCCGGGAGGCCTACCCGGGCCAAAGGCCCAGTGTTTCATTGTCTGCTTTCCAGAGTGGCTCAGGTCAGAGATTAGGAGCTGTCTGGCCAGGAGGAAGGGGGCCCCACCTTCACCGTCTGGTCCAGCGAGGCTGTGGCCACCCGGGCCAGTGGCCCTCCAAAGCCACAGTGCAGATCTGTGATGGGCAAGGTGTGATGTGTCCAGACGTGCCGGGGGGCTGGGATCCTGGAGGGGTCTGCCTGAAGCACACTGGCAAGTGGGTGGCACTCAGTTCTGCCTCCACACCCACCCAGCCCCACCCCCACATCCTGCTGCCTGATGGAACCCCACAGCCCCCAACAAAACACGCCCCCCTGTGTGGCTGGCCAGGACAAGCTCCCTGCACTTCGCCAAGGGCCTTGTCCGGCCGGGGTCCCTGACTCCCAAGATGTCACGAAGGGTCAGGGCACTACCTGTAAAGGCTCCAGGCCAACGCCAGGCAGTCCTTGCCCCCCGAGATGAAGTGACTGCCATCCCCCGTGAACTGTAGACATGCCACGTCCTGGTAGTGGCGGCTCAGGATGACCAGGAGGTTCCCTGTGGAGACCTGGGGGTACCCGGGGTCATCCCCACAGCTGCACGTGCTGAAGGGTCACGACCCTGGAGCCCTGACCCCGTGACCGGGCCAGCGGGGTTGGAAAGGGACAGCCTGCCCACCCCATGCCTGCACGGCTCTGTTCACGGCCTGCCTCCTCTGCAGCAGCCCATGGGGAGGGTGCCGGGCCCAGTGAGGTCTGGGTTCCTCAAGGACCTTCAAATGCTCCTTAGCACAGTCGACCTCGGCTCCAGGCATGGTTCTTCCGGCCCAGCTCTGGCCACCGCGGTGGAAGTGTGAGGGGACTGCCAACCAGGCCGTGGAGGAACGGACTATGGGGGAGGGCCACTCAGGATGAGGCATGAGCATGGGCGGTGCTGTCCTGGCGGGGGATGGTGAGGAACTACAGGGCGAGGACAGGGGACACGCCTCGGAGCCCCAGGACAGTCCTACAACCCAGGGTCTCCGTTTCCAAATATGGGCCCGGGCAGGGGAGGTTTAACAGTGTAAACACTGCCATCCAGTGTGCTACTAGCCGCTGAGACACACACATATACACGCAAGAACACGTACATGTGCACAAACATACACACATGTATGCATGTATACACACACTCATGCTCACACACAAAGCTTTGGGGCTGGGACCAATCGTAGGCTGCCCCCTGCCTCCTGGTAGGTCCTGCTGAAAAGCCTGCTTGGTAGACGGACCTCAGGGCTCTGAGCCAGTTGACCACGGGCTCGGGGCCAGGCCTCCCTGCTCTAAGGATTTCCTTTCCAGCTCGGACCCTCTGCGTTTGTCCCCGACTCAGCCATACCCCGTGGAGGGAGGGAAAACAGCAGATAAGGAGTCAGGGGAACAGAGCTCTGGCCTCCAGCTAGCGAGGGCACCCCCTTGTGGTCAGAGCTCAGAAACTCTCCCAGGGGTCAGGGAAGCAGGCCACCAGGGCAACTGCCAACCAGCAGGTAACACCCGACCACCCCTTGGTGGGTGGGAGGGGCTTTGGCCTGAAGCACCACCCCCCCCACCCGCCCCAGGAGTCATCCTTCCTCACATGGCCATCCTGCATGGCGGTCGGCTGCCGGCAGGGGATCACCATGACCAGCACCTGTGAGGTGCCTAGTGCCTTGGTTTCCCTCCTACTGCCTGAGTGACCCCATCCGGGCTTCAAAGCCACGGACTGAGTTTTCAGAGCCAAGGGATGAGACTACCAAGGACCCGGCATCTCACTGCTCTTGTGTCATTGAAGACAGCAAGGTTCGCGTGTCAAGGCCGGTGCGGACATGAGTCAGGACAAGCAGAATGTGGCTCCCACCCGTGAATCCCGTACTGTTTGCACTGCATGAAGACCCCCACGAGCACCAGCCGCTCGAGCCCCAGCCCAAGGCCATGCTCTCCCTACCTCCCATAGGTGTATGCTTTCCTCGATGCCGGCCAGGACGTAGAGGCCGTCAGGAGACGTGGTCAGACAGGTGACGGGCCCTGGGCACATGATCTTATGCTGGAGCTGGTCCTGGGGACACAACAGACCCAGTGTGCGTCACGGTGTACGGGGGCCCACGGGGCAGGGGACGCTCAGACACAAGAATGAGGAGCCAGGGACAGGGAGGGAGGTGGGAGCCGGCTTCCAGTCCAGGATGGGGGGGCCGGCAGCAGGGAGGTGCCAGCCTGCCAGGGGCTCTGCAGGGCAGAGAGAAGGCAGTGGCCCGTCTGTCCGACCCTGCCTCTCCTAAGGTCTGTGCTGTTATCTTCAATTTCTGAAATGGGAACCCCTCCTGGGTTGTGTGTGGGCCTGACAAGGCCTGCATCTCAGGGTTGCTGATAGAAAGGAAATGTGGGCCCTGATGGCGAAGGCCAGGGTGTCCTTTTTGGGGGGAATGTGTAGGGAGTCCCTGGGTGGCACAAACAGTGAATGAGCTGGGCTGCTAACTGAAAGGTTGGAGGTTTGAGTCCACCCAGAAGCACTTCGGAAGAAAGGCCTGGCAAGAAAGGCCTGGCGATCTACTTCCAAAAAGTCAGCCACCAAAAACCCTACAGATCTCAGTTCTACTGTGACACAACGTGGCAGCCAAGAGTACGGGGCACCTCAAGGGCACCGTTGTGTGTGTGTGTGTGTGCATGTGTGTGTGCGCATGTTTGCGCGTGTGTGTGCGTGTTTGTATGGGTGTGTGTTCACGTGTGTGCGTGCGTGCGCGCGCAAAGGGGGGATACATGCATGAGTCTCCCAAGTGCCCCCTCGCACCCCAAGCCCCTGTTGTCCGTGCGCACTGGCTGCCCAGAGACCCAGCCCCCAGTCCCCCAAACCACGGCCGCCCCAAGCTCCGCGCGTGCGCACAGCGCCGAGCAGACGCCACCCGTTGTAAGGCGCACGCCTCCCCCTGCAAAAAGCCCCCAAACCCGCGCCTGCGCACAGCACAGACCGAGCTACTCCCACCCCCACCCGCACCCCAGCTCCGGCGCGTGCGGCCCCCACTGACCCCTCTCTACCTCCCGGTCTCGGGCGCGCCGCCCCTAACGGCGCCGGGCCCCGGGCGCGCCCCCAAACCTTGCGGTGCAGCTCCCAGGCGCTGATGTAGTTCTTGCCCAGCTGCGCCGCCAGCAGGTACTCGCCGTTGAGCAGCGCGAGGCCGCGGGGCCCCGCTTGGCCGCCGCGGTAGGTGAGCAAGTTGGCGCCCGAGTGCAGCTCCCACACGACGCAGCTCCACAGCTGGCCCGCCGAGTCCGTACACACGGCCACCTCCATGGGCGCCGCCATCTTGCCTTCGCCACCGCCCCGGAAGTGCGTCACCAGCAGCGAGACGCTCGCGGCTGCGAATAGCGGGCTAGAGAGGCAAGCACGCTGGCTCGCCCCCTCCCCCGGCGGCAGGAGTGGCTGCGCATGCGCACACCCCGGGGAACTGGGCTTCCCCCGGCGAGAACGTAGGGCCAGGTTAAGGCGTGTGGGGCCCTAAACACTGACGGTCTGTGGCACCCCCGCCTCTGCGTATTCACGTATTTGAATAGTTTATGTGAGTTATGTATGCACATACATCGGAGAAGCCCTGGTGGCACAGTGGCTAAGAGCTCGGCTCCTCACCGAGAGGTCAGCAGTTCGAATCCACCGGATGTTCCTTGGAAACCCTAAGAGGCGGTTTTGCACTGTTCTGTAGGGTAGCTGTGAGTCGGAATTGATTCCCCGGCGATGGGTGTGGTTTTTGATTTTGTGTATATATTGGAATGCGAAAGCTGGAAACAAGAAGGATTGTGGTTGGAAAATATGGCCTTGGTGATAGAAACAGCGCTGGAGATCACGTGATTTTTGCAAGACCAATAACTTGTTCATTGGAAATAGCTTTTTTTCAACAGCATAAATGGCGGCTATATACATGGACCTCACTGGAGACAATACACAGGAATCAAATTGACTACATCTATGGAAAGAGACGATGGAGAAGATCAATGTAGTCAGTCAGAGCAAGGCAGGGGCCGACTGTGGAACAGACCATCAATTTCTCCTATGCAAGTTCATGTTGAAGCTGAAGAAAATTAAAACCCCCAGAGCCAGAGTACAGCCTTGAGTATTGTTGTTGTTGTTAGGTGCCGTCGAGTCTGTTCCGACTCACAGCGACCCTGTGCACAACAGAACGACACACTGCCCAGTCCTGCGCCATCCTCACAATCGTTGTTATGCTTGAGCTCATTGTTGCAGCCACTGTGTCAATCCGCCTCGTTGAGGGCCTTCCTCTTTGCCGCTGACCCTGTACTCTGCCAGGCATGATGTCCATCTCCAGGGACTGATCCCTCCTGACAACATGTCCAAAACATGTAAGATGCAGTCTCCATCCTTGCTTCTAAGGAGCATTCTGGTTGTATTTCTTCCAAGACAGATTTGTTTGTTCTTTTGGCAGTCCACGGTATATTCAATATTCTTCGCCAACACCACAATTCAGTATATACCACCTGAATTTAGAGACCATCTCACGGAGAGATCTGATGCACTAAACACTAATGGCTGAAAACAGATGAGTTGTAGGATGACATACATGAAGAAAGTAAGAGGTCATTAAAAAGACAGGAAAGAAAAGATCAAAATGCATGTCAGAAGAGACTCTGAAACTTGCTCTTGAACACAGAGTAGCTAGAGTGAGTGGAAGAAAAGAAGTAACAGAACTGAACAGAATATTTCAAAGGGTGGCTGAAGAAGACAAAATAGTATAGTGAAAAGTGCCAGTGCCTGGAGATAGAAAACCAAAAGGGAAGAACACACTCAGCGTTTCTCAAGCTGAAAAAACTGAAGTTGCAATATTGAAGGATTCTATGGGGACAATATTCAAGTGATGCAGGAAGCATCAAAAGAAGATGGAAGGTCATGGCCCCCAGACCTTCTGTTGGCCAGGACAGGAACCATTCCTGAAGCCAACTCTTCAGACATGGATTGGACTGGACAATGGGTTGGACAGGGATGCTGGTGAGGAGCAAGCTTCTTGGATCAGGTGGACACTTGGGACTATGTTGGCATCTCCTGCCTGGAGGGGAGATGAGAGGGCAGAGAGGGTTAGAAGCTGGCAGAATGGACATGAAAAGAGAGAGCGGAGGGAGAGAGCGGGCTGTCTCATTAGGGGGAGAGTAATTGGGAGTGTGTAGCAAGGTGTATATAAGTTTTTGCGTGAGAGACTGACTTGATTTGTAAACTTTCACTTAAAGCACAATAAAAATTATATGTATAAAAAAAGAAGATGGAAGTAATACACAGTCACTGTATGGAAAAGAATTGGTCAACATTCAGCCATTTCAGGAGGTAACGTATGATTAAGAACTGATGGTACTGAAGGAAGAACTCCAAGCTGCACTGAAGGCATTGGTGAAAAACAGGGAACCAGGAATTGAGGGAATACCCAATGAGATGTTTCAACAAATGGATGCAACACTGGAAATACTTGTCTATGCCAAAAAATTTGAAAGATGTAGTCACCCGACTGGAAGAGATCCATATTTGTGTCTATTCCAAAGAAAGGAGATCCAACAAAATGCAGGAATTATGAATATCAGTTAACACTATCATTAATATCACACACAAGTAAAATTTGCTAAAGGTAATTTAAAAACAGCTGCAGCAGTACATTGACAGGGAACTGCCAGAAATGCAAGCCGGATTCAGAAGAGGACGTGGAACCAGGGATATCATTGCTGATGTCAGATGGATCCTGGCTGAAAGCAGAGACTACCAGAAGGGTATTTACCTGTGTTTTATTGACTATGCAAAGGCATTTAACTGTGTGGATCATAACAAATTGTGGACATTTCTAAGAATGGGAATTTTTTCACTCATGTGGAACAGATACCCAGACCAAGAGGCAGTCGTTCAAACAGAAGAAGGGGATACTGCATAGTTTAAAATCAAGAAAGGTGTGTGTCAGGGTTCTGTTCTCTCAACCATACTTAGTCTGTATGCTGAGCAGATAATCTGAGAAGTTGGACTGTATGAAGAACGGGGCATCAGGACTGGAGAAAGGCTCATTAACAACCTGCATTAGGCAGATGACACAACTTTACTTGCTGAAAGCAGAGAAGACCTGAAGCACTTACTGATGAAGATCAAAGACTACAGCCTTCAGTATGGATTACACTTGGACATAAAGAAAACAGAATTTCTCACAACTGGACGAATAAACAACATCATGATTGTAAAATGTGGGGGTGGTGTCTGTCCTCCTCTAACTTCACGAGGGGGAAGGAGAATCAAGACCAATCGCCCAAGGCTGATTCCCATGAGGCGGAATGCTACGCCATCTATACCAATTCTGACACCAACTGTCTCTCCCACAACACTCTAGTTCTGTGCTGGGTATGATAATTCATTGCAGTGGCCACACAGAACTTACCATACTCATGATCATGGGGTTTGTTGTGGAAGTAACAGGTTACCGGTCAGGCTCAGGATACAGTTCTTCCATCGGGACAGCCTCTTCTCAGCTGTGCTCACAGGCACACCTCTCTGGCCCTCGGCCTCTGCCCTGCTTAGGCTTGGGTTACAAAGCTCTTCTAGCTCTGCTGATAAGAGCTCTCTCTGTGTCTCTTGGCTCCAGGAGCTTCTCAGTGCAGGAACCCTGCACGCCCTGCTCCTGGCTGCTCTTCGTTGGTGGTGGTGGGATCCTCTCTTTCCTGCCTCTGGGATAGCTCATTTCAAGCCCAGCAGGATGGCAAAATTGACCAACCCCTTGGTGGGCCACAATTACCCTATTTGCAGAGTCCCCCCCACCCAGTCACTTGGGTGAGAGTTACAACATCATTGCGAGAAGGCCACACGGAAGCGATCCATTGCACCACGATGACAAATGAAGACTGATGTTGTCAAGGATTTCATTTTACTTGGATCCACAATCAACACCCATGGAAGCAGCAGTCAACGAATCAAATGACGCATTGCATTGGGCATATCTGCTGCAAAGATATCACCTTGAAGACTAAGGTGCACCTGACCCAAGCCACTTCATATACACGTGAAAGCTGGACAATGAATAAGGAAGACTGAAGAACTGCTGCCTTTGAATTATGGTGTTGGCCAGAAATATTGACTATACCGTGGACTGCCAGAACAACAAATATATCTGTCTTGGAAGAAGTACAACCAAAATGCTCCTTGGAAGCAAGGATGGCCAGACTGCATCTTACATACTTTGGACATGTTGTCAGGAGGGATCAGTCCCTGGAGAAGGACATCATGCTTGGCAGAGTACAGGGTCAGCGGAAAAGAGGAAGACCCTCAACGAGGTGGGTTGACACAGTGGCTGCAACAATGAGCTCAAGCTTAACAACGATTGTGAGGATGGCGCAGGACCAGGCAGTGTGTCGTTCTGTTGTGCGTAGGGTCGCTGTGAGCTGGAACCTACTCAACGGCACCTAAGGACAACATACGTGCTGTAATTTCTTTTCAAATGAGACTATAATACTAGCGATTGAACGTAAAAGTGGTCTGTGCCACTCGAGCGGAATGAGATGTGCTGGAGTATAAAATTTTTAGTGGATGGGGGCACTAAGATTTTTCCTCTATACCACGTTTTCTACAAAAAGAGTATTCCACATGTTCTACAATAAAGAAAGTGAGTCAATGAACTTAGCTGTTTCAGCAGTCGTAAAATCCTGTTGATCTCCCACAACGAAAAATTGACTTTCACCCATTTTGTTTTAAAGGGCTCGGACTTCAGTTCTGATGCTTGTTTCATAATAAATGCTGTAATTATCCATAAAAATATGTCATAAAAGAAAATGATCAGAAAACAAATATTGCCACAAATCACTGTATTTTACTTGTAGATGGATCTTTCATCTCTAACATCTTATAATGAAAAACATTTTCTATCTTTACTCTTAGATTCTTCAATGATTTTCTCACCGTTAAAAGCCACAAACAGCACCCGCTTCCACACAGAATGAGGATAACGAATACAGTCTTTCTTGAATCGTCGTTGTGTGCTCAATTTCCCTTGTGTCCTGATGGGTTGGCTTCATTGGGTCTCTGCTTCGGACAACTGGTGCCCCTGTTTTGTTGATTTCCTAAGCACGTGCTTACCTTGCTTATTGGGTAACCCATCCCTGGTTCAAGACCCTAGAAGGTGTAGGTGACCCCCCTCCAAAAAGACAGATGGAGAAACCAAGGCCCAGGGCCTTCCGTGAACAGTGAGTAACTTAAGAGCTTTGAGGTCTGGCTCGGGAGTCTCCTGCTAGGCGCCCTTGGGCCAGTGACTCAACCTCAGGGTTCTTCTTTTTTTATGTGCAAAGTCCCACCTCACAGGCCTAAATGAGAAGTTTCACGTAAAACACGGGCTCCATACCTAGCACCCAATTGGCGCTCAGTACATGGCAATTAAGTGCTTATTTATTATTGACCAACCCTACTTTGGGGATGGCAAAATTCAATTTTTTTTTTTTTTTAATTTCAGCCACTTGGTGCAGCCCAAAGGAGCCTGCAGCTCAGCCTAACTTCCACACCCCAGATGCCCAGCCCCAGGCTATGTCTAAAAACAGTGTTTTTAAAATGTGTGATTAACTGCTAACCTTCAAAAAGGGACCATGACCGGCTTGGGAACCCCGGCTGTACTGGGTCTGTGCCCACTAGCAATATTGGGTCAGACTGGATTCAGGATACATTTTCCAGTCCCCAGATACCCAAGCCTCCAGGCCTTTGGGGGCATTTATTGGGGCATGCAAGCGGGCCCAGAGCCGGCAGAGACTGCCTCCTAAGTCCCAGGGGAGGGTGAGGGGAGAAAAGAGGGGGGCGTTCTGCTTGAACAGAAGGGGGTGTCCAAATGCGGGGAGCTGCTGCTCCAGCACGGGCCACCAGGTGGCAGGCGTGAGCCACGACCCAGCCGCTAGTCGGGGGTGGGGGAGGCTTCAGGTGGAGGGGGAGACCTGCGCGTAAACAGCTACAAAGCAGTTATGGGGAGTGGGGGGTGTCACAGGGCACCTTCCGGATCTAGGGGTTGGGAGGGAGGTCCAAGAGGAGGTCTGCTTGGGCTGGGAGCTAACAACCTGAAGATAAGAGTGTACCTGGCAGTGTACAGTGGTGTAAAGGCCCTGAGGTGGCAACCATGTAGGGACTGCGCCACGCTGGGCCTTGTGTGCCCGTGAAGAGGAAGAGCCGGGTTTTATCCTGGGGAAGGGAGTAGTAGGGAGCCAAGGAGATCAGGAAGTTCAAGCCTCCAGCAGCTTCCAAATGGGGAAACTGAGGCAGGGACCACCTAGTCCGAGGACCGTTTGGAACTAGAACCAATTGTTCCTGACTTCCACCTCCAGGACCGGCTGATGCCCTCAGGTTCCCAAAAACGTGAACAGGAAAACCGAATCACTTCGAGTGCTAATTTACACGTTTCAAACACCATTTTCCCCAAGCCTAATCTTTCTTTGAATCCCAATGGACCAGTGTTCGCGCGCCCAGGCTGCTCTGAGGTCCCCCACTGCTCTGGGGAACCCAGTTTGACGACAGCGTCCTTACACGGTGTGGTTTCCAGAACAGGCCTGAGGCTGGGTGTTCTCCTAAATGCAGGCTCAGGGGTTGAACTGGGGCTCTCAGGTGGATTTTGCCTCTTCTGAGCTGTGAGGCAGCTTGCTGCGCTGGCCTGGGCCTCAGTTTCCCCACTTCCTCGCCCATGGGCTTGTGGGAGGTTATGTGAGGGGCAGTGGGAACTTGATTTTGCCTAATCCATGGGTACCGGGGCCCTGGATCTGGCAGGTGTGGGCTGCCGCCCGGAGAGCAAGGGGGATCCCATGAGGCTGAAGGGGGTGTGGGTGGTGGATGGTCAGGCAGGGCCAGGCCCCAGGAGCCCGGCAGCTGCCGCCCAGCACTCCCGTCCCAGGCCTCCTGCTGTGGCCCAGTCTGGGCAAGTATTCCCTCCCCCCTCCTTCCCTGGGGACCCAGCTCGGCCAGGCGGCTATGCAAGGTCAGAGGTCACCCCGCCCCCAGCCCTGTTCCCGGAATGAGGACAGACCAGTTGTGTCAGCAAAGCCGGACAAAAGCCATGCTTGGGGGCGTCTCCAGACCACCCAGTGGCCAGGGCCCATTGGTGTAGGTTGGGTGCCCCCTCCTAAACCAAGTCTGGGGGGGCACGGGGAAGGGCTGGGGTGGGGAAACTGAGGCACAGAGATAAACATAACTCCTCTGGGTCCAAACCCTGCCTCCTTTCCCTGCACATGTACTGAGCACCTCCTGTTTGCCGAGTGTCCCAGAATTGGCCTCCAGCCCCATCTCGTCTGTCCCCAGGGACCCGCCAAGTAGCCCAGCAGCTCTGGGCCTTCCCAGAGCAGCCACATCACCTGCGATGATGGTGGGACGGGGAGCCAGATGACTCGAAATGAAAACTGGCTCCTTTCTCAGGCCTGTTTCCAGCCACCTCCCCCTCCGAAGCTCCAGCCTTTAGCTAATCAGGTCTGGTTTTGAGTTTCACCTCCGGGAGCCATCTAACAAGCTCTACCAGCACCCAGGGAGGCTGTGGCCGGCTGGGTTCTGGGAGGCTGGGGAGGGGGTGGTGGGACCAGGACCCTTCCTTAAATCTTCCCCAGATGCTGTGTGACCTCAGGTCCCCTGGCCCCCTCTCTGGTCTCCTCAGCTGAGATATAAATACGTAAGACAGGACGATCCAGTTTGCCAGAAAGGGGCCTTCTTTACAACACCCCGCACCCCTTATCTCCAGAGGGAGGGGGCAGGAGGTGCAGTGGGCTGACCTCTGGCCTCTGACCCTTCCTGATCCCCCAGGCTCTGTGGAGACGGGCTGAGACGTAGGCAACTCTTACAGAGAATGCCCTGTTTCTCCCTTTCAGACATGGACGAGATTGGGTCACAGGTAATTGTGTACGAGTCAACCGGTTGAGACAGGAACAGGAAGGGGGTTGTTTTTCTCTCTCTAAAGGCAGCCTCCGGGGCTGACCCAGCAGGACCAGCCCAGGCTAGACATGGCCAGAGCCGGGATAGGGGAGCTAGGAGGTGGGAAGCCCGAGTCAGGGCCTGCCTCATCTGGCCACGTTGACCTTGAGTCCGTCCTGTTCGGTGGCCAAGACCAGGGTATGGGTGACACCAGGACAATAGGTCGGACCCCGGGACATCGCTCCTGGCCAAAACCCTGTGATGCTGCTCTCTGATGCTTGATTTGGAGCCTGAGAACCTAGGGAATCCCCTTCACTATTTCCTGAGTCAGGGGTTGCAAACTGGTGGCCCAAGAGCCAAATCTGGCCCTTGGTCTTGTTTCTTTGGGGCCACAGTGTTGAAACCTATAAAGTGAAAGTGTTGCCAACCCTGGGAAAGATGTGGATTTTTGTTGAAGTCCTAGCCACCCTGAGTGAGAGGAAGAGGTCCCCAAACAAACTCCCTGCCTCCCCAGGATGCCCCCAGCTCAGGAGGCCAGCTCCCAGCAGGTATCATCTCCAAGTGTAGTCCCTCAGGCGATGGACGTGTTGCTCCCCAGGTAGAAGTGATGCACTGGGGAGGGACTGTCCAAGGGAGCGGAAGACATGGAGGGCAGGGCCAACGTGTGCTCCCCCAGGGAAGGAGGCCTGCAGCATCAAGGAACGCCTGGACTGAGGCTGGCATGAGCACTGTCTTGGAACATGTAAGCAAAGAGGGAGGGAGTGGGCTTTCCAGAAACAGTGCATGCAAAGGCCCTGGGACACTACCAGGCTTGGCCTCTTAAAGGGACAAATGCCACCAGGGTGGCATGGTGCAAGGCGGTGTGGAGGCATAAACCCTGGGGGCTTCAGTCACACAAGGATCTGGGACAGGCCTAGCCGTGCCCTACTCAGGTCACCTGCAGAATCTGTGAAACTGGGGACAGCTAGGGTACAGTGCTCAATGGCTCCAGGCCCCCACGTATGAACCCGGTCAGCTCTAAAACAAACACAGGGAGGTGCCCCCCTTGCACTGCTGACATGGGGACCAGATCCTTCTCTGGGGTGGGCTGTCCTGTGCATTTAGGGTGCTGAGCAGTGTCCTGGTTTCTACCCACATGATGCTAGTAGCAGCCCCCGCCTTCATTAAGTGTCCCCTAGGGCCAGAATTATCCAAGTCAGAACCCCTGGGTTAGGGGTTTCGTTGCCATTGACCCCCAAGGCTCTGCGTCTCATAATCACCTAACCTACTGAAGCCTTAGGATGCTGCTGTTGTCATCAGGTGCCACGGAGTTGACTTGATTCATAGCGATCCCACGTGATAGAGCAGAAGTGCCCCCTAGGGTTTTCTAGGCTGTAATCTTTATGGGAGCAGACTGCCAGGTCTTTCTACCTCGGAGGTGCTGGGTGGGTTCCAACTGCCAACCTTTCGGTTTGCAGCTGAGGACTCAACCATGTTACCTACCACCAGGGCTCCTTCCTAGGGCCCTGCACACGTTTCAGTCCACACACTGAGTGGGGAGGACAGAGGAGGGAAATCACAGGAGCTGGAGGGTCCCCCTGGTTTACACTGTCTGACCCACTGGGATTTTATTCTGGTGCGTGGTGTGAGCAAGGACCCAACCCAATGCTTTCCTAATTAGTGCAGGGTCTCCCTCTTGGCACTGCTGACACAGGGTGGGATCTTTGTCTGGGGTGGGGCTGTCCTGTGCACTGTAGGGTGTTGAGCAGCATCCCTGGCCTCCACCCACCCAATGCCATAGCACCCCCACCAAGTCATGACACCCACAAATGTCTCCAGACATTGCTCAGGGCCCCCTAGGGGCACAGTTCCCCAGGAGGGGGCTCGTGCTTTCAGCCTTGTGCTCTCTGCTGCTCAGAGCCAGACTCGGGGCACCGGGGACCAGCTCTCTGTCCACCCACCCTATGCCTGGGCTTCGGCGGGAGACGCCTCAAAAAACCACCATGGGAGCCACTGTTAAAAGTCAGAAGTGTTTTGTCTTGTTTTAATATCTCATCGACTTTACAGGGTTACAATTGTCTTAAATATTTCTGAAGTTTAAATACAATCTGCATAATAATGTTATTATAAAACGTAAACTTTCAGTGTTCTTTTAAATTTCAAAATCACACCTTTTTTTTTTTTTTTTGTCTTCTTGTCTTTTTTTTTTTTTTTTCCTTTTAATACCTGAATGTTCTGCAAAAACTGAAATTGTCCCGGGCCGCCCTGCTGCAGCCAGGCCGGGCCGGGCCAGAGGTAGAATGTGGTTTTTGTTGCCTTTTTTTTTTTTAAGTTTTTTTTTTTTTTTTTAAGTTTTTCCTTTTACCTGAGTTCAGGCGTGGTCCCCACGCCAGCTAACAAACCCCAGAGCGACTGAAATTTTACACATCAAGAAGGAAAGACTGAATGTCATATTATTGCCGAGAAAAAAAAAAAAGGAACGAAGTTGGCAAAAATGGTAAAAGCAAAAAAAGTGACTGTACAAACGCACCATGATCACACACGCAGAGCCCCACCGGCCCGACAGCTGAACAGCCAGACACTGCGGCCGGCTTAAGATTCTAGAAGCAGCCCTTCCACAAACACCCCCAGCTCAGGGGGAGCCTCCCTACACCACATGAGCACTCCTGGGACCCGAATCTGGTGGGGTCCTGGGTGCCATGCACACCTCTTCTGGGACAGACTGCATACAAGCAGGGGGTCCCTGTGGCTGAGACGCTTGCTCCCATCCCCACTCTGGTTTGCATAATGGGGTGCTGAGCTGCCCCCTAGAAAGTTGCTTCTTCTTTAAACCCCCGTGATGGGCACCAGGTAGGAGGTGGGAATGGCAGGGGGGCTTAGTGGGGACACGTAGGCACAGACAGGACACTTGGCCCAGAGCATCGAGAATATGGGGTCTCTAGGACCCCCTCACATTTCCACCACCGCGAGGGCTCCCCCAGTGCTGCTGTCCCTTTCCATCTACTCCTCCTGAGTCAGCCAAGGAGACAGGTCCCAAGTCCCACGCCCGCCCCACCCGCCCTACAATCATTGGAGCTGAACAGCAGGCCAAGTCCCGAGTTAGAATCCAGCCCACTTGGCGTCAGGGGGCCAATGGCTCACCCAGCCCCTTCGACACCCGGGCTCCCTGCACACTGGGACACACATGCTTACACCGACATCCACACACACAGCCCAAGAGAGAGTCCCCGCCTGCAGCCCCACTATGCGCACAGATGGACACAGCCTATTTCAGAGCCCAGGTCCCGCCTGGGAGCAAGAAGGAGGCATCGAGGACAAGCCATCAGTACCTTCAGTGAGTTCTGGGTCAGAGAGGAAAGGCAGGGCCCGGGGATGTGGTTTTTGGCATCTAAAGTTAGACCTGAGGTAGACAGAAATGCAGACATCTCCCCCAGCTAGGGGCCTGGCCTCCATATGGGACAGGGGCTAAGACACCCAAGAAGGCAGCTGGCAAAGGCGGGGGCAGGACAGCAAGGAGATGGGGGTGAAGGCGTCAGCACCCGGGCTGGGAGGGACGCAGACTGGACAGAGCCCAGATGGTTCTTCATGGGGCAAGATTGTATCCCCCTTTTGGGTACGGAATAACCTCCCTCCCTCAATGATTGTGCTTCTACGGTGCCTGCCCAAGGGGAAAGGGGAGGGGGAGAACCTACTGAGAGGAAACCCCCAGATGCCTGCTACCCTCTCCTGGAAGGATGGGGGCATAAGTGACCCTGAGACACACATAGAAAGGGGGGTTCCCTTCCCTAAGACACAGCACAGCCCATCACGAGTGAGCCCAGCCTCCAGGCTCTATATCCCCAGAGAACATCTCCAAGGCAACAAAATTGATGCCTGGGACCAGGAAACCGTGTAGGCCTCGCCTTACCACCCCTTAGGCCCACCCTGGCCTCATTACGCTCGGCTCCCTGGGCCCAATTAGGGGCAGAGAGACCAGGCAGAGATTCCAGAATTGCCCTGGGATCAGCAGAGTTAATCCCCTCTCCAGAGAAATTAAAACCCAGTGCATGAAACGTGAGACCATGTAAGACACGACAGTCCCCCCATGACCACGCAGGTCCCCGGGGATGACGACGGGCAGAGAGTTTGAGCAAGGGGTTTAGGGCAACACATTTCTGCCGCCAAAGGCCATCACCAGCATGTGGAATCAACCCCAGGCCCAGCTGTGTCCCCCGACACCCACATTCTTCTAACCTGGGGAGCAGTTAGACACAGGAGTGGAGGTGGGGGCTGCAGCCTCCCTTCTTGGCCTTGGCCTCTGCAGCACTGTCACCACAGAGCTGAGGGAACGGGTGGCCCTGTGCGCAAAGGACCAAGAGAAAACAAAAGGACAGAGAGAAGGAGATGAGAATGTCTGGAGGGGCACCCAGGATGCTGGGCCCCCAAACCTTCCACCTGAGCTGGGCCCGGCTTTGCCCCACCCCCAGTATTGATAGTCCCCGGAAGCAGCCCTTTCAGGCGAGATTCCGGGCGCTGCAAGGAGCCTCTCAGGCCACATTCATCCCTGAGACAGGAGCCTGGGGGTTGGGACAGCCCCTCTTCCCAATCACGAGCACCTTCTATTTTCTAGTTAAGACATCCAGGTTCCCGACACAAGAGGCCACACAGAGAGCAGAGCACAGCAGGAAGAAAAGCATCGAAGACACCCCTATGGACCCTGGCACGCACCCCCACCCCTGCCCGCTCCACAGCACCTGAGTTGGTCACCTTTGGTGGCTCCAGCCCCAGGGGTCCAGTGTCCTGGGCTGCCAGCTCCCCAATGCCTCCCAGGTAATGCACAAAGGAACCCCAATCACTCGGGGAAAAATAAAAGGTTATTACACTTGTTTTTTTTTTCTGTTGTTGTTGTTTTTTTAAACTTTTTTTTTTCTTTTTTTGTTTTTTCAAGTCCAGTTTCCCTGAATGAACACATATATATAGATATATATCTCCTTTCACTAAGGTTTGGTTCCCCCCCCCAAGAATAAAATAGAATATTTACAAAACAAAACCCCGAAACCTCTTAAAAGCCCTATATAGTTTAAATGTTATTTCTTTGGAAAAAAAAAAAAAAAAAAAGTTTCCAAAAGCAACAAGAAAAAAATTCAGCTGATCTTGGCTCAGGGGTTTCATTCAACACAAGGAGCTGGACATGATGAGTGTATGATGACTAATAAAAAAAAAAAAAAAAAGACAAAAAAAATGAAAACACACAGTGCAGGGATGTATGAGGTAAACAGGGTTGGCCTTACATTGCAGCTGGTCCAAACCAGACACCAGAGTCACCAGTCCACCAGGGTTGCAGGAAAACCCCAGGAAGTATTAGATTTGCCTCTTTTCTGATTTTCCTTGCTGTTCTCACAATTCATCTCTCTGAATGTCCAAAACCTGAGAAATTCAAGTGTTCCTTGGTTTTCCCCTGTTTTATTAAATTTTCTTTATATATATATGTATATATTTTTTTCTCTCTTTTTTTTTTTTTTGGCGTCAGCTGTGGCTCCTTTGTGGGTATCTTCCCTCCCCACCCGTATCTTCCGCCATCCTGGCCCCTGCTTGGCCCACCTTGACCCCCTGCCCAGTCTGGCAGGGTTTGGGGGGTGGTGGGTGGGGAGTGATGCGGTTAAGGCAACGAGTTATTTGAGGTAGAAGACGTGGGGGCTGTGGACAACCCTGCCGGCCCAGCCTGGCTGCCTGAGCTGCTGCTGGTCCCGCTGCTTCCTCCCCGACTCCCGCTGCCGCCTTTGTTGGGAGCTGAGGGTGGCGTGGGGGCTGGCGGCTGAGCAAACAGCACTCCTAAGGCAGGACAGGAGGATAAATGAGTCATGCAGACTTTGAGAGGATTCAACGACAGGTACGAGAGAGACCCCACATGGTGCTCCATCAGTCGTAAACTCCTTGAAGCATCTGCTCACCCACCTCACAGGCACACATGCACACACACGCGGCTGCTTGAGCAGAGACCCCTGATGTCCAGAGGCTCTCAGTGTTGTTTTGGGGGCCACAGGTCCCTTTGTACACAGCTAGCCCTTTCCCCTAGAGGTTGCAATGTGCACGTACACACAGTTTGCAGCCAGTTTCAAGAGTATGCTGGCCCCTGCAAAGAACTCCACTTAGCCTCTCTCTCCTTCGCTCTGTCCCCTGGGCCGGCACACAGCAACCAAGTTGTTCTGTGTTGGCAGTGCCACCTGGTGCCTACCTAAACAATTGGCCTGATGTTATATATTTTAGAAAGAAATTTGAAAAATCACTTGCAATAAGAGAAATACAATAACTAACATGTATTTGTGAGCACTATGTGCTGAGCACCGTGCTAAGCATACCAACGTGTTTTTGTTCTTAGCTGCCGTCGAGCCGATTCCAACTCACGGCAACCTCACGTGTGTCAGGGTAGAACTATGCTCTGTAGGGTTTTCAAGGCTGTGACCTTTCGGAAGCAGATCGCCAGGCCTGTCTTTGAGGCACCTCTGGGTGGGTTTTAACTGCCAACCTTTCAGCTCTTAGTCGAGTGCATAACCATCTGTGCTACCCGGGACTCCACGCATACTAGGTAGGTTACTTTATTCAAGTCTTGTAGGGGACGACCCTTTGTCCTTGACTGTTTATCCTGTAAAAATCCCCTGCTCACCCTTTCAACTCTCATGCCTGGGCTCAAGCAGGCCAGGCCCTGGGCCAACCCAGGGCTCCTTAGTTAACTTTGGGAGAGAAATGGCCAAGACAGGTGTGGGGTCCTGGGTGGTCCTACCTGTGTACATGATACCATTAATCTCGACTGACATGCTAATACTGTTGCTGCCGTTGGTGCTGGTCAAGTTCACAGCTGAGTCCTGGCGGCTCTCGGAGGCTGTGGGAAGAAGAAAAACCACTGTTTAGAATCCTACGTGCGCCTGGACAATGATCTGTTCCACGTCCGTCTCCTCACTAGGCTGTCAGCTCCACCGATGTGTGGACCATACGTCTGTCACGTTCACTCTCTGTCCACAGTGCACGCAGAAGTAGGTGCTCATAAATATTTATAATGTATTTGTCTACAATTTGCTTTTTTCCATGATTATAAGTCTCAGAGATGTAGCACCCCCAATCATCTCCTTCTTTTTAACAACTGCAAAGTGTTCTAAACTTGACTTATTCACTCCCTTGCTGATGGCACACAAGTTGCTTCCAGGTTTCACTCTTATAAACAACACTGCAGTGAACATTCTTATATATGTGTATTTACTTGTACACCTGTGTTAGCGTACTCTGCTGTAGCTATCAAATACCTGGGTCACAGGGAGTGCACATTTTCTATTGTAAAGCAAATTGCCCAAATCACCACCTATTTATTTACATTCCCACCAGCAGGACCGAGGGGGCCCATCTCCTCATGCTTGGGCCACCACCTGATATTATCAAACTCTAATGGATATAAATGGTTATCTCCTTGTTGTTAGTGACTAGATGGAATCGCACAGCTTTCTGTATGAATCTCCTAGTCATAGTTGCCCACTTCTCTATTGGTTTGTTGGCCTTTTTTTTCTTATTGATTTGTAGGCACTCTTTACATATGTTGGCTACAAGGTCTTTATCTGTCACACATGCAGGAAACACGGAGGGTCTCAGTGCTGGATCCGTACCTCGGCTGTTGATCCGTATGCTCATAGGCAGCTGGGCTGTCATGGCCAGGAAGTTCTGCTGCAGGGCTCGCTGCATAAGCCGTTGTTGCTCATCAGCTACCAGTGCCATCTTCTTCTCAGGAGGCTCCCCGGACTCCAGCTTCTCCCGAAGCTGCTCCAGGGCGGCTGCCTGTGCTGCCACGGCTGCCTGGGCTGCTGCCGCTTGCACTGCTGCTGCCTGGGCTGCCACCACGGGGTGGCCCGCCAGAGAGACGGGCAGACGTCCGGGGACTGTGATGGGAATGGCAGAGTCCTCCTCTAGGGAGGAGAGAAGAGGACTTGGTGGCCAGAAGGGGCCTGAGGTGGCCTGGCCCTGCCTTCCACCCAAGGCAGGAACATGCACCCTCTTGAATACTTGCGCTGATGGGGTGCTCGCTCCCTCTTTAGGGGAGAGGATAGGTTTGTGAATAAACACGAGTGCTAAGGAAATCACATCAGATCCTCGGGCAGACCCCAGGGAGACACCATTCCACGTGGCAGATGAAATATGGGAGCTCAAAGAGGCAAAACAACTGGCCCCACGCACTGCCACCTGTGCTGTTGGTAGCTCTGAGTTAGGAAGGGTTCAGAGGTTCAATGGAAGAGAAGACTGTGATTGACTGGTAATGCCTGCCACGGGCTGAGCCGGGGAACTCACCATCGGGTATCTACAAACCTTGGCTTGTTGCATGCTGGCCACTTTACATTCTGAACCCTCCCCAACAAATCAACAATGAAGGAGTAGTTTTCCTCATTTTACCCGTAAGGAAAGCTGGGCTCAGAAAGGGGGCAGTGGCTTGCTCAGGGACACCCAGCAATAGCTTCAGGGATGGCTAAAGGCTCAGTTTGATAGACCCTCGGTGGCTGCTGGGGGAGCGTGTGCCAAGGAGCAGTCTGACGCGCAAAGGGAAGGTGTATAGTGACTGGCCAACAATGTCTGGGCACAATAATTAATTAGTGTTGCCTGCCACGAGATTAGGAAAGAGTGCCAAAAACAAACAAAACCAAACTCGTTGCCGCTGAGTCGATTCCAAGTCACAGCAGCCCCATAGGACAGAGTAGAACTGCCCCATAGGGTTTCTAAGAAGCAGCTGTTGGATTTGAACTGCCGACCTTTTAGTTAGCAGCCCAAGCTCTTAACCACTGTGCCACCAGGGATCCAGGAAAGAGTACAGTACTCAATGTCTGCCTCAACGTGGCACTGGGAAACGGTGATGAATTAGTAATGTCTGCCATAGGCACAGGCTGGGAGAACATTGATTCATGTCTACCATGGGCACAGGATGGGAAAACTGTGCCTGCTATTTAATGCCTGCCTTGGTACAGAACTGGGGAGCAAACAAGCAAAAACAACTATGGATTAGTGATGTCTGCCAAGAGCACAGGATTGATTGATTAGGAGTGTCTGCCATGGGGGGACAGTGATTATTACCAACCACAGTGGGCACAGGATTGGGAAATGTGATGGATCAGTGATGTCTTCCCTGGTCACAGTATTGGGGGATTGAAAGCCCTTTTCCATGCCAACTTGGGGTTTATCATCCTGGTTACCCAGAGAGGGAAAGAAGCACCCCCAACGTCATAGAGCTGGTCCGGGACCAGATCCCAGGCTCCCTCAGCCCCTCACCTTTCTTGATCTTAGGGGCTGGGGTGATGGAGCTGCCATTGGTGCTGGCGGTCAGGCCCAGGGAGGGCACGGGCAGCTTGGGCGAGGACAGCATGCTGTGGGCCCCGCCTGGTGAGTAGGTGAAGAGGGAGCCCCCGAAGCTCTGGCGCCGGCCCTCCCGCCGGTTGCTGTCGATGGCTGCCTGGAGCTCATTGGGGTTGCTGAGGCCCCGTTTCTCACACTCATAGGGGTACAGGTACTTCATGTACCTGCGGGCAGGGGGCAAGGGGACAGGATGGCACTTGGGATGCCTCCTGTGGCTCCTCGTTGCCCTTAGCGCAAAATAAAATCCCACCTTCCCTGCCTCCCTATCACACCATCACCCGCCTGCGGCTTGCCCGGCTTTTTCCCATGACTTGCTGTTGTTCGCTGCCCTCGAGTCAGCCCCCGACTCACGGTGACCCCATGTACAACGGTATGAAATGCTGCCCTGGTCTGTACCACCCCCCGGGACCGGCTGTGGATAGGGCTGTTGTGGCCCATAGGGTTTTCACTGGCTTGTTTTCAGAAGTAGATCGCCAGGCCGTTCTTCCACGTCTATCTCAGCCTGGAAGTTCTGCTGAAGCCTGTTCAGCATCCTAGCAACATGCACACCTCCAGGGACAGACGGGATGGCTGTGCTTGAGGTGCACTGGCCAGGAGTCAAACCTGGGTCTCCCGCATGGAAAGAGAAACGTCTACCACTGATCCACCACTGCCTCTTCCCAAACCGTTGCTGTTAGGTGTCATCGAGCCGACACAGGCTCACAGCAGCCATAAAGGACAGACTAGAACTGTCCCACAGGGTTTTCCAGGCTGCAATCTTTACAGGAGCAGAACCGCTGGGTGGGTTCGAACTGCCAACCTTTTGGTTAGCAGCCGAATGCTTAACCATTTTCTCCTAATCCTTCAAATCTCAATGCGTTAAAAATAAAAAGCTCAGTGTGCACGACCTCGGACACAGCTGGATGAGCCCTGAACTTCCACAGTCAAAATTCAGACTCATCCCGAGACAGTGTCCTCTGTGGTCCAGCCATCGTCCCTCATTCCATCCTCCCAGCCTCCTTGATCTTTCTGCCTCAGGCCCTTTGCACCCGTTGTTCCCTCTGCTCAGAACACCTCCCCCTCCCCCAGATCTCGACACGGCCACCCATTGCCACCCAGGCTTCGGTCCTGAGACCCTCAACGCTCCCCTCACTCTCTCCCCACTCATATCTGTTCCTGCTTGCTGGCTGCGCCGCCCGGAGCCCTACGGGCACTCACTGGGTGCGAAGGGTGAAGGCGGCACTGGTAATGGAGGTGGGCAGGTTGAGACCCTTGGTGATCTCACGCCACAGCTTCTTGTTGATGACCTCCACGAGGCCGCCCTTCTCCGTCACCAGCACATACAGCATGAAGAGGTCCAGCACCTGCTTGGCCATGATTGGGATGCGGTTCACAGGTGTCCCTGGGGGGGAGGGCGAGGGCGGGTGAGGCCAGGGCCCAACACAGCAAGTGCTAACTCTGGGTAACAAACTGACTGGGCCAGATCACTCTCTGGGGTGGGGCCGTCCTGTGCACTGTAGGGTGTTGAGCAGCATCCCTGGCCTCCACCCAGTCGGTGCAAGTGGCAGCCCCCTGAGTTGTGACAACCACAGACATCCCTAGACATAGCCGGGTGTCCCCTGGGAATACAGAGTCATCTCAGGTAAGAACTGCTGCTCAAGGGAACACTGAGGAGGTAGCTCTGCCGCTGTCTGGCTAGGACCTCACCCCTCTGCCTCGGTTTCCCAGATGAGATTTGGGTCTCTGACAGTGCCAGTCTCATGGGGTGGAGGCGGCAGTGAAAAGGGGCAAGATGCCATGGGATGGCCTGAGGACATGCAGGAGGAACCCAGGCCTGTGTTGTCCCTCTGTACTCCCTCCCTGCCCCTCCCCCATCACCAACCACAACAGCTGCCAGAGTAGCTCCCAGAAGCCGACCTACCAGACCCTGGGTACCTAGCAACCTCCTGGGGAGGGCTGGCTACCCCACTCTGCAGCCTAGGGAATGGAGGAGGGTGGGTGGGCCCAGAGAGAGGGTGGTGGGCTAGCCCAGGGAGGGAAGGGAAGGCAGGTGGTGGGCTAGCCCAGGGAGGGAAGGGAAGGCGGGTGGTGGGCTAGCCCAGGGAGGGAAGGGAAGGCGGGTGGTGGGCTAGCCCAGGGAGGGAAATGAAGGAGGGTGGTGGGCTAGCCCAGGGAGGGAAGGGAAAAAGGGTGGTGGGCTAGCCCAGGGAGGGAAGCGAAGGAGGGTGGTGGGCTAGCTCAGGGAGGGAAGGGAATAAGGGTGGTGCTAGCCTAGGGAGAGAAGGGAAGGTAGGTGGTGGGCTAGCCCAGGGAGAGAAGGTGGTAGGCTGGCCTGGGGAAGGAAGACGGGCTAGCTTGGGGAGGGAGGGTGGTAGGCTAGCTCAAACTCTCAGGCTCCAGCCCCACTCTGTGGCCCCAGGTCCAGGCCCTGCCCTTTACCCTCACCTCTCAACAGCACTCCAGCTCCCCACCTGCTCACCATTCCCTGGCGCCCCCTGACCTGCAGCCTGTGCCCCTTGTCCCTGTCCTTCCTCAGAGACCCTGTGGCCTCAGCTCCAAGTCTCCTGTCTGGCAGCTTCTGGGTTATATGACCCATTTATTGCCTGTGGTCCCCACTCCTCCTGCTTACACAGGGCCCAATGCCCAGCAGTCCCATGAGGGGGACAACTGTTGGCCCCCAGGGATGGGGAAACCAAGGCTCCCTGAAGTGACCTGCTGGAGGAGGGGTCCAGCTGGAGTAGGGGGCCGGCTTACCTGCCCACAGGCTCCAGTAAGGCCTGGGTCCCACCTCCTTCTCATTTGTTGCCTGAGCCAGGAGGGAGGGGCCCTCTGCCCCCTGGGACACAGCTTCCTGGGCCTCCCAAAGCCAGACGTTATAGAACCACCTCCCACCATCCTTGGGATCCTAAGCAAGTGGCCCCAGCCCAGTCACTTCTGGGCCCTTCCTGGGCTGCAAAACCTCCAACAAATCCAGGACGACCTGGGGGTGGAGGAAGATGGACCTTGGTCCCCCCAAGTCTCAGTCCACGCACAGCAACAAGCCCACTGCGCCCCATGCAGGACGCTGGTCTCAGCCTCTGTGGGGCAAGAGTAGCAGGAATTGCACTAAGGGGTCCTCCCTCCAAGGCTGCTGGGTGTCCCGCCTGTGGGGCGGAGGACGGATGTTTATAGAAGGGACCTCAGAAAAGCACTGATGGAGGGCCTGGGCAGAGATAAGGAAGGGTGCGGCTGTGGTCAAGGAAACAAGGGGAGGGATGCCGGCACGACCCCTGCCCTTATTTCCAGCCCCCAGAGAATTGAGAGAAATTTAGTGACGTGGGGGGGAAATTACTTTTCCTCTGTTGGCAATAAAGAAGGGGCTTTTGGGACACAAAACATGGTGTCTAGGGTGAAGAGGGGGCTCTTACAGACTCTCAGCTCCAAAGTATCCCAATTACAGGGGGGGTGGTCCAAGATGACAGGAGAGAAGGAGCTTTGGAGCTGGGGTTTTGAGGGATGCATAGGAGTTTGTTGGGTCCTGCCCTCCAGGACTACCAGCTTGGTGAGGGAGCCAGGGATGAATGGATACAGACCCACAAAGCCCTGAGTGGTTGGGGGCTGGACTGAAGCGTCCAGGGCCACCCTTTGCTTTGCCCCTACTCCACGGAAGCTCCTCACACTTCATAAGTCCCCTCAGAATACCAGGTACTGTGCTGGGCACTGGGAACCCAGTGTGGACAAAATGGGTTAGCTCTGGCTCTGGGTAGGGGCTCTGGCTCTGGGTAGGGGCTCCGGCAGGTGGCCAGGATGATAAAGAGTGGAGGAGGGGGGGTCTCTCAGGCCACATGAGGGGCAGCAGGGCCCAGGCCAGGGCTGGGCTTGGCCGATAACACCAAAGAGGCCCCACTTTAGGCCATCTGGATTCCTCCACCTCCGGCAAGGGAGGGGTTAACCCCAGGCGGCTGGGCAGTGGGGGCCGGGTGGCCCCCCCTTTCATGTCCTTCCCTCCCATCGGCCTGGCTGGGCTGTGTTTACAGAAGCTTCTGGTCAGAGGGAGGGGCCGGCAGAGGCCCTGGACAAAGCGAAGTCTGGGCCCCCTGACCGCCCTGTGGGCCCTGAGGCCCCCGGCTGGGCCCTGGCCCCGCCCCTTCCTGCCTTAGGGGCTCAGGAGGCCCCCTCCTCTGGTAGGCCTCAGTTTCCCTCTCTGAAAATCCAGGACAATCATGACACCCTCTTCGGGGAGTCATCCAGAGGATGGAAGGGTGAATTCCCCCAGCGGTGGGTGCTCCTAGGCCCCTGGCTGCCCTGGCCCCGCCCTGCCCACTTCTCTGCCCCCCACCCCGCGCTCTGGCCTCACCCCGCCCACTTCCCCAACACCCCGGTGCCTCACCTCGTTTCTGCATGAAGCTGAACAAGTCGTCCAGGAACTCCTTCCTCTTAGGGTCCCCGTCGAGCTCGTACAGCTGAGGGTAAAGGGTACTGTTAGTGCTGCCATCTCAGCACGGGTGCCGCGTTCCCCCGCACAGAACAGGCCCCGTCTGGAGCATTCTCCCCATTGCTCAGATGTAACACTGAGGCCTGAGGCGAGGGGGCTGCCGGCAGCGATGGGAACTGGGAGTCCTGGCCCCCAAGCCCCGACCCAGAGCCTCCACCGGAGTCCATTGTCTCCTGAGGCCTCCCAGAGGTGACTCTGAACCTGACCCACTTTCCAGGCAGGGACCCTGAGGCCCAGCATCCTGGAGCCTCGGTGACAAAGTCCCACATGCTGGGGGGGGCCTTGGAACAGCAGAGATTTATTCTCTCTCAGTTCTGAAGGCCAGAAATCTGAGATCAAGGTGTGGGCAGGGCCGTGCTCCCTCCAGAGGCTCTAAGGGAGTATCCTTCCTTGTCTCTTCCAGCTTCTAGGGCTCCAGGTACCCCTGGGCTTGTGGCCGCATTACTTCCCTCTCTGCCTCTGTCCTCACACGGCCGTGTACCCTGTGTCTGCCTCCTAATTTCCCTCTTCTCATAAGGACACGGGTCACTGGAGTGGGGCCCACCCTCATCCAGCATGACCTCAAGGGGACGGGTCACATCTGCAAAGACTTCCAAACAAAGTCACGTTCACAGGTACTGGGTTAGGGCTTCAGCGTGTCTTTTGCGGGGGACACAACTCAACCCACAACAGCACCTGCCCGAGGTCACGCAGCAATCGCCATCATGACACGTACAAGTGCATCAGCTCTTGGGAGACCAGCATGTGACCTCCCAGTGACTTGTTTCCCCAACGGTAAATTCAGTCAGTGATAGCCTCTGCTCTCCCAGGCTCTGATCAGGGAGAAATGAGACAAGACCGTGGGACAGCGCCTCAGTGCGGGGCGCTGATGGGCAGGGATATCCCTCAGCTCTGCTGACCATCAGCTCACAGGTGCTGGCGGGTAGGCAGGCAGGCAGGGGCGTGTGGGGGAAGCCGGCAGAGATAATTAGAGCGCGGAGTTCAGGCAGGGGGCTATCAGGGAGTCACCTAGGAGGAGAAGCTACAAATACCAGGCTTTAAATTAAGCTCTGGGGAATGTGGCTACCCAGACTCAGGGAATCAGGACTGTGGGGGCCTTGAAACCACCAATTAGGCCTTGGCTGGGACAAACCCTCATTAGGGCCCAGGAACCTGGTCACCACCCTGGGGATGCTGGGCCTTGGTGAGACAGGGTCAGGGGCCTGGCCACCTCTAGTCATCTGCCCCTCTCTGGGCCTTGGCTTCCCCATCTGGGTAATGGGGACAACATGGGACCTCCCAGAAACGGTCTGGAGAACCAGGAGCCCAAACCGGGCCCTGGGTGGTCGAGGCTGAGCAGAGGGCCAGCTGCCGAGCCTTTGTCTCCGCCCCTCCCAGCCAGCCAGCCAGCCAGCCAGCGCCAGACTGGCTGGCCCGCATTCCTGTGATGATTTATGGTGGCCAGGGAGGCCTGTGCCTCCCCCAGCCCTCAGCTGCCCGAGGGCCGTGGGGCTTGCAGGTGGACGTGCTGGCGGCTGGACTGTCCTGAGGGCGTGCACATATCCATCCATCCGTCCACCTGTCCATCCCCTGCCCCCTTCCCAGCTCTCCCTGCCCACAGAGCTGAACTCCGTTAGACAGGACCCCCACGGCCCACGCTGACCCTCCCCGGGGGACGCACACTCTTTCCCCTCCCGGCATTTTTCACCATCTCAGTCGAGAAGGAGCGCACATGTTTGCCTGGTTTCTTGTCCATCAGCCCCACTGGAACGTCAGGGATTTCTGCCTGGCTTGTTCTGTGTTTTTTGGTTTTGGTTTTTGTTCTGTGTTTGGAAGCCAGCGAGCACACAACAGTGGCTTAGCAAACACATGCTGAGGGAGCCTGGGCAGTTTGCAGGAACCGGCAGGGAAGAGCGTTAAAGCAGAGATCACGGCCGGAATGTCCGAGAGGGCAGCCACCTGGGTTGGGGAGGAATCCATCCTGGGGCTGCGGCGGGTGGGATGGTGGCCCCCATGTCCACAGCCCCCCGGAACCTCAGGGCAGCCCTTATTTGGAAACAGGGTCTTTGCAGATGTCTTGAGATGGTATCGTCCTGGATTGAGGATGGGCCCTGAGTCCAATGACAGGTGTCCTTAAAAAAAGGACAGACAGACACACAGGGAAGATGCCATGTGAGGACGGGCCACCAGAAGCTGGAAGGGACAAGGAAGGACCCACCCCTAGAGCCTCTGGAGAAAGCGTGGCCCTGCCGACACCTTGGTTTCGGACTTCTGGCCTCCAGAACCGTGAGACCATAAACGTGTTGTTCGAAGCCCCCCAGTATCACGACGGCCTCAGGCCACTCACAGAGGGACTAAGGAGCCTCAAGCCCCTTCCACAGGAGGGACAAAACCTTTTCCCCTGAATTTCCACCCCAGGTGGAGAGGGGGTTCCTCCCCGCCTGAACCCCTTTCCTGGGCCCAGCCTCCATAAGAGACCTCACCACTCCTCCTGCCTCAGTTTCCCCATCTGTCTGACGAAGATCATCCTGGGCAGTTGGAACTGTCATGATCCACACTTTCCAGGTGGGGAAACTGAGGCTTAGGGTGGTGAACAGCTGCTATGTGTGTGTGTGGTTGTGTGGCAAAATCGGGCCAGCTGAGCCAGGGGCCGCAAACCTCCCCCCAGGCCAAATGGTGGGCAGACAGGCAGTGGCAAAGAGTGGTCAGACCCCTGTGGGGCTGGAGTATTGATGCAAGGCCATAAAGGGGGGACTGCAGGGCCCCCCAGCTGCCAGTGGAGGGGGTGGCGTTAATGGCCATCGCTTCGGGCATCTGACAACAAAGACGGGCAGTAAAGGCTGCTGGCTTTATGGGGCTTGGCCCCCAGTTCCGCTCCCCTGCAGGGTGGGTCGAGTCCTGGCCAGCCAGCTGGGGCTGCCCACCAGGCCCCAAGATTGAGGGAACTGACGACGGTGTCTAGGCCCACCATGGTGGTATCCAGGCCCCCCCTTGCAGCCCAGAGCTCAGAACTGGCAGGAAACTTGCCCAAGGTTGCACCTCCAGGCCACAAAGATCCCATGCCAAGCCCATGCCTTGGTTCCCACCTGGGTTCTCTGGGCCCCACTCCCAAGGTGGACCAGAAGGTACTGAACTTGGCCTCAGAGGCTGCCCGCCACCCCAGCCACAAACCAGGGCTGGAAATTGGGTAAAACCTCCGGAAATCCCTTCCCTTGGGTTGAGGGTGGAGATAAGCCATCCGGCCCTCCCTTCTCCCCCCAGCCTGATTTCCTGGGCTGGGGGGAAGTGCTGGGTCCTAGGGGAGAAGGGGTATTGCGGGGGGGAACATCCCAGCCCTCTGCTCCTGACTGCTCCAGCGATAAATCCACCCTCAACGCCCACCTGGAGGTCCCACAACTCCATTCCCCTCCCACCCCCCGCCCCCAGTCCTTGCTGTTTCTCACACTGGCCCGGCCTTTGCCCTGGGTGTTCCACTTGCCTGTAAGGAACTTCCCAGCTTTCCCCCCAGCTCTCCACACTGCAGGCCTCCGAGGGGCCTCCCCACCTCCCTGGGGACCCCCCATGTTCTCCTGTATTGCGGCCTCTGTCCTCCATCTTCAGCTGGCACTTCTGATCCCCCTGCAACACTTCGCCTGATCGTGGGTGATTTTCTTGCTCGACGCCACCCTTTTCCTCCCTGGCCCTGGATGCTGTCTGAGCCGTGGTGGAGTTTACACCCGTCTCAGTTTTTGTACTTCTGTCCCACTGGAAGGCCAGGGCTTTCTGTTGGGTTTGTTCTCGTTGTCTAGAAGCTGGCGAGCACACCAGAAACCAGAAAGCCAAACCCACTGCTGTCAGGGTCAATTGTGACTCATAGCGACCCTACAGGACAGAGTAGAACAGCCCCATAGGGTTTCTAAGGCAGTAATCTTTACATACACGGACTGCCACATCTTTCTCCTGAGGAGCCGCTGGTGGGTTTGAACCGCTGACCTTCTGGTTGGCAGCTGAGCGCTTTAACCACTGCACCACCAGGGCTCCTCAGCAAGTGCACAGTAGCTGCTTAATAAATGCTCCTTGAATGGACATGGGGACGTGGGGACGGGGACACTTGCCCCCACCATCCTGGTCTAAGTCTGAGGTATGTCCATTTGTCGGGGGCCTGAAGTCCAGCCCAGGGCAGAGGCAGCCAGCAGGTGCTCTATCTGTGCACATCTCCCTTCTCTGGTTTCTACCTGACAAGTCGGGGAGGGGGGTGGCTGTATCCTCACCCCCTGCCTGCCCACTCCGTGAATCGCCAAGGTTACGCTGAGTAAGTGTCAACCTCTGCCTCCCATTCAAGTCCTTGATCAGGTTCTCAGGGGACTGGTAAAGGTGAGGGGCGTGGGAGTCTCCCCATTCCGGGCCTCAGTCTCTGTGCGGGTTCCACACACAGGGAGTCGGAATGTCCCTCAACCGAGGTGCTGAGGCTGGAAAGCCACAGTCACCCCACTGATGGCTGCCCCCCTGGTCCTGTCCCTGCCTCTCCACTCTCCCCAGGCCCTCCCTCCCCTCCTTGCCAGCCCCTTCCCCACTCAACAGCCAGGAGGGCTTTTCCCAGCAGCCTCAACATGGCTCTCCCTGTTTAAAGCCTCCCATGGCTTCCCTCAACCCTCCAGCCAGAGCCCTCACTTCTCCCCCAGCCCCTCCCCTCCTATCCTCCTCTCCTTCACACCCCTCCCTCTGGCCCAGCCACTAGGGGCCCTCGGTCCTTTCAGCTGCTTCCTGAACAAACTACGAATTCCCACCTCAAGCCCTTTGCACTGGCCGTTCCCTCTGCCTGGAATGCTGTTCTCTGAATGGCTCCCTCCCTCCCTCCCAGCCCCCTCTCACTCTCTGGCTCCTTCTTCCTGCCTTGGTTTCCTTCTCAGCCCTCTGCCCAGCTCCTGCTACATGTGGGTTTGGTCAGTGAGCAAGGCAGGGGGCAAACTGTAGGTGCTCAATAAGCATTTGCTGGATACAAAATGAGGTGTTATGGCCCCTGACACTCCTCCTTGCTCTAGGACAGAGCTGGGTCCCCAGGGACAAGGGGCAGGCGGGGGAGGAGGATCTGGGAGGCTAGGCAGCTGGGTGGGGAGGAAGCAGATAGAGCGGGAAGGTGCTCAGGTGGGGGCCACAGGCTGCAGGGGGGTGGGGGGAAGAATGAGAGGGCCCTCCCAGCCTCCTCCTCAAATGGGCAAACAGGAAATTCTTGTTTGTGGCGAAACGGTGAGCTTTTTCACCACCACAAGGAGAGAAATGCTCACTGAGGTCAGTGGGGTTACATAGCTGACCATGCTGAGATAACCCTGAGAGCTCCAGAGAGTGGAGGGGCCCCCCCAGCCACTCCCCAGGGCACAGGAAGGGGCAGGAGAGCCTTCCAGTACCAGGAGCTCAGCCCCACCACAGGACTCCTCTCCTGCATACCACCTCCCAGGGCAACCTGTCACCCATGGGAGGTGCAGGCCAGATGGAGGAGGACACCCAGCTGAGAGGGAGAACACAACCAGAGAAGGCAGATGCAGCCAGAGAAAGGGGGACATAGGTGGAGAAAGGAGGGACACAGAGAAATGGGGGACAGATAGAGAAACGGAGGACACAGCCAGAGAAAGGGGGACATAGGCAGAGAAAGGGGGGACACACCCAAAGAGGGGGCACAGCCAGATAAAGGGGGGACACAGATGGAGAAAGGGGGGACACTGACGGAGAAAGGCGACATAGTTGGAGAAGGGGGGGCACTGCCAGAGAAAGGCGGGATCCAGCCAGAGGAGCAGGGAACCCAGTTGAGAGAGGACCCAGCCGGAGGAGGGGAGGACACAGCTGAGGGGGGGAACCCAGCCACAGAATGGGGTGATCCAGCAGAGGAAGGGGGACCCAGCTGGAGGAGATGGGACACAATTGATGGGGGAACACAGCTGGAAAAGGGGGAACCCAGCTGCAGAAGGGGTGACCCAGATGAAGAGGAGGACGACCCAGATAGAGGAGGGTGTGCCGGCGGCTGTCAGGGCCCAGCACACTGGAGGACCCCTCCCCAGTCTCGGTCCAGCTGGACCCAGTGTGGGGCCGAAGGTCACAGTGCCTGCAATCCCCCACAGGCCACCCCCCCGGCAATCATGCCAGGTTCCCATTACACCATGGGAGCCTGGGGCAGGGTCTGCCCAAGGCCAAGGGGCCCAGGCTATAAAGTAACTACCCACAGGGCCCCTGGGAGAACCTTTGCCCCCACAACGACTGTCTGCTCAGCCCCCTCCCGGGGACAAAGTCCACGAGGCCCCACTTGGGGACAGGCCGCTGGGCTGGCAGGGGGACCCCAGAGTGAGAATGTTGGGAGGAGGCGAACCCAGCCTTGTCCTTCGTAACACGGACAGGGACGTTCATTTCCTTCATCATCACAGGAATGGGGAAAAACCAAGAAACAACCTAAGCGTCCAGCATTCAGGGACCAGCTGGACCTGAGCTATAGAGACTATGAACGATTGCAGAGAACGTTGCCACGGCAGAAAGGCCCGGAGGATGGAAACAAAAGGGTATATTTTTGCACTGTGCAACATGGCTAATGGAAAACCCAAAAAAACGTGTTTTCTCTAAGCCAGATATAGGTTTGCAAATACTCAGAGAGGGCGGGATCGGTCTTACTCAGCAGCTGCCACCTTCTGGCCAACCGCCCAAGCCACCGTGTGCCGCATGCCCAGCGGGCCAGCTCTCAGCAGCTCCTGGGTCAGAGAGGAAAAGGGGGAGACCACCCAAGGGAGCCCGAGAACCATGGGGGGAATCTGAGCCCGCTCGGAGGACCCTCTAATGAACAACAACAAAAAAATGAATAAATAAATGAACAATTGAATGAATAAATGAGTGATCAAGCAGGGCTGGGCAGGTTCCAACAAATTTAGCTTTAAAATCTCACCTACTCTTTAAATATCTTTAAAAAAAAATGTACTGAGGTAAAATTCACAGAACGTAAAAGAACCGCTTAGAATTGTACGATTGCGTGGCATTTAACACATTCATGTTATGCCGCCACCACCTCTGTCTGGTTCCAGAACCTTCTCCCCACCCCAAAAGGAAAGCCCGAGCCCACTAGCAGCCACCCCTCATTCACCGTCCTGCAGCCCCTGGCAGCCATTCATCCGTCTCTATGGACCTGCTTGTTCTGGACTCACAGAGATGGAATCAGGCTCTTTGTGGCCTTTTGTGACTGTCTGCTCTCACCCAGCGTGGTGTCTTCAAGGCTCATCCCCACCAGAGAGCGTATCAGGGCTTCACTCGTTTTACGACCCCGCGGTGGGGATGGACCACGCTGCGTTGAAACATCTGCGGACAACACTTGAGTTGTTTCCGCCTCTGGGCTGCTGTGAAGAGCGCTGCTCAGAACCTCTGTGCAGAACCTCACCTACTCCTGTATCCTTCGGGTTTCTGACGAGAACTGATTCTTTGGGACTCCTGGGACTAGACTGAAACAGAAGCTGCAGCTGGTTTTGATCTCCCCCAAATCGGCCATAAAACACTCAAGAGAAACCAGGAGGGCAAATCAGATGAGGCTTCCTCCTGGGGGCGAGGGTCTGAGGGGCTCTGAAATCTTTACATTGCAAGTTCAGTTTGTAGCCCTCTGTTCAAATGTCAACCATGGTTCCCTACTGCGCTCAGGAGAAGCCTAAGCTCCTGACGGCTGGGCCCCCGTTCCCTTTCCAACCTCACCCTGTTCCGGCTCACTCCCACCTCAGGGCCTCTGCGCTGGCTGGTCCCTCTACCTGGAGTGTCCTCCTCCCCCTGCTGCAGCCTCTTGTCCCTCAGGGAGTCTGCCTGACCCTACTAATGTTCCTGACTCCGCACCTGCCCTGGTCACTCAGTCAGACCTTTATTTTGGGATGGTTTCTTTACTGTCTGCCTCCCTACCAACTCCCCACCCAGACGGAGGCCCATTAGGGCAGAAACTGGTTTGGCTGGCTGCCCAGCACAGCACTTGGTATACAGCAGGTGCCTATTAACGTAGGATGGAAGCAAAGAGGGCACAGGTGAGCTGGTCTCCATTCTGGCACCGTCACAGCCTTGCTGGCGTCCCTGTTCGCACAGCCCCCATCCCCAAGGCCACGCTGATAAAGCCCCTCAAACATTATTGGGCACTGCTGGCCCCGAGATCGCTTGAGATGACTCAGCACTTGCGACTGCTGTTGCCGGGGCCCCCAGGTGGGCAGGGAGTGGTCGTCCCTGGGGGCCGCCCTGAACCTCAGTCCTTCACGGAAACGCCCACGGCTGCCTGGTGGGGGGGCGGGGGCGGGCCCGGCATGGCTTCCCCTTGAGCCCATTCTGCAGCTGGGGAAACTGAGGTGAGAGTGGGGGCAGGGCACATCTGGTGACTGGCCTCACCCTGGAGCTTGCAGAGCACCAACGACCTGCTAGGTGCTTTTTACACAGGTGTTTCCTCGTGTTGTTGGTTCACAGCCGCATGAGGCAGGGAAAGATATGGTCTGGAGTATGCCCCTCACCAGAGGTCACCTGGCGGTAAGCGGCAGGGCTGGGCCTTGACCCAGGTCTCATCTGACCGCACAGTCCCACCTGATGACCTGTCGCCGCACAGGGACCTGAGAACACCAATGAGCAAGAGGACAAATGGAACGATGAATGGAGGGATGGGTGGGTGGCTGGACAGACAGGTAAACGGGTGGATCAGTGGATGGGTGAGAACGGGGCTCAGTGGCGACTGCAGGAGGTTAGTTGGGTGGGAGAGCCTGGAGCCTGGAATCCCTCCCAACTGCTCACTGGGGGTGGGGGGGGCAGGGGGCGGGGGGACGTGATCAAAAGCCAAAGCCAGCACCATGACCCCCCCTCCTAGCTCCTGGGGGCATCACACAAGGACTCCGGCCCCAGAGGAGGACGGAAACCGAGCCAGGCCACACAGCCGTGGGGAGCCGTGTCAAGCCCCCAGGGTTTTTGCCAGGACAATCCACTTTGCAGCCATTACTGAGAACCTCCTGTATGCCAAGACTGGACACTGGGGACACAGGGTGCCCGAGAGAGATCAGGGGCTGCCCTTAGGGAGACCCAGGCCAGTGGAGGAGATGGAGAATATCAAATAGAAGCGCAAGACAGGTGTCAGCTGGGGGCCCAGAGAAATAAGACAGCATCGCAGCATTAGGGGAGGGCAGGGTCCCCCAGTACCTGGCACACTAGAACCAAAACAAAACCCACTGCTGTCAAGTTGATTCCAGCTCACAGCAAGCCATGTGTGTTAGAGTAAAACTATGCTCCACAGGGTTTTCTTAGCTACAATCTTTACAGAAGCAGATTGCCAGGACTTTATTCTGTGGTGCCGCCAGATGGAACTGAACTGCTAGACTTTATGTTAACAACGTTGTTGTTCTTAGGTGCCGTTGAGTTGATTCCGACTCATGGCGGCCCCGTGTGACAGAGCAGAACTGTTCCATAGGGTTTCCTAGGCTGTAATCTTTACGGGAGCAGGTTGCCAAGCCCCTCTTCTTCAGAGCGGTTGGTGGGTTCAAGCCACTGACCTTTTAGTTAGCAGCCGAGGGCTTAACCATTGTGTTACCAGGGCTCCTTTTTAGATTAACAGACAATCAGAAACTCTTTGGCACCCAAGGCCCTGCCCAGCACGCAGGAGGGCTTAGTCAATGTCTGCTGTTCGACCTCGGGCCCTGTCCTGCCCTCTCTGGGCTCTGCCTCCCACGAACCCCCTCCTGGCTGCACCTGACCCTGGGGGCTCCCCGCCAGGCGGCCCTTTCGTTTCCCGTTTCCTGTCATCACTCCAGGCGGCCGGCCTTGCGGACGCAGATGCTGCAGCCGGCCCGGCAGGCTTGCAGGAAATTGGGGAACTGATTCTGGGCAGGGCAGAGACATCCGGCCACTCGGCCACCCCCCCCATTGGCCATGGTCCCTGCTCTGAACAGACACAACACCCCCCCCCGCCCATGAGATATTAATAAAAACGTCTTTAAAAGCATGACACACATGTATTCGCACAGGCTGGCATCTGTGCTTCTCTAGATTTTCTGACTGCAAGGTTCCAGGGACGTTCACAGACACTAAACCCTTCTTTTTCTCTCTTGGCCAGGCATTCATGAGATCAAGGGCCACCTTGGACCATCGGTGTTCTCATTCGTGAAGTGGGTGGGATGCACAGGGGGCATTCAGGTGAGGACCAGGACAACTGAGGGAGTACGCTGTTCAGGTGGGATGGGGCGGGGCAGGGGGGCTGTCTCGGGCAGAAGAACAAGGGGGGTTGCTTGTTGTTGTCGCTGTCTACTCAATTCTGACTTTTAGTGACCCCACCTGATAGCACAGACCTGCCCCATAGGGTTTTCTAGGCTGTAATCTTTACAGAAGCAGATCACCAGGTCTTTTCTTCTGCGGAGACGCTGGATGGGTTCAAACCGCCAACCTTTCAGTTAGCAGCCCAGTGCTTGACCGTTTCGCCACCAGGGCTGATTCAGGGCGTTGCTTACCAATCCCATTTCACAGTTGGGGAAACTGAGGCCCATGGAGTTGGGGGGGCACCAGTAGGCTGGCACTGGGGTCGCACCCATGGCAGAGAGCAGCTGAGAGAAACGTCCAGGACGACAGCATGGGGAGGGAGGTGGTCGGCATGACAACGACATGCAAATCTGGGAGCCCCCCACCACCCCTGCGCATCCCCACTGTCCGCATGGGGCCCATGTCACACATGGAGCAACTCAGGCACAGAGAAATGACTGAAATCCAGGATCGAGCCCCTTGGCCGCCTCATCAGGGCCTCGTGGGGCTGGGAGGTGCCGACAAGGTGATGCTCGGTGATACCGGTCCAAAAGCACGGACCCTGGAGGCAGCAGACAAAAGCCGCCAAGGATCAAAAAGCCCCAAGTCAGGAACCTCTCTCCTCTTTAAGCAATGACATGTCTCTCGCGTCATTGCACACGGGGTCCCAGGCCCCCAGGCCTGCCCACTCCAAACCACGCATGATGTTGTTCACTGCGCCTACCAGGGGCTCTGTAACAAAACCCTGGGCCCTCGCCGCCCCGAGCCTCAGTCTCCCCAAGAACGGGGCTGAGAGTGGCCAAGGGTTCAAGGACTGTGAGCAGGGTCTGGTACTAAGGCAGTTAGAAATCCTGCCCTCAGGGCTTCCTGCAAATCTGCCCCAGGCAGCCCCAGAAGGGCTCTCCCTGCCCCCAGTGCAAATACCAACAGTCAGAGTGTTTGAGGGTCAGCCCAGCCAGCAGCAGGTATGGGGCACCCACGGGGCCGGAGCATCCTGCCCTGGCTGTGCCAACTGGGTCCTCACAGATGGGCACTTGGGGCAGACTTGGCCCACAGTCACGGCAGGAAGGAAGGGCTTACTTCCCCTCTCCCGCCCAGGCGTCAAGAGGAAGGGGCCCCAGGGGTTTAGGGCCTGGGTCCCCGCCGGAGGCTCTGCAGATCCCTGGCCAAGGGCAGTGGATAAGGACGGCCAGTGGTGTGCACAGACCCAAACACATTACATCTGCGTTCAGGCCACCTGCCTGAGGCTGAGGCCGCCAGGGCACACAGCTGGCGCCTAGTACATGCCTGTTGTTCCTTCACTAGGAGCGGACTTGAAGGCAGGTTCCGGATAAAGGGAAATTAGTGACGATGATAAAAAGCACCCCTTGAAACACTGTCCCCACTTTATAGACGAGGAAACCGAAGCAGGGCCAGGCAGAGCCTGGCTGACCTCTCCCTGCCCCATACTTGTTCCATCAACGGAATTAACAACCTCAGAAGCAACCGTACGTCCTGCCACCTTTCCAAGAATCCATGCGCCCCGTCCTGGGCGGTGGACCAGCCGGAGGGGGACAAGGAGAGGGCGGGCGGCCCAACAGCCGGGCAGGGTGCCAGCTGAGGCAAGGGCCGCCGCCAGGGGCGGGGAGCGGCGGGAGGATCCATGCCCAAGCATGCCTGTCCCACTGAGGGCTCGTGGGGCTGGGGCCAGCCGCCTGCCTCGCCCTGGGAAAAGGGCAGTTAGAGGGGAATTACGGGGTGGTGTGGTGGGGGTGCGGGGGGGCGGAGGTGCAGAGAGAAGGACAGACAAAGACATACACACAGACAGACAGGGCTTGGGCTTGAGCGCCAATCCCTCAATTAAAAGCAGGGTGACTTCGGATGGGGCACCCCTGTCCAGCCCCTCTGGGACCCTGGGCCCAGCCAGCGACTCTGGGAAAATTTATTGGGCTTTCATTAAAGGGGGGTGATCAGGACAATGATTACAGAGGGAAGGGTGGCTGGCCCCCCACCCCCTGCAGATGGGGCACTGTGCAGGGGTGGGGCCAGAAGAGCCAGAAGCTGGGCTGCAGCAGGGCCCTTGGAGCTGGGGGACCAGGGAGCCGCTGTGTCCCCACCTGACATGATCGCAAATTCAGAAGACTCCCATCCAAGGCAACGGGCTTGGCGCCCCGAGAGGTGGGGGGTTCCAGGCACAGCTGCCACGACAGTCAAGGCTGGACCAATCCCAGGACCTTCGGAGACCCCTCATGGGACAGATGAAAAAGACACATGGCCACATGCCAAGGCCTGAGGACGCTGCAGCCACGAGAGAGACCGCTGGACACATGGACACCCATGTGGCCCTGAACACAGACACGCTCACAGACGTGCATATGGACACGCTGATGCCCCTGCGGACGGACAGACTAAGCACAGGGACAAGCCCAGGCACCCAGACACAGACACAAACACAGACACGCCCGCGAGATAAGGCCAGCACCCAGCCCTGTGACTCCGCCCTGTGCCTCCGAGCACCTCTCACGCAGGAAACGGGGTCACAAGAGCGGAAGTCACCTGCTTCGTTCATGGACGTGCCCGGCTGGGACAGGGCGTACACGGCAGGCACTCACTAAATACTCAGATCCAGGCGTGAACGAAGACCCTGGTGGCTGTGGTCCACTCCCATCTCATGCCCCACCCACAAGGCAGACAGGGACCCCTGGGAAAAGCCAATCCTCAATCACCTGCCTGGGGCATGGACCTACCCAGCAGGGAAGCCAAGACCCAAGAGTCAGGGGCCTTCTCTATGATCAGAGCATCCTGGGGCCACAGCAGCAAAGACCCACACACGGCGCAGCACAAACAACTGAGATTTATTCTCCCACAGTTCCGGAGCCCAGGTCCAGATTCAGAGTGTGTGCTCCCTCAGGAGGCTCTCGGGGAGGGTCCTCCTTTGTCTCTTCCAGCTGCTGATGGCTCCAGGCGTTTCCTTGGCTCCTGGCCACATCACTGCAGTCTCTGCTTCCATCATCAGGAGGCCCCTGCTCTCAGCCTCTGTGTCCAAATCTCCCTCTTCTTACAAGGACAGCAGTTACTGGCTTAAGAACCCACCCTATGGTGGTTCTGGTGAAGATTAGACCACAGCCTTCAGTGTGGATCACACCTCAACACAAAAAGAACAAAAACCCTCACCACTGGACCAACGAGCAACATCACGATAAACGGAGAAAAGATTGAAGTGGTCAAGGATTTCATTCTACTTGGATCCACAATCAACGCCCATGAAAGCAGCAGTCAAGGAATCAAAAGATGCATTGCATTGGGCAAATGTGCTACTAAAGATCTCTCTAAAGCGCTGAAAAGCAAAGACGTCACTTTAAAAACTAAGGTGCACCTGACCCAAGCCCGGTGTTTTCAACTGCCTCATATGCGTGTGAAAGCCAGACAGAGAATAAGGAAGACCAAAGGAGAACTGATGCCTTTGAATTATGGTGAAGAATACTGAATACACCATGGACTTCCAGAAGAATGAACAAATTTGTTTTGGAAGAAGTACAGCCAGAATGCTCCTTAGAAGAGAAGATGGTAAGACTTTGTCTCATACTTTGAACACGTCATCAGGAAGGCCCAGTCCCTGGAGAAGGACATCATGCCTGGAGGGTCCGTGTAAAAGAGGAAGACCCTCATGGAGATGGACTGAGACAGTGGCTCAAACGTAACGATTCTGAGGATGGTGCAGGACTGGGCAATGTTTTGTTCTGTCATACACAGGGTCACTATGAGTCGAAGCCAACTCGACAGCACCCAGCAACAACTATGGTGGGTTCAGCAGTAGAATGCTCTCCTTCCAAGCAGGAGCCAGGTTCTCTTCGCATCCAACATAACCTCACGTAGCAGTTACCACCTGTCTGTCAGTACGGGCTTGCATGTTGCTATGATGCCGAACAGATTGCAACTAAGAGACTAGGAAAAAAGGCCTGGTGATCAGCTTCTAAAAATTAGCCACTGAAAACCCTATAGACCACATCATTCCGATCCACAACCTATCACGAGAATGGCGCAGGACGGCCAGCATTTGGTTCTGTTGTGCACGGGGCTGCCACGCGCCTGGGCCAACTCGATGGTGGCCAACAGCAGCTACTCAAACACGACTTTACGTCAGCTCATTACTTCCGCAAAGACCCTACTTCCAAGTAAGGTCTCATTCTGAGGTCTGGGGGGACACTGTTCAGCCAGGGACAGGTTTCTTCCTGGAATGTGGTTTCTATCTGTCCCCTTCTTCACCGTCTAGGAGGCCCCTGAGGCCGCTGCAGCTGCTGTGCACAGGACATGCACGTTGGACACTCAAAAAGTATGGGCGGCAGGCCTGCGGGAGTGGTGGGGTGCCAACTCCACACCCATCCCAGCCCCCTGCTCCCTGGTCCGGAGCACGGGACCAGCTGCACTCCTCGCCAGAGCCTTCAATGGGCAGATTAGTTACCATTTAACCCTATGACCCCCAATTGTCCCTTGGCTGTGCGCCGCCGGACAAGCGGAGAAAGGGCGGTCTATGCCCCGCCCCTGCGTGTGCCCACCCACCGGGTGCACACCCTGTGGCTGCCCCCTGACCCGGTGGGGCCTCAGGCCTGGCAACTCACGTCTCATCCTAAATGGGGGTCACTAGGCCGTCGCAAAGGGCCAGTATCCGCTGCAGTCAGCACCCCAAATTGGCTGCCCATGGGGTAGATGCCAGCAGCCGGGGCAGCGTCAGTCCCGCTCCAGTTGGAGCCAAGAAGTGGAGAATTAAGGGGCTTGGAAGGACCTGGAAATAGACCCTTGTGTCAGGTGGGGAAACTAAGGCACAGAGAGGGTGCTGCTCAGGTCACATGGCCGGGAGGGGACAGCATTTGAACCCGGATCCCTCCATGCTCCAACCTCAGCCTGCTCCAGACCCCTCAGCGGGCAAGGGAGGCGGGTTGACCTGTGCCCACTCCAGCTGATTTTAACCACTGACCCCAAGACGCAGCTCTGTGAGCCTACACCATGGCTAATGGTTAACCAGCTCCTCTAACAGCAAGCTCCCTGCGGCCTCCTGGAGCAGGGGCCCCACGAGATGAATAGGCCACCCCACCACAGGCATGCACGTGCTCACTAACCCTCGCCATCTACACACTTCGGCTCAGACGTGCACACAGGCTCTGCACAGACACCCCCACATCTAAACAAAGAGTCCCACAAGGTGTCACCCCATCACATACACATGGGGGCACAGATACTCGGGCGGCCCCCGTGTGCAGGTTCAAGCCCACCCACTCTGCACGTGCAGATTCCAGACACATATGCTGCCACGCCACACATGGGCACACGGAAAGGCCACGTCACATAGTGGGCACCCCACATACCCAAACACACCAGGCGCCATGATGTACACGCAGATACGTGAAATGACAGATGAACGCAAACGACGCCGTCAGAGACGGAGCACTGCCGTTGCTGGGTGCCGTTGAGTCAGCTCCGACTCCTAGCGACCCCACGTGACAGGGTAGAACTGTCCCATAGGGCTTCCTAGGCTGTAATCTTTACAGAAGCAGACGGCCAGGCCTCTCTCCTGGGGAGCCACTGGGGGGGTTGGATCCACCAACCTTTCGGTTAGCAGCCGAGTGCTTAACCACTGTGTCACCAGAGCTCCTTAACGAAACGTTATTCAGCCACAAAGAGAAATGAAGCCCTGGTGCATGTCACAACGTGGGTGAACCTTGAAAACATCAGGCTGAGGAAAATAAGTCAGTTACAAAAGGACAAACACCGTATGATCTCAGTTATATGAGACAAGCAAACACATAGAAACCAAAGGCAATTTGTGGTTACCAGGAGGGGAAGGAGAAGCTTCGGCCCGGGGGCAACGAGGCTGGGCTCCTGGTGGTGGAACGATCTGGAAGAGGCAAGCGAGGATGGCCGCACCACGTGAAGGACACGGTCACCACGCTGTATGTGGAGAAATGGTCCACACGGCGTGTTTTGTTGTGTTTTCACGATTAAAAAAAAAAAGATTTAAACGTTACAAAAAAAAAAAGTGCTGCCAGATGTATCCACACAGCCACGCACAGGAGACCCACGGACACGCACACGCTCGCCTGTAACGGGGTGGGGGGCACCAAGGACACCAGTGCCCACCGCTGCGTATGTACTTATTCATTTAGTAGGGAGTCCCTGGGTGGCAAAAACAGCTAAGCGCTCGGCTGTTAGCAGAAAGGTTGGCAGCTCAAACCCACCTAGAGGTGCCTTGGAAGAAAGACCTGGTGATCTGCTTCCGGAAGGTCACAGCCTTGAAGACCCTGTGGAGCAGTTCTGCTCTGCACACTTGGGGTCACCGTGAGCCAAGAGCGACTTGACGGGCACCAACAACAACAATCCATTTAGTATCTGGCCCAGCTCACGATGTAGGTATTACTGCTGCCCTTATTCTGCACACAAGGAAACTGAGGCCGAGAGAGGCAAAGCAACTTGCTCAAGGTCACACAGCCCGCACACGGCAGAGCCGGGGCTCAGCCTGTTGCCAGAAGTACTGAAGATGCTCCTGCCAGACCCTGCTTGGGCGAATGCAGACCCTGGCCCTGGACCCCCCAGCCACGTGACCAAGTGCCTCACTGCGTACACGCGTACAGCCAAGTTGCGGGCCTGACCGGACGCGGCCCACCACGCCCATCCCCAGCCAGGGCGCTGAGTAGGGCGGCCACTCTGCCCCCCAGGCACCGCTCCCTGCTAGGGCCGCGTGTGTTATTAGAAAGCGCGGGGCGGGGCCGGGGCGCTTGGCAGCAGGCAGCAGGGTGGGGAGCTGGTGGTGGGTGTGGGGCCAGGCTTGGCGGCGGTGACCCGGTGGCTGAGCGGCGGGCAACAGCCCGATAAGGTTCTTCCGGCTGAGTCAGCATGGTTCCTGGTGCTGGCACGGGCCGGGAACCATGCCAGGGGCTGGTGGGTGGGCACCCTCCCCAAGTGCCATGGCCCGGCTGGTCCCATGCCAGCAGCCGCAGCGCCTTTGATGAGGCAGTGGGGAGGGCTGGGCTCCTGAGGGGCTTCCGATCCCCCTGCCCTGCCCACACACGCCACCCAGGCTCTGGTGCCTAGGAAGACACCCGGCTGGCACTGGGGACCCAGGGACCTGGCTCCTGGCCCACTCAGCAAACACTCTGCCTCCAGCACTCAAGCCAGCGCTGGGCTCTGAAGCTGCTGCCTGGCTGCCGGGCCTTTGCCCACACTGACCCTCCACCCAGAATCCCTGCATCTCTGGCCAAGTCCCAACTCACCCTTCTGTCCAGCCCCGCAGTCCCGGCCACAGCACTGGCCTCATCCACTCCTGCCTGGACCGTGGACTCCTCCATTCTCTCCCCAGCACAAGTCCCCAGAGAGGGCTCCTCCTGGCATCTCTCTCCCTCCCCAACTCCATGACTCCCCTTTAACTCCATTCCTGGGCCCACCTTTGATCTCCCCTACCGGCTTGCCCACTCTTCCCCTCCCACTTTATGAGCCAGCCACACTGCTCCAGAAGCCCTTCTCTGGCTACCTGGTGAACTCCTACACAACCTGTGAAGTCCCAGCTCCAATGCCCCATCTCTGTGCAGCCTTCCCTTCACTCCGCCTTCCTCCCTTCTAACTTCTGGTGGGAAGAGTGAGCCCCGTTTCGAGGCCTTGTGTGTATGTAAATGGATTAAGCTGTTTTGCGCTTTTCTTTGTAGGGGCTCACTGGTGTCATCGGTCTCAGTCTGGCTCCCGACCCCAAAACAAAGATCTGGGCCATAGACCTTCATGACCCAAACAGCCCAGAGACAACAGTAATCGGGGTGGGGGGGCTCCCAGGCAGGGTGAGGGAAACGTCTGCCACCCCCTCCTTGAGCCCCTGCAAGTCTAACCCCCCCCTCCCCCACTGCCCCAGCGACTTCCAGGAGTGGAGGCTCTTTAGTGCAGTTGTTTATAACAGCAAAGCAACCAAAAACCCCATCAACAGAGGAAACAGAGCATCACGTTGGGGTACGACCCAGAACCAGAGACTCAGAATTCTCTGGTACAAAGGGACGGACAGACAGACAGACGGACAGATGGACAGAGGCACACTGAGGTGACAACACAGCCCATTAAACTCAGCATCTGGTGGAAGCTCTCAGCCCTCTGCAAGATCACACTTTGGAAATCGTGCAGCTTTGTAGGTGTAAATGGACTGAGAAAGGCTGATTGGCAAGGCTGGGGGTCTCAGGTCTTGTTGGAAATGTTCTATTTTTCCCCCAAGGAAAACATTCTCAAGGATATACCTGGCATCAAAAATGGGCTTAAAGCATGTGTGTGTGATTAAAAGATCTCAGTGAACCAGATTTCAGCCTGGCCTCTTGCCGAGGACGCGTGTGAGGTCTGTGGCTTCGCCTCCGCGTTGTCAGGGCTGGTGGCCGAGGCTGACACCTGATGGGCTGGGTCAGGAAGAGGCAGGGAACTACACGGGAGCCCAGGGAAGGGGTGAGGGCCGGGTCGGGTCCACACAAGGGCCAAGTGGCCTCCTGGGGCCGGCTGGGCAGATCTGCTCTCCACCTTTGTCCACACGCCAGGCACCGGTCCTGCCTGACCCAGAGGAGAGCATGGTGTCAAGACCTGCCTGTGCCTACGGCCCAGCTGACCCACCCTGGGCCACCTGCCTCCACCGAGGCCTGGTAAGGTCACCCTGCAGTCAGGCAGTGCCACATCCGAGCCCTGGCCTCCCTGTACACGGCCAAGGCTCATCCTTCCATCCTCCTGGGGCTGCTCCAGCGGGTCCTGCAGTCAAGTCCCAACTCTGACACCTTACCACGTGGCTGTAAACAAGTGGCTTGACTGCCCGTGACTCAGTATCCCCATCTGCACAATGGGGGCAAGAGTGATTACCCTCCTGGGGTCAAGACAACACATAGAAAGCACCCCACCCTGCATGTAGTTAGGGGATGAACACCAGCCATGACTGTCACTTCCACGTCTCTGGGCTCATCTGTGAGTTCTGCGGCCTGCAGATCTTACCTCCCGACGTTTAAGGCAAACCCAAACCACAGAGAGATGCCACTCCCCGCCCACCAGGATGGCGAGGACCAAGAAGTCAGGTGATAACAAGGGTTGGCAAGGATGTGGACAAATCAGAACCCTCATCCATTGCTGCTGGGGTTGTAAAACAGTGTGGTTTCTCAAACAGCTAAACCCAGAACTACCACATGACCCAGCAATTCCACTCCCAGACGTCGCCCCAAAAGGACCGAAAGCAGAGACTCAAACAGATACTTGCACACCACTGTTCACAGCAGTGCTGCTCACAATAGCCAAAAGGTGGAAAACAACCCACGTGCCCATCGACGGATGAACGTGTGAACAAAGCGTGGTCCATCCACAGGATGCAATATTAAAAAAAAAAAAAACCCATTGCTGTTGAGTCGATTCCCACTCATAGCGACCCTACAGGACACAGCAGAACTGCCCCGTAGGGTTTCCAAGGAACTCCTGGTGGATTCGAACTGCTGGCCTTTTGGTTAGCAGCCGTAGCTCTTAACCACTGCGCCACCAGGGTTTCCGGATGGAATATTACTCAGTCATAGAAAGGAATAAAGCTCAGATACATGCTACAACGTGGATAAACCTTGAAAACATGTGCAGTGAAAGAAGCCAGACATAAAAAGCCACACCGTACACGACTCCATTTATATGACCTGTCCGAAAGTAGATGGGTGGGTGCCGAGGGCAGGGCACGATGCGGGGGGCGGGGGGGTTCCTTTTAGGGTGACGAAATATCCTTGAGTTAAATTATGGTTTATAGTTTATAAATTACGGCTGCACACATCTGTGAATATACTAAAAACCGCTGACTTATAAATCAATTACCTACACTGACTTAAATTAACGGATGAATTACATGGTATGTGAACTACATCTCAATAGTGCTGTTTTTAAAACCTCAACATGTATTTGAATTATTGATACTAAAGACTGAAATTCTTAAGCGGCTGAAGATCAAGGATTAAGAGCCTGCAGTTGAGCGACTCAAACAGATACAGGTTCACTGATGTTCACAGGAGCACTGCTCACAGGAGCCAAAAGGTGGAAACAGCCCAGCGGCCATCAACACAGGACGCACGAACACGATTTGGTCCATCCACACAGAAATTATTATTCAGCCATAAAGAGAGATGAACCCTGACACACGCTATGACATGGATGGAACTTGAAAACATGATGCTCAGTGAAATAAGTCAGACGCATAAGGACAAACGCTGTCCCGGGCCACTTGTATGAAATGTCCAGCAGAGACAAACACACGTGGAGACCAACGGTCGTTAGTGGTCCCCAGGGGCGGGGAGAGGCAGGAATGGGGAGTGATTTCATCGGTTCGGGTGATGGCAGTTTTTGGAGCCAGAAAGTGGCGATGGCTGCTCGACGCAGGGAACAGAATTAACGTAGCACTCGAAAACGGTTAAGATGGCAATTTTTTTGTTGTATCTACTTTGCCATGATAAAAATTTTAACAACAGAAAGGAGAGAAAAGTGCCTGTAGATGGATCCCACATGGTCACATTCTAGAGCCTAGGAGCAGCGCGTGAGACAGGAGATCGTCGGACCCCTGGCAACCCCCAGACCTGTGGCTGATGGGATTTCTCGGCTGCTGAGGGTTTGCGGGCGGAAGTCAGCCCTGGGCCCTGCCAAGACCAGGAGGGAAGGGGCAGGGACCGTGCCAAGTGGGCGGCCAGCCGGGATTGCCACGTGCCAGGAAGGGGGTGGGGCGACGCCAGTGTCAACACGGCCTGACATCTGCTGGCTGACTGGGCCAGGCACTGTTGACATTGGTAGTGCAGGTGCTGGCCCAGCTGGGCAGGACGGCGGTGCTGGCAGCTAGCCCAGCCACAGACAAGCCCGGAATAAAATCCCAGAACCACAGGCAGGTACCTCGGCCACCCACAACCCTCCCTTGGCCTCTAAACCCACGTCCCGCGAGACCCGGCCTGGTGCGGTCTTGCCCCTGAGGCACAAGTGAAGCTGATCCTACCTCAGGGCCTTTGCACAGCTGCTTCCTCCACCTGGAGCAGACGGTTGGCTCCTTTTTGCCATGTAAGTTGTTATCGTTAGGTGCCATGAGTCAGTTCCGACCGATAGTGACCCCAAGTAAAACAGAACAAAACACTGCCCAGTCCTGTGCCATCCTCACAATCGGTATGCTCGAGCCCGTTGTTGCAGCCACTGTGTCAGTCCATCTCCTTGAGGATATTCCTCTTTTTCGCTGACCCTCTACCTTACCCAGCATGATATCCTCCTCCAGGGACTGATCCCTCCTGACAACATGTCCAAAGTATGTGAGATATAGTCTCACCACCCTTGCTTCTAAGGAGCATTCTGATTGTACTTCTTCCAAGACAGATTTGTTCGTTCTTTTGGCAGCCCAGGGTGTATTCAATATTCTTCGCCAACACCACAATTCAAAGGCGTCAACTCTTCTTCAGTCTGGCATGCAAATGAGGCGACTGAAAACACCATGGCTCAAGTCAGGTGCATTTAGTCCTCAAGGTGACACCTTTGCTTTTCAACACTTTAAAGAGGTCTCCTGCAGCAGGTGTGCCCAACTGAATGCTTCCTTTGATTTCTTGACTTGCTTGCATAGGTGTTGTTTGTGGATCCAAGTAAAATGAAATCCTTGACTTCAGTCTTTTTTCCGTTTATCATGATGTTGCTCGTTGATCCAGTCGTGAGGATTTTTGTTTTATGTTGAGCTGCAATCCATACTGAAGGCTGTGGTCTTTGATCTTCATCAGTAAGTTCTTCAAGTCCTCTTCACTTTCAGCAAGCAAGGTTGGATCATCTGCATAACGCAGGCCGTTAATGAGTCTTCGGAAACCCTGGTGGCATAGTGGTAAGTGCTACAGCTGCTAACCAAAAGGTCAGCAGTTCGAATCCATCAAGTGCTCCTTGGAAACTCTATGGGGCAGTTCTACTCCGTCCTATAGGGTCGCTACGAGTCGGAATCAACTCGACAGCAATGGGTTTGGTTTTGGTTTCTTAATGAGTCTTCCTCCAATCCTGATGCCCCGTTCTTCATATTTCAGCTTCTCGTACTGTTTGTTCAGCATACAGATTAAATGGGTACGGTGAAAGAATACAACCCTGACACACGCCTTTCCTGACTTTAAACCAATCAGTATCCCCTTGTTCTGTCCGAACAACCACCTCTTGATCTATGTAAAGGTTCCTCATGAGCACAATGAAGTGTTCTGGAATTCCCATTCTTCGCCGTGTTATCCGTAATTTGTTATGATCCACACAGTCGAATGCCTTTGCATAGTCAATAACACACAGGTAAACATCCTTCTGGTATTCTCTGCTTTCAGCCAGGATCCATCTGACATCAGCAATGATATCCCTGGTTCCACGTCCTCTTCTGAAACCAGCCCGAATTTCTGGCAGTTCCCTGTTGATATACTGCTGCAGCCGTTTTTGAACGACCGTCAGCAGAATTTTGCTTGCGTGCGATATTAATGATATTGTTCTATGATTTCCACATTCAGTTGGATCGCCTTTCTAGGCAATAGGCATAAATATGGATCTCTTCCAGTCAGTTGGCCAGGAAGCTGTCTTCCATATTTCTTGGCATAGACAAGTGAGCACCTCCAGCGCTGCATCCATTTGTTGAAACATCTCAGTTGGTATTCCGTCAGTTCCTGGAGCCTTGTTTTTTGCCAATGCCTTCAGAGCATCTTGGACTTCTTCCTTCAGTACCATCGGTTCCTGATCATATGCCACCTCTTGAAATGGTTGAATATCAACCAATTCTTTTTGGTATAGCGGCTCTGTGTATTCCTTCCACCTTATTTTAATATTTTCTGCATCGTTTAATATTTTCCCCATAGAATCCTTCACTACTCCAAGTTGAGGCTTGAACTTTTTCTTCAGTTCTTTCAGATTGAGAAATGCCAAACAAGTTCTCTTTTAGTCTTCCATCTCCAGCTCTTTGCACGTGTCATTATAACACTTTACTTTGTTTTCTCGAGCCACCCTTTGAAATCTTCTGTTCAGTTCTTTTACTTCATCAAGTCTTCCTTTTGCTTTAGCTGCTGGACGTTCGAGAGTAAGTTTGAGAGTCTCCTCTGACATCCGTCTTGGTCTTTTCTTTCTCTCCTGTATTTTACATGACCTTTTGGTCTCTTCATGGATGATGTCCTTGATGTCATTCCACAACTCGTCTAGTCTTCAGTCACTAGTGTCCAATGCGTCAAATCTATTCCTGAGATGGTCTCCAAATCCAGGTGGGATATACTCAAGGTCGTACTTTGGCTCTCCACGACTTGTTCTAATTTTCTTCAGTTTCAACTTGAACCTGCATATGAGTAATTGATGGTCTGTTCCACAGTCAGTCCCTTTTCCATCGTCTCTTTCTACAGATGTAGTCGATTTGATTCCTATGTGTTCCATCGGCCGAGGTCCATGCGTATAGTCACCATTCCTGTTGTTGAAAAAAGGTATCCGCAATAAAGAAGTCGTTGATCTTGCGAAGTTGTATCATTGGATCTCCGGCATCATTTCTATCACCGAGGCCACATTTTCCAACTACTGATCCTTCTTTGTTTCCAACTTTCGCATTCCAATCACCAAAAATTATCAATGCATCCTGACTGCGTGTGTCTGTCAGTCTGTTGTACCGTGGGGGCTTGCGTGTTGCTGTGATGCCGGAAGCTATGCCACTGGTATTCAGACACCAGCAGGGTCACCCATGATGCCATATAAGGCTTGGCCCAAATGTCCCCTCCATAGGGGCCTCCTCAGCTTCTCCAGCTCAAGATGCCAGATGCCGTTTTGTCACTCCGACTGCCTTACTGTTGTTGTTGGTAGGTTATATGGCTTTGAATCAGACTCATGGTGACCCCGTGTGTGCAGAACGGAACGGCTCCACAGGGTTTCTAAGGCTGTGACCTTCCAGAAGCAGATAACCAGGCCTGTCTTCCCAGGCACCTCTGGGTGGGTTTACACCGCCAGCCCTTCAGATAATACCGAGCACTTAACTGTGTGTGACACCCAGGGACTCCTGTCTTATTATCACTTGTCCACTTGCTCATTGACTAATCTTTTCTATCCCAAGACACCAGCTCCCCAGGGCAGGTGTCAGGTTGTTCTGCTGGCAGCTGTGTGTCCCACATGGGGAAACAGCACCCAATCAGTGCTCTTTAGATGTGGACAGACTGACTGCTGACTCTGAGGAGTCCCTGCCCCGCTCTGGCCTCAGTTTCCCCATTTCAGCTTCTCACTGCAGAAAGGCCCCCAGGTAGCCCCCTAGGCGGTGCGACAATGACCCAAGGCAGCCGAGACACCATTATCATGCCCCAGACAAGGGGGATAACGGCTCCCGGCAGCCTGCGCCTCCCTGGGCCTTTGTTCCCGACATACCGAGGGCTCCGGGGTCAGGGCACCTCATCCCTCATCCACCCCGTCCCTCCCGCCTGGCCTGGCCACCCAAAAAATCCCCCATCAGCGATGGGCTCGGGATCAGAGGCTCCTGGGCAGGCGTGGCTGCAGCAGGGGGTAGGGAGTCTTACTGGCTTCTGACCCCACGGGAGCCAGTTTAGCCTCACCCCTCTCTCTGGGCTAGGCTGCAGCCCTGCAGGGTTGAGGTGTCTGTTTGCTTCAGCACCCCAGCCTGGGGCTCCCTGAGGGCTGGGTCCAGGTAGATAGTGAATATCTGGTGAATAAATAAAAATACCTTGTTCTCCAAACTGCTAATTTCTGCTATTTTACACCCAAAGATGTCAGGAGCTTGGTGCCTGGAGGCCCTCCCCCAACACGCTGAACCTCAGTTTTCTCATCTGCACAATGGGGTGAGCAGCAGCCCATGAGCTCAAGTGACTCCTTTCACGGAGGGAAACCGAGGCAACATGGAGCAGGTGGGGCCCATGGATGCCAGGTGACCCTGAGCACCAGCTCAGGCCGATCCCCACATGCAGGGACACGGCGTCCTGCCTGGAGCCCCTCAGGCCAAGCGTGGGGTGTGGCTGATTACACCGTAAAGGAGCCAGTGCTGAGGGGTGACGTCTGCTGGCTGCCAGCCCCTCCATCGGCACCTCTGCCTGAGTCGGGATCTGAGCCGGCGGGAAGGCTGCCCCACCCTGCCAGGGGCTGTCTCAGCAGCTCCCAGACGGGAAGGCGGGCTGGGGCTGGGGTGGGGGGATGAGTCCTTCCTGGGCCCCTGCCAGAAGCTCTCATCCTGCCTGGGCGCCTTCGCCCAAGCTGCCTCTCCACCGAGAGCATGCTCCTCTGACCGCCAAGACCCCACTGCTCCCCCACGCACCCACAGCGCGCCCCTCACTCTGCGGGTCCAGTTCTTTCTTTTTTGTTGTTGTACGTGGGGTCACCATGAGCCGGAACCTGCATGACCACACCCAACAAGGTCTGATACACATCACCACGTGGGTGAACTCAAACACAGGCAAAGTGAAATAAGTCAGACAGAAAAAGACAAGGGTGACTAAAACGTCTACAAAAGGCAAACGCGTAGAGGCAGAAAGTAGGTTAGTTACAGGGGCTCGGGGAAGGGGAGTTATTGGAGAGTACCGGGGTTACTGCTTAAGGAGGGCAGTTTCCTTCCTTTTTTCCCCCTCCCTCCGTTTGCCTGTTGGAGCCTTTTGCCCAGTTTTCCCTACGAGGTTGTCTTTTTCATTATTGATTCGTGTTGTTAGCCGCCGGCCAGTTAATTCAGACTTACGGTGATCCCGTGTGACAGAGTAGAACCACCCCTCAGGGTTTTCAATGTGGCGACCTTTTGGAAGCAGACCGCCAGGCCTGTCTTCTGAGGTGCCTCATGGTGAGTTCAAGCCACCAACCTTTCGGCTGCTAGGCAAACGCTTAACCGTTCGCACCACCGAGGCGCCCAACGTTGATTTGTGGTAACTTTTAATAAATTCTGGATACGAATCCCTTGCTGGTGATATATGTGGGCGAATACCCTCCCCACTCACTTTTTTCTTTATCGTGCTTTATGTGAACGCCGGTCCAGTTTTTAACTCTAACCTTTTTCCGGGATGTCCTCACCAATGAACCAACCACCACATCCCGAGGCAACTTGTGGCCATTTCTCAGAGGCACCTACTGAGGCTCAGTGAGAGGAAGCCTCCAGGACAGGGACTAGTACTCGGCCATTCCCGGAAAGCATCCCTCCCAGGAAGAAGAGTCTCAGAGGATTCTGGAAACCCAGATCCCTGAAAGGCTGCCCCAGGCGGCGCACACATGCCAGCGGGTCCACAGCCCGGGCCTTCCGGGGCACCCTGCCCTGGGAGCCTGCTGAGGCTCCATCCCGGGCCAGGAGGTTCCCGCACTGCGTGGAAGTCCGGCAGGGCCCAGCTGCCCAAGGCTGGGATGCAGCCCCACACATGCCCATCTGGTTCCCATCTGCCCAGCCCAGCGGCTGACTTCAAAGGCTGCCCCGCCCGGCCACTTCCTCTGTCCTGGCCGCCTGCAGGGAGAGGGCCCTGCGCTAGCTTCCTCCTGCCCCTCCCACAGCCTGGGGAGTCCTCTGCCAGGCCTGGGGGCTTCGTCCACTGCTCAGGACCCCTGAGACCCCGGCTGGCCCAGCCTTAACTGCCCACCACAAGTCTCCCCTACAACCACATTAAGTCAGTCACTTGGCGTCCCAGAGGCGGCCGCCCGGGGCCAGCACCACCACGTGTCCCCAGCCTCCCGTCAGCACCAGGGAGCGGTTGGACTTTGCACGACGCCAACGCAGTCACCGCCTGCTCGAGCCCCCACGGCGCCTGCTAACCTCAGCACACCGGACCCCACGCTGCGTCCACAAGGATCTGTCAGCACGCCGCCTGGCCCCCACCTCTCCCGCCTTGCTGCCTGTCTGCCGTCTTCACCGACAATATTCTGCAAACACACCTGGCGCGGTCCAGCCTCCTGGCCTTTGCCCACGTTGTTCCCTCCTTTCTGGAACTCCTTTCCCGCCTTCTCCACCTGCAGCCCTGCCTGTCCATCCGTCATTACTTGAGAGGCCCTGGGGGTACATTGGAGCACCCCCAAGCTGCCACCGCTAGGCTCCAGTTCCCCCATGCACTGAACAGCCACCCACCCCACCCAAAGGAGTCCTGGGTGGGGCCGCCACAGGGTCCCCAGCACCCGACGTGGTGGTAGTGCACAGCAGACGCCAGCCAACTTCCAGGGCCCTGGCCATCACCCACGACCCACCTGCTTAAACTGCTCCTCGTAGGTCCAATCCCCGTGATCCGGCGGCTGCAGTGGGGGTGCCACTTGGGAGGCCCCCCCGGGGTGGCCCGGGCCTGGCCCCTGGCGCTCCTGGCCGCCCAGTGTCCGGGGTACACCGTCACCACGGAAGGGCTGAGGCAGCTGCGCCTTTCGGTGGAACAGGGCACCTGAGCTGATACTGGTGGGGCCCGGGGGGCCCAGCCCTTCCTCTTCATCATCTTCCTCGTCTTCATAGTCATCCTCTTCATCCTCGTCCTCCTCTGCCAGGTCTTCCTCGAGCTCCTCCTCCTCCTCCCACGTCTGCTTCCTGCATGGGCAGAGTCCGGGAGTCAGGGAAAACGGGGGTATCAAGCCCCCACCAGCTCAGGCTACAGAGAGCGCCACACGCAGCCCCTGGCTTAGCGCACTGGTGGCACTTTTTCTGTCCCCGATTCGCCCAGGACAACCCAAGCTGCCCTTGGGCAGAAACCCCAGCCCCTGCCAGCCTATCAAGCTCGCCTCCATCCCTTGCTCCACTCCCGCCACACGGCCTTCCTGGCTGGGTCCTGGAGATGCCAAGCTCATTTCTGCCACAGGACCTTTGCACAGGCAGCTGCTACACCAAGCACAGCACTCCCCACTCCTCCTCACCCTCTGCAGGGCTGTCACCCCCCGCCAAGGAGATCCCTGTCATCTCTATCTAAGGGTAACCCTGACCCCAGCCACCCCCCACCACAACACCTCTGCTTGATTTTCTCAGTAGCCCACATCAAAATCTGCAACTACTCCTCTTTGCTTGTTACATGTTCCCTCAGAAAAATGTGGGCTCCATGAGGCCACTGGGTCTCCCCAGCTGCCAGCACAGACACGGGGGGTGAGGGAGGCACACTGACAAACCAGTCCACACACACTCTCACGGGGCCCTGACCTGAGCCTATCCACAAGGGCTGCAGGGTGGTCACTGGCTCCAAGTGGCTGGTTCAACATAAATCAAGTAACATAAAATTTAAAATTCAATTTTTCGGTCACAATGGGCACCTTTCAGATGATCAGCAGCCACATGTGGCTGGTGTATTGGACGGCACAGACAAGGGAGGGCATTCCCAACTTTTGTAAAGTTCGACCAGATTTCACTGCCCTTGGTAGTCAGCCCCAGGGGTGTGGGGGTTGTGTCTGGTTCACCGCTGTGCCAGGGCACAACCACTCAAGCCCCCATTTACAGGCGACCTGGTTAAGCCTCTAAGAAGGCAACATCCCCCAGGCCCCCCTGGATGCCTCCTGATGTCCTCGGATACCCCCCGACGCCCCTAGACACCTCGGATGTCCCTGGACACCCCCAGACGCCCTCAGACACTCCAAGATGCCCCTGGATACTCCCATACACCCCTAGATGCCCCCAGACACCCTGGACACCCCCAGATGCCCCAGCCCCAACTCACATGTCCTCATCGGAGCCCACATCCTCAAAGTGCCCGTCCCCTTCATCGTGTCCCAGCCCTTCCCTGCCTCGGCCAGGCGGGGCAGGTGAGCCTGGCGCCCCCTCCAAGGCTGCTGTGTCCTCGTCCTCAGAGCCCGGGGGTTCATCCTCAGAGCCGCCACTGGGGCTGGGTGGATGTCCGAGGCCCGCAGCAGCGGCCCGCATTGCGGCCAGCGCGGCCATCTGTGCACGTTGTATTCGGCTGCTCTCGGGCTCCCTGTCCTCGTCCAGGGGGCCAGCACGGGCCCGGGCCGGGGGGCCGGCGGGGGGCTCGGGTGGTGGCTGCTGCCGGGCCTCTAGCTCTTGGCGGGCACGCTGCTGGCGCTGCAGCAGGGTCTCCATGACGGCCTGCAGCTTCATGGCCCTGCGGGGCGGGCCCCGGGCACCGGGGGCGGGCGGCGGGGGCGGCCCCTGCGGGGAGGGGGCCCGGCCGCACTGCAGCGTGGGGGCCGCGGGGGAGCCGGGGCAGTGCAGGGTGGCGGGGGGTGGGGGCGGGGGCCGCCGGACTCAGGCCTAGGGCTGGCGGGGCATGCCAGCAGCACAGGGGTCCCTCCTTGTCACGCCGGGCAGAGAGGGGCAGCAGGGGCCTGGCTCATTCACGTGTTTGCAGAAACCTGGGAGACAGCAAGACAGCAGGTCAGGGAGCACTGGCCTCCTCCAGCCCCATCCTTCCCAAAAGTCAGCCCACTGAGGCCACCAAGAAAATCCCTTCACAGCCTTCCCCAGAGGCGCAAACCTGGCAGCCTTCCTGGTGGGGGAGGAGCACACTCTCCCCATCTGCCCCCTCTGGCCCAGGAAGGGGGTCACTCTGCACGGGACTCCTGAGGGACCCCCAGCCGTCTGAGCCACAGAGATACACTCTGTTGCCGGGGAGAGGGAGGACCTGGGTTATTGCTTCATAGAGCAGGGGGGCAGTGCTCCTGGACTCTGATTGGGTACCGTGGCTGCAAGCACCAGGTTCCAGGTGGGCTTTGCGTTCTGGTTCCAAGTTCCAGGTGCTGCTCAGCCCCGTGTGGGTACAGTCTGCCCGGGAGGGGCCTCAAGCCTCCTGCCTTATCTTGGACTAACAGGAAAAATACCTGGCTCACATTGGGTGCTTGCTGTATGGCACCCTTCCCCACAGGCTCTCTCATCTCATCCTGACAGCAGACCTCAAAATTCTTTGGGCCTTAGTTTTCCCATGTGCAAAAAGTATGGATAACAGTGCCCACCTCACAGCACCTAAGTGAGAGGTAAGAAAGTTCACAACTGGAAAGAGAACACCTGGCAGTTGCCACTCAGGTGTCAAGGAAGGGGACACTAGCACAGACCCCACCTTACAGACAAAGAGACTGAGAATCGGAGAAGCCCACATTCCTTCCTCAAAGCTACACAGGGGTGGGATTTGAATTTGACTCTGGGTGAGGTCAGACCAGTCCTTTATGCCTCCCACGCTGCCCTCCCACCCCCTTCTCGCTGCGGGGGTGCAGGGGCCTGAAACCCAGGGAAAACAAGTCCCCCAGTTCTTGATGTATAATAGGGAGGCATCTGGGACCCCAAATGGAGAAAATGTCCCAGAATACACTGTGTTCAGTCCCCACCCACAACTTGGGCAGGGAGGTCCTGACACACCCAGAACCTGGGTACAGTCAGGGCTGGGGACACGAAGACCCGCATCCTGCCCCAGCCCCCCACCACAACCTCGCCACACCCCCACTTGCTCAGGCCACCAAGAAAACGGGCAGAACAGAACCTAACAGGCCAGGTGGTGACACCCCAGATGGGGCATGGCGGGGACAGTCAGGGAGGGGACACAACCCCACCCTCCTCCACAGTAACAAGGATCAGGAAGAGGCCACCCCTACCTGGGCAATTGAGCCCCCAAAGGTCCTAAGCCACTCCAGCAGCAGTTGGGGCTCAGAGAGTGGAGGGAGGAGGCAAAAGCCCCAAGGGGGTGGGGTGGGGGTGGAGAGAGGCTCCCAACAGCTGGCTGACCCCATCGCCAGTATGGCCTTCTTCCCAGCCCCTCTGGTGACCTGCTAAGCGAAGCTTCACCCAACGGGGAGGGGGTATCTTGAAGTGTGGACCTCCTCTCCCTGCAGAAACCCCCCGGTGACCTAAGTGGAGTCTCACCCAGTGGAGGGGGGATCTTGCAGCGTTGACCCCGCTCTGCAGAAGCAACAGGGAGCTCAATGCCCCTCCTCTACCCAAACAGATGCCCTTTACCCAGACCCCCTGGGGCTTCAGCCACAGGGTAAAAGGGCAGTGGGGGGGGCAGGTGGGTGGCCCCCGTGGGAAAGTACGGGGCCCATGTCCCTAAAGGGCCTCAGTGTCCCCATCTGTCTGGTGGGGGGCTAGGGCCGCAGGACACAAAGACCTGCTCAGAGGCCACGGGGCCGGGAAATGACCAGCCGGGCCCTGCCCTTTGGAAGCAGCACCCAATCCCCGACCTCGGGGCGGGGGGGGCTGCTGGTCACCCCCCACCAGCCCCAGAAATGCTGAGGGGACGTTTCTTGCCCAGTGTCTGGTCTGGCCCATCACCCCTCCCCCACCTTTGACAACTTCAAGACAAGCCCCCCCCCACGGAAATGCTCCAGGCGACGCCCCCCCTTTGGGGGGCAGAAGGAAGAGGCCAGAGGAAGCCACTCCCCCCCCAGGGAGCCCCCCCTCTCAGGCCGGCTGGGTTTAATGACCCTTCGGGTCTCCCGGTGGGGGAGGGGAGCAGGACAGGCCTCCTCATTGGGCCAGCGGTGGGGGCAGGTGGGAACCCCAGAGCCCCCCAGCCCAGGCCTCGGCCCCCCATAGTCGCCATTAACCCCAAGCTAACGACGCCCACCCCCTCCAGACCCCTCCCCCAGTGAACCCTTTGTCCTCAGCCCCCACCCCCACTTTATGACAACTCCAAGGGGAAGGCATTCCCAAGACGGAACGGGATGGGGGGTGCTGGATGGTCGCTGGGGCTGGAGGGAGATCGGGGAGGGATCCGGGGCCACACCCTCCCCCAGTGCCGCCCGGAGAGAGGTCACCCGCTGGGGCCCGGGCCTTGCAAAACACGGTTATTTAAAGAGTTGTGCAAGTCCGGGGCCCGCGGGTGGTGAAAGGGGCCCCTCACTCCTCGAGGGGAAGAGGAGGGGGAGGGGCAGGGGCATTAAACTGGGGAGGGGTCGAAAGAGTCGAGGGGTGGGGGCACCCGGAGGAAGTGAAAAAGAAAAACTGAACAAGAAATAAAACGACAAAAACCCCGGTCCGGATTTCAAAGGCTTCTTGGAAAGCGGCCGATTTGCATGGGGGGGGCTCCCCTCCGGCCCGAGAGACTGAAAACGGAAGGTATTGACAAACCCGCCGCCTGGGGTCGGACGCCGAACGTTGGGATTGACAAACGCGCGTTCCCCGCGCTTCCTGCGCCCGCTTTTGTATCTGGGGGGCACTGAAACTTTGGGGAGCCGAACCCCACCCTTGCATGCGGGTACCGCGGTGTCACCAGGGGCCCCTTTCTGCTCTCAGAGCCAGCACTTTATAAATAAAACCACGGAGCCAGGGAGGGCAGCCCGTAGCTGCCTTCTCCTCCCGGCGCCCCCACCTCTCTGGGCTCCCGGATAGACACCCGGTTACGGCGAGAACAAAAATTAAATAAAAACCCAGGGCGCAGCCCCCCGCGCGCGCAGCGAGACCATTTCCTTCCGCCGGGGTGGGGAGAGGGAGCGCGCGCATTCGCGACCCCCGATCACCCCCGTGCACTGTGGGACCGAGTGCGGCCGTCCCAGAAGGGGGCGCGGAGAAATCCACCCACGTCCGGACCAGCTAGGGTCGCCCTCCCGGCCCTGGACCACCCCCCGCAACGTGCCTGCCCAACCGTGGGGTCCCCCCACTCGCTCCCAGGCACGCCGTGCCCACCCCGGGGCCGGAACCGCGGTTTCGAAGGCCAGCCCGCCCCCCAGCCCAGCCTCACCGAGCTGGGGCCGTTCGGGGGGCACATGCCCCCGCGCCCGGGTCCGGCCCTGCCCTGCCCTGCCCGGCCTGGCCTCCGGCCCCGGCTGCGCACTGCTGGCCCGGGCCGCCGCCGGGTTTGCGCCTCGCGCCGACTCACCGTATCGCCAGTCGTGTCCGCGTCTACACCCCCATCCGACCCGATTGGTAAAAGTCTCCCCGCGCGCGGCCTCCCCCGCCCCTCCGCGCCCTGCCCCCCCACCCCGGGCGCGCTCACCGCCCCGCAGACAAATCACCCGGTGACAAATCGCTCTCAGATGCAAATACCTCGCCGGTGATTCAGCGCGGCGGCCCGGGACGCGGGGAGGGGTCTCGCGAGGCCCCCTCCCCCTTCCCCGGACGCCCCCTCGGCCCCCGCGCTCGGTCCGGGCGACACAGAACTCGCCCGGGAGGATCGAGGGGGAAGAAAGTGGACGGAAAATTTGAGGTCGCGGCCCCTTTAAGTGATAATAAATAATAAAGGGAAGGGGAAAAAAAGCAACGCGAGAGGCCCCGCCCCCGTCTAGGGACGGTGGGCAAAGTGCGCGCTGCGGCCCGAGGCGCAGAGGGCGCGGAGGGCGCGGGCGGGGCTGGGAGCGCCTGAGGGGACGGAGAGGGGATTGGGCCCCCGCTCGGGTGGGTTGCGGAACCCTCGCCTGGTCCGGGTTCGCTCCCCATCCCACCGAGCCCCTGGGAGGGGCCTCCCGTACTTGGAGTTTTATCCCGGCCCCTTACAATGCGACGTGAAGCAAGGGACTTTATGGACCTATGGACCTCCGTTTCCCCATCTGTGAAATGGGGACAGCCGTGGGGATTAAGAAAACAGGTAAAGGGTTGAGTTGCGGTCCAAGGAAATGGAAAGAGCCACGGGGTAGAGGGCGGGGTCCCGGGCCCTGCGGTGGGGCCCTGCATGGTGGGAAGGAGTCTTGGAAAGGCAACGGCCGCCAGGTGGGGCGCATGGCACAGGCAAAGGCGCGGGGGTCGGCGTCCGGGTGCGCGCCAGGCACCGGGGAAGGCTCATCCGGATGTCCTCGCTGCCCCTACCGCGGATGGTCACCGCCTCTCGGGAACCCGACAACTCACCGTGCAAAGGCGGGACAAAAACGACCCTCTCCACATCACCGGTCATCCTAACTTCCCTGTTCCCAGCGCACGGTTGCCCGGCCTATGCCGAGTGCGTGAAGCTCGTGAATTTGTTCAATCCTCACATTCCGTGTAGCGGAGATGCCTATCGTCCTCACTTCGCAGAGGGGTAAACTGAGGCGAGGAGAAGGTGATGGTGGGGGTGTGGGCTTAACCCGGAGGCCTGAGCCCCAGAGGCGACCCCTGGTAGCTAATGGTAGGGCCCAGGCTGCAGTCTAGATAAGTGCAAAGTGGGAGGGGCTACCCAGAGCCCCCCGTCTCCGTTTCTCGGGATTCCCCACCAGGGGGGCTTGGGTTCCTAGTCTCAAGTGTGGTGGGGGGTCGTGTGCAGCCCCCATCTCTCCCTTAAGGCACACAACAGGGCCACCCTGTCTGTGCCCCCCCCATAGCATCCTCTCCCCCAAGCCCTGCGAGATGAGTGTGGAGGAGCTGCCCCCCCGACCCCAGGCCAGGAGTCCTGTCTCCCCACCCCACTCCCCCTGCCACTTCCCAGAAGGCAGGCCTCAGTCCCCAGCGTCCTGTGGCCTGTAGTGGATGGCTGGGAGACCTTTATCTTTGGGTTATTAAACACCCATCCTCAGCTGCCCACCCCCAGGGGGGAGGCCGAGATGTCTGCCCTGAGGTGGGGAGTTGGACGCCCTTTCTGAGACCCAGGTAAGCTGGGGGAGAAGGAAGAGAAGTGATCCTCTAAGGCCACGTCACCAAGGCACAGCCACCACCCCGGGAAGCCCCCTCCCCAGCAAAGATGGGCTCAAACTGACTAGAATTCACCTCCTGCCCCACCCAGTCTGGTGCTTGGAAGAAAAAACAAAAACTGTGTGCCTCAGTTTCCCACTCTGTAAAATGGGTCAGTACTCATTCATGCCTCCTACATTTGTTTTGAAGATTACACTTTTATCTGTTTAAAGGAAAGAGGACAGGGTGGGGGCATAATAGGCCCAAAGGGCAGGATGGGCACAGGCCTGTTCTCATTTCCCAGGGAGAGGCGCCTTAGCTGGTTGTAGCTTCCCCAAAGGCCTGGGGCCCTGGAGGGTGAGGGGCTTCAGTCATTGCAGCTGGCCTCCAGTGAGGGGGCTCCTATTTTTAGCCCAGTGAGGGAGCTGGGAATTTATACACAGACTCTTTGGCTCCCGACACATCCCAGGATGCCTGGAGCTGGGGTGAGCAGCAGGCCCAGGTTCCAGCTGCATTCTGGCTGTGTGAGTTCCCAACAGCGGGGACCTTCTCTGGTCTCTTTCTCCAGCTGTGGAATGGGTACAGCCATCCCAGCCCTGTAAGGCTTCCTGGCCAGAACCGCCTTGGGCCCAGAGTTATCAGTGTTACACACACGGGTTGTTGTTGTTAGTTGTCCCTGACTCGTAATGACCCCATGGGTGGCAGAAGAAAGCCTTGCCTGGTTCTGTGCCATCACCACGACCAGCTACAGATCTGATCCATAGGGTTTTTATTGGCTGACTTTCTGAAACTGATAGCCAGGCCTTTCTTGTTCTTCTGAAACCTGTTCAGATCACGGCAACACACAAGCCTCTGCTGACAGGTGGTGACTGCATGTGAAGGGCATTGGCCAGCCATCGAACCCAGGGCTCCTGCATGAACGGCAAGAATTCTACCACTAAACCACCACTGCTCCCGCCCCAGAGCTGGAGACCAAATCCAGCGAGCCGCCACTTCCTTCACAAAATAAAAGGCTTCAGTGGGGTGCTTGGCCTGGCCACCAAGCCCACCTCTGTGTTCACCCACCTTGTCCCAGACCAAATTATCCATTAGACATGAGAGACCCAGTACCCACAAACAGGTCATTTTATTTTATTTTAAAATGAAAAGAAAAAAATGCATATAATAATAACAAACGTATAATCATTGGAGCACTGGTGGAGCGGTGGTTAAAAGCTTGGCTGCTCACCAACCGAAAGGTTGGCAGTTTGAATCCAGCCGCTCCTGGAAACCCTATGCTGCAGTTCTCTTCTGTCCTATAGGGTCGCTATGAGTCGGGATCGACTCGACAATTTTTTCTTTTTTTTTTTTTTAAGTAATCATTAGTTTAGCCTGGTTATATTTGCCTTTATACTAGTGCCGCCGTAAAATATGATTTTTAATATTTTTTCCTGGAGGAAAGGGACCACAGAGCAAAAGTGCCAAGCTGATAAAGTCAAAATGTGGGGGAAACTAGGGATCCTAGAGAGTTTTCATTTTTCAGCCGGTCGGGCCCCAGGTTGGGGTGTGAATGAGCGACGTCCTTTGCGCTGGGGACGCCCCACGGGCCCACGGAGCTCAGAAGAGAAGGCGGGAACCTCCGTGGGTGGCGCGCGCCACCTGCCGGGCACCTGGGGTGCTGCAGCCTGGTGGGCGAGGTCTTGGCTCCCGCCCAAGGCCGCCAGGTGGCGCCGTCTCACCAGAAAAAAAACGAGGCGTTGCCCCGGACTACCCCGGGTGGGCTTTGGGGAAACTGAGACCCGCGGACCCATGTTCTCCTGTGTAGCTCCTTTTGAATACTTCACAGTAGGGTTACCAGGTAAAATAAAGAATGAGCAGTTAGATTTTAATTTCAAATAACGTATGCTATTTCAGAGTGAATCTCAGCGGGACAGAGATGTGGCAGTCCACTCCCAAAAGGTTTACAACCTTGGAATCCCTTCTCCTCTGCCCTACAGGGTAGCTATGAGTCGGAACAGACTCGACAGCAATGGGTATGTACCAAATACTGCATGGAACATTGTCGTTGGTTGCCATCGAGTGGGACTCACGGGGACCCCATGTGACAGGGAAGAACAGCTCCACAGGGCTTTCCTGGCTGTAATCTTATTACACCCTCAAAGATGGAAAAAATCTGTCTTAGAAGAAGGCAAGGTCATGGAAGCTCCACAGACACAGTCAAACACCCTGAGAGACCAAATTGCTGGGCTGAGAGCTGTGGGGACCATGCTCCTCAGAGGCAAGGATGGTGAGACTTTGTCTCACGTACTTTGGACATGTTGTCAGGAGGGATCAGTCCCCAGAGAAGGACCTTGTGGTTGGTAAAGTACAGGGTCAGCAGAAAAGAAGAAGCCCCTCAAAGGGATAGATTGACACAGTGGCTCCAACAATGGGCTTAAACATAGCAGCAACTGTGAGGATGGCGCAGGACTGGGCGGTGTTTTGTTCTGTTGTGCATAGGGTCGTTATGAGTCGGAACCGACTCAATGGCACTGTTATGGATTGAATTGTGTCCCCCGAAAAATATGTCAACTTGGGTAAGCCATGATTCCCAGTATTGTGTGGTTGTCCTCCATTTTGTGATTGTAATTTTATGTTGAGAGGATTAGGGTGGGATTGTAACATCACCCTTACTCAGGTCACCTCCCCGACCCAGGGCAAAGGGCGTTTCCCTGGGTTGTGGCCTGTACCACCTTTTACCTCTCAAAAGATAAAAGGAAAGGGAAGCAACCAGAGAGCTGGGGACCTTGTACCACCAAGAAAGCAGCACCAGGAGCAGAGCGCGTCCTTTGGACACTGGGTCCCTGCACCTGAGAAGCTCCTCGACCAGGGAAAGATTGAGGACAAGGATCTTCCTCCAAAGCCAACAGAGAGAGAAAGCCTTCCCCTGGAGCTGGCACCTTGAATTTGGACTTTTAACCTACTTTACTGTGAGGAAATAAATTTCTCTTTGTTAAAGCCATCCACTTGTGGTATTTCTGTTATGGCAGCACTAGATGACTAAGACAAACACCTAAAACAACAACAACAGTTTTAACGGAAACAGATCACTAGGTAGGCCTTTTCTTCTGCAGTATCACTGGGTGAGTTCAAACCCCCAAACTTCTGCCAGTAGTTGAGCGCCTAACTGTTTGCACCACCCAGGGCCTCCTGCTTGAGGTACATTCATACTGAAGAAGTATTCGATGTTTACCTGTAATTCGAAGTCAGCTAGAAGCCTGCATTTTGACGGTGTAGTAGTTAACAGGTACAGCTGCTAACCAAAAGGTCAGCAGTTCGAATCCACCAGGCTCTCCTTGGAAACCCTATGGGGCAGTTCTACTCTGTCCTATAGGGTCACTAGGAGTTAGAATCAACTTGACGGCAACAGCTTTGCTTTTCTGGTTTTTGGCAACCCTACTCACAAGCAGTCCACTCAGCGTCTCAAACTGGGCAGGGTATCTCCTCCTACCCTCTCTTGCCCCAGACTGGGGTCTGGGGTCTCGGGCTCACCCCTCTCCCACCTCATCCAGACCTCCAGTCCCCAACCCCTCTCCCAGTTTGGCTACATTGCTGCCTGCCTGGTCTTGGCAGCCTGAAAGGTCAGAAGAATGGTATGAAATACAAGTAATCCCCACCTTAGGACAGGTTCCAGTTATGGCGAACCACACTTGCAACTGTCAGGCTTTTTTCGTACATCTTATCTTAGTAATATGTACCGTATACAATGTTGCAGCGTGTAATTTGCTGATGTCGTCATACTGTAAGTTTACGTGTAACGTTTCCAACACCCAAAGACAAGTAAAGATACTGAAAATAAAAGGCAAAAATAATGAAAACTTAAAAAAAAAAAAAATGAGGTACTCACCTCAAGTCAGAACTGACTTATGATGGAGTCATTGGAATGGAGCTCCACAGCTAGTCAGGAACTCCCTGTAAGAAGCTGACAAGTCCTTCACTTACCTTGGACCTGTTCCTCCTGCTTAGAAGCCTGGCATGGATCCTCTGGCTCTCGTAACAAAGACCCAGCTCATCCCTGCTGCCTGCAAGGTCCACAAAAACCAAGACCAAACCCGTTGCTGTCTAGTTGATTCCAACTCATCACCTCTGTTTTCTCCTTGTCTCATCTCCCTTCCAAGCTCCACTCCAGCCACGCAGTTTCAACTGTCTGTCTGAGTGGTTTTCATAATTCGTTTTTTACTAAGAAATTCTGCTGCTCCCTCCAGCCCTCTGCTCACTCTGCCTCTTGTAAGGCCACTGCACACTTGGCTATGAATCCCACGGATGTTTATTCAACCCTGGTGGGCACTGGGCTGTGGGGACCAAGTCAGACGTGTACCTGGAAGCACAGCACGAGGTGATCACAGCTGTGATTGGGGAGGCACAAGGCACTGGGAGGCCCAGAGGGTCCAGGATCCAAATGCAGGGTCCAGGAGGGCTTCCTGGAGGAGGAGGCAGCTGAGCTGAGACTTTATGTGTGAGTGAGGGTGTCCCCAGCAAAAAAGAAGCAACTGAGACACAAAGGTTCTGGGCCAAGAAGGAAGACAGTACATTCAGAAGCCCCAGAGGGAGCCTAGAGGCTGGGGGACAAGGTGGGGGGAGGGAAATGAGCAGGACCTTTAGGCAGAGGGGAGAATTTCACGCTCATGTCCAGTCCAGGCCAGGAGGCCCTGATCTTAAATGTCAAAATCGCACGATGTTACCCTTTAAACTTGGAACTCAAACCACTCCAGCTGTCTCCTATCAGCCGAAACACAGACTGTCTCATAAAATAAATACTATCACCGTGAGTATTGTGTTCCCCTAAATAATCATCTAAGTGAAGCATCATGGTCAACACTGACCCTAAACAAAGGTGGAAGGTAAGAGGGGAAAGGAAGCTAGACTGGTGGAAACAGAATGGCCGGAATGGAAATAACGGGAACACCGACACATTGTGAAAACTGTAACCAATGTTACTGAATAATATCTATAGAAATTGTTATATGAGAACTTAATCTGCTATGTAAATTTTCTCCAAAATCACAGTGAAATATCTTTGAGAATTGCATGATGTTTGAAGTTTTAAAAAGCAAAAAGTCACCTTGAAGTCGAAGGTGCGCCTGACCCAAGCCATGGTGTTTTCAATCACCTCATATGTATTGCAAAAGCTGGACAGTGAATAAGGAAGCCTGAAGAAGAATCAACGCCTTTGAATTGTGGTGTTGGCGAAGAATATCGAATATACCATGGGCCGCCAAAAGAACAAGCCAATGTGTCTCAGAAGAGGTACAACCAGAATGCTTCTTAGAAGCAAGGATGGCAAGACTGTGTCTTACAAACTTGTGATGTGTTGTGAGGAGGGATCAGTCCCTGGGGAAGGACGTCATGCTTGGCAGAGTACAGGGTCAGCGGAGAAGAGGAAGGCCCTCAACGAGGTGGATTGACACAGTGGCTGCAACAATGAGCTCAAGCATAACAACGATTTTAAGGATGGCGCAGGGCAGATCAGTGTTTCGTTCTGTTGTGCACAGGGTCACTATGAGTCGGAACCGACTCGACAGCACCTAACAACACAACAACATGATGTTCCAGCCTCTTGGTCTCACCTCGGCACGTCAGCAACTTTGGAGGCCGTGTTTGGAGGCCCTGTTGGTTTCAGTGGTTGAATTCTCACTTCCCATGCAGGAGACCTGGGTTCGATTCCGGGCTAGCGTGCCTCCTGCATAACCACCGTCTGTCTGTGCAGGTGTGAGCATGTCACTATGATGCTGAACAGGTTTCAGCAGAGTTTTCAGACTGAGATAGACTCAGAAGAAAGGCCTGGCCAGTGAATTCTGAAAAATAGGCAATGAAAACCTTGTGGATCACAATGGTCTGATCAGCAGCGGATCATGGAGGCAGTGCAGGACCGGGCAGTGTTTCCCTCCATTGTGCATGCGGTCGTCATGAGTTGGGGCTGGCTTGATGGCAGCCAACAGCAACAACAACGTTCCCTAAACTATTTAGAAGGACAGGGGCCCTCAAAAAGATGAGTGCTTGTCCTCCAGGGCAGCTAAGCCCGAGGCCTGAGAGACTGTTGAGGGGATGCCTAAACTCCTCCGCTCCTCTTAGGCATATGAAGCTCCACCCACCGAGGGAGAGTACATCCCTGCCCCCACCTCTTGCTCTGGTGACTTCTGATGACCCCCACCAATAGAATATGGCAGAAGTGACATTTTGGGACTGTTGAGCCCAGGCCTTAAGAGGCTTTGTAGCTTCTGCCTCCTCTTGGAATAAGTCTGACCATCCCAAGACTGTCATGCTGTGAGGAAGCTCAGGCAGCCACGTGGAGGAGCACTGAGCCAACAGCCATTAGAGCAGAGCCTTCTTGGGCAGCCCTAGTCAGGGAAGTGTCAAGGTGAGGGCAGCTGAGCGAAACAGCCCTGGCCCACAGAAGAACCGGCTGCTGAGCCCTGTCACCATAGAATCACGGACAATAATAAACTGATGATCTACGAATCTCGGGGTGGTTGGTTAACAATCAATCCTGCTTCTCGCAGGGGCAGCTGTGGTCCACAGAAGGACTTACATATTTAACAACAGCCCTGATTTTCCCAGCCAAGACCGCAGATACCTCCCAGGTAGCAATAATAATACCTTGTTTCACCAGTTCTAAGATACACATTGTTTCCACATTTTAAAGTCTCTGAAAACAAGGATGAATCTTACAATCTGACAGTCAACCACAAGGCAGTACATGAAAACTATGGACATTTTCTGGAAAGATCCAGAAAGCACCAGCATAAATCATTTTCAATACAAAGAAATACAGAAATAATCTTTACAACGATAATCATGGCAAACATGTGTCCAACTTGTAACAAACAGGAGAAGAGAGCCAGACATTTCCACCAGGATTATCGCGCACAATAGTAATAAAACGTGAACAACACAGTGACAGCCGCTGCTGTGCAAACAGGCCCTGCTCTGGAGGGCGCATCTCCATCCCCACAGATGAGCTCAGAGAAGGGCCACTTCGTGCCCCAGGGCACCCAGCCTGCCAGCACCCGGCCCACTGCTGCCTGGCTTTGGTGTCCTGGCTGGGGCCGGGTGGGTGGCCACGGAGTGCAGCTCGGCTTGGGGGGCGGCGCAGTATGAGGGTCCGGGCCGGCAGGGGCGCCCGGGGCGCCGAGGGGCGCAGGGGCAGACGCTGCGGAAGGGCTGGAGGAAGTGGGAGCCCAGGAACGCATAGAGCAGCTGATTCAGTGCCCAGTTACTGTAGGACATGCAGTGCGCCCAGATCTTGAGCACGTAGGCGGTGTAGCTGCGCGGGTGCCAGGCACCCGCCAGGCCCAGCGGCTGCAGCACCAGAAACAGCTGCATGGGGCCCCAGCAGGCGGCAAACGCCGGAACCATCGCGGCCACTAGCCGCGAGACCTTGGCCCGCACCGCGCCCGCGCGCTTCGCCAGCAGCTGCCCCTGAGGGTGCTGGGTGGTTGGAAGAACCGCCGAAGGGTGAACCGTGCCTTCCTCCTCAGGCTCCCTGGGGTGGGCCGTGCCTGCCCCCTAGAACGCCCCACCTAGACCCCCTGAACTGTATCTCCCCCCTTAGGGTCCTCCAGCTTCGCCCCCCCATACACTCCCTTCACCTCCACCCTCAGACTCCCCGGCACTGTGCCTCCCCCAGCCCCAGCCTCGCTGCCCCTGGCGCCGTGCACCAGCAGGGTGCCGTCGGCAGGTGCCGGGCGCCCTGCGGCCCGGCCCAGGTGGCGCAGGATGGCGGCGTAGCAGGCGCAGGTGGCAAGCAGCGGCAACAGGTAGAGCGCCAGCAGGTTGTAGAGCGCGAAGGCGCGCTCTAGGGCGCGGCTGGGGAAGGCCTCACTGCAGGAGGTGCGCGGCCCGGGCGAGAGGCGGTGCTGGGAGCACCGGCGCCCACACGGCCGCCGAACCTGCCGGGAGTCAGGGCTCAGTCTCGTTCCCCCACTTGCCTCCCCGGGCAGCACACTGGGAACTGGGCAACGGGTGCGCGCCCTAGGCGGCCCTTCGCTGGAAGGGTGACTGCCCCCATTTACCAGATGCGCCGTCCAGTCCCAGGGAGGCGCAGCAGGTGGCCCTGGACGCCCAGACTTGTCTCCCCACCCTGTGCGCCCCTGCGCTGCACTCACCCACCCAGACGCTGAGACTGACTGCCAGCGCCAGGCCGGGTGTACGGCAATGCAGAGCCGGTAGCGGGAAGACCGTCACGTACCAGCGGTCCAAGCTCATGGCAGTCAGCGTGGCGCACGTGGCCTGCACCGAGACCTGCGGGGGCCAGGAGCAGGGCGTGTGTCGCCCTACCCGGCCCGGGGGCCACCTTCTTGGCACCCGCCGGCCCTGCCGGTTCCCCGAATGTCCGACCACTCAGGTACACACCACTCAGGTGCTCTAGGAGTGGTCTCCAGGGACCACAGGTTGAGGGAGCGGGAGACCCGGTAAAGCTGGAGAGGAGCCCTAGGAGGTTGGGGAGAATGGGGGGCAACTGGGGGTTGGACTGAGAGCCTGAGACAGAAAGGGAGGGGCGGAGACACCCTGGGACCAATGAGCCGGGTAGGAGCCGTCGCCCTACCTGCCTTCCCCTGCCCTGTGACTCGCTGCCTCTCTCTGTCCCCATTTCGGGGGTCGGGGTCTTCACCCTTCTCAGGGCCCAGGCTCCGCCTCTCCCATGCCCATGCCCCACCCAGACTCTCCAAGCCCCACCCCCCGCACGCAGGTGCCTCTCCCACCCCACGCCCTGGTCCTGCCCCGGCCGCGCCCACACCCGCCAGGTTAAGCTCACGCCCAGGCTCAGTCTTGGCTAACCGCGCCCCCCCGCGGCCCGCACACCTGCCGAGTGTAGTTGACGAACTTGCACATGAAGTCTCCCAGCACCCAGGCGGGCAGCGGATAGAGCAGGGCCGTGAAGGGCACGCAGCACAGCAGCAAGGTCACGTCCGTGGCCGCCAGGTTGGCTGCAGGCTAGAAGCCTGAGGGCGTTGGACCCCAAGAGCCTCCCCACCCCCCTGACACCCTGCCTGGTCCGAGTGACCAGCAGGACAGCTCGGGCGGGCACCCCCGGGCAAAGAAATTGGGGCACCCTCCAGTCTCCGCCATCCTCACCCAGCTCAGACTTCATAGCCATTCAGGGAGCAATCATCCTCGCTCTCCTTGTCCCTGCCCTTCTGACCCTCAGTTTTCTCATCTGCAAAGTGGAGACAATAGTCTTCTCAATAGCCACCAGAGGATAGCAAGAACTGACTGAGAGCCCGCACTTGCCTTGCGGGGTAGGACACGTCCATTCCACAGGTGTGCAAACTGAGACTCAGCCACTGGCAGAGGTCGCAAAATGGAGGCCCGGGGGCCAAGTCGGCCCCTTCCCCCACTCCCTTTGTTCGGCGGACGAGGGGTTGTAAGAACCACGTTGCCATCGGACAGCTTCAGATGGCGGTCCAAACTCTCGGTGCGTGGGATTCCCCAACCTCCCTGGCACCTATTCCGGCCCGCATGGGCATCTGGAGCGCTCGAGTTTGAGGCCCCTAGCCTAAGGAGCCCTGGTTGCGCCGTGGTTAAGAGCTAAGCTGCTAACCAAAAGGTGGGCAGTTTGAATCCATCAGTCGCTCCTTGGAAACCCTACGGGGCAGCTCTGCTCTGTCCTATAGGGTCACTATGAGTCGGGATGGACCTGACCGCAACAGATTTTTTTTTTTTAAGCCCAAGGCGAAAGCGGGGAGCCCTCCAGGGGCGCTGGGGCGCTCACCGATGTAGAAGTTGGTCACGGTCCGCATCTGCTTGTGGCGGCAGACCACGTAGATGACCAGCGAGTTCCCTGCCAAGCCGAGCAGCATCAGCGCAGCGAAGAAGAGCGGCAACAGCCAGGCGTCCACGAGCCGCGGCGCTGGGCCCGGGCCATCAGAAGAGTTGGCGCCGCAGCCGGGGCACCCCGAGGCGTAAGCCGGCGCCCACCAGGACGCGTTGGGCACCGAAGTGGTGGAGGCGCACATGGCTTCTCCGCCTCCTCCTCCCCGCCGCCCGTCGGGATTGTACCGCGGGAGGCGCACCCCGATGCTGCCGAGACCGCTCCTTCCAGCTGCCCACCGGGGTTGCACCCGCAGAGCCCCGGAAGGGTCTCGGTTGGAGGCCGCAGGTCTGAAGGACGGCTCCACTGGGCTCTGCAGCTCGTCTTCCCGCAGTGCAGCCACCGCGTATTTATACCCCTAGCCCCCCGCGCCCCGCCTCCTGCCTCCCCTGCAGCGCTCACCACTGCCTCCCCTGCCTGCGCGCCCTCCAAGCACCCGCACAGCGGCCCTCCGCCCCCCCTCCTCCTGCACCACCAGGAAGGGACTGATAGAGAGGGGGTGCCACCGGCGGAGCGGGGGAGACGAAGGCTGCCATGGACCCTGGAAGGACCGATCATAACTAGGAAGAGGCAGTCGCCGGCATGGAAGCAGCCTGCGCTTGCAGAAGACAAGGACTGTGACCTTCCGAGGGCCTGGGGTTCCAGGTGGGTGGGCCCTGGCTGTGGGGCAGGCTAGCACGCGGCAGAGGACCTGTGTGCCGGTTGAGAATTTATCCCCAGGCCACTGGGGAGCCACTGAAGGGTTCAGGCGAGTGAGGGATCCAGGTGTGGTGGTTGGAAGATGCCCGTTTTTTAATAAGGAACTCAGCCTTGCCGGACTCCGCCGACTACTGCAGATCAGACCCCTGGGGAGTGTCTGTCTCCCATCTGGCTAGCAGCAACTGGCTGAGGCCTGGGCTGGTGACAACAGGGATGAGGACACTTTGTGCCATTGGCAGCAGGAACCGGGTGAAGGGTAGTTTATAAAGGCCACACCCTTTACCCACAATCCCACACTCGGAAGTGTACCTGACAGATACTGGCCCAGGAGGTCCAGGAGTTGCCCTCTGTGGAGCTTTACACAGCAGAGAAAAAGATGCAGCAGTTGGTGGTGTCCTGTGCAGTCCAGTTGATTCTGACTCACACTGACCCCAGTGCAGTGTAGAACTCCTCCTTAGGGTTTCCTAGGCTGCAATCTTTGCACGGAAACCCTGGTGGTGTAGCGTTAAGTGCTACCGTTGCTAACCAAGAGATTGGCAGTTCGAATCCCCCAGGTGTTCCTTGGAAACTGGTGCAGTTCTACTCTGTCCTATAGGGTGGCTACGAGTTGGAGTTGACTCGACGGCAGTGGGTTGGGTGGGTTTTTTAATCTTTGCACACAGATCACAGGGTCTTTCTCCCACAGAGTCGCTGGGCGGCTTGAGCTGCCAACCTCTGCTTAACCATTGCCCCACCAGGCCTCTTAACATTTGTGTAACTAAGACTGAAAAGGGGAAAAGAGATGAGTTGATACTTCGAATAGCACCAGAAGGAGGTACAAGAATAGGGCAGGGAGACTTAGCCCGTTCACCCTTTTTGTATCGCAAAAGCTATTCTTGACAACGACCTAGAAGGGGAGAGGAAGCCTGGGGGTTACTAGAAGTCGTGGGGGGGGAGAGGGGGAGAGGCACAGTTTGGGGAAAGTTGTCTGGGGGAGGGCTCAGCAGGTGGCTAGACCTCGAGGGGGGTTTCTGGGGGACAGTGGTCGTTCATGCACCAGTAGAGGGGCCAGGAGAGTGTTCAGAAGGTGCAGGATGGGCCCCCTCCCGGGAGTGAGGCCAAGAATGGGGGCGAGGCCCTGACTTCATTCTCTGGAATTCAGTACCCTCCTGGTCCCGGTACACTTCCTGGGCAGCTATTGTGATCCAAATCAGGAAACCCAACCGTTCTCACACCTCTGCCCACCCCCCCCCCCACAACTGCCAGAAGTCTCCTGTCTCCCTGTCTTCTGTCTCCCTCACTTTCTTTTACCTTCCTTCACGTTCATATACATCAGGTCACACAGTATTGTTGTTTTGGGTCATTCAACAGTTCTTCCTTTTTTTCTCCTTGCTCTTTATTTGTTAAAGTGACCTGGTCATGTGTCCTGTACAATATCCACTAGGTTGGTGGGCTGCATCCCTGCGGTGTTAACTTGGTCTTTGGTTCCCCCACATTTCTTGAAGACTGAACAGTGGATCCAGAGTCTAGAGCAGCTTTAATTCTCTGCTCTAAAACCTTCTGTACCTCCCCACGGCCCTGGGCTAAAAACCGACCTGTCACCCCTCCACCTCCCTTTCCCCATTACCATGCTCGGTCCACTCTGGATGACATGGGGCTTTGGGCAGGCTGTTGCCTCTGCACTTGGAACCCCGTGACCACCCGGGTAGCCCCCCACTCTCTCCCCACCCTGCTTGTGGTCACTGCTGGGTCTCCAGCCCTAGCACTGGTGGAAGAAACAGTGGCCATTTGTTGTATAAATAAACCCTAAGGGGCATAGGGGGTGGGGTGGGCCTTGTCCTTTTTTAGAGATGAGTAAACTGAGGCTAAGAAGGACTGTGCTCTGGGGGCTGCGCTGTAATGGAGGTCTGGGAGGGGGCTCCCCTCGTTGGTGATGGGTGGGGTATGTGTCATTCTATTCATTCCCCTGCCTCCGAAAAGGACGCGCTCCCCACCCCCAGCCTCAGTTTCCCCGTCTGCCCCCCGGGGGCTGGTTTCTTCCGTGCCCCCTGCCTCAGTTTCCCCGCGGGTCCAGCCGCGGGCTGGTCTCTGGGCCCGCCCGCAGCCCAAGTCCCGGCAGCACCGTCAGCGGTCCCGCCCCGCGCGTCCAGCCGCCAGGCTCCGCCCGGACCCGCCTCCGGGCGTCCGTCACTTCCTGCCCGGCCCGGCGAAGGCCCTGCCGGGCGGCCGCGGCCCCTGAGCTATGGTGGCGCTGGAAAACCCGGAGGGCGGCTCGGAAGAGGCGGCGACGGTGGCGGGGGGCGCCCCCGGCAGGAGGCGGATGCTGTGAGCGCGGGCGGGCCGGGGGCGGGCGGGCGACACCGGGCTCCGAGCCCCTTCCCTGTGTCCCCTCCTGTCCGGATTTCTGGCTTCAGCCCCGGACCCCGCCCCGCCCCTCTTTCTCAGTTTACCACCCGCGAGGCCAGGGCGGGGAGAGGGGGAGACATTATTGTTAACCGAGTATTCACCGGGCGGGCGAGGACACCATCCCACACGTACCCGGGTATTTAATGGGGGGGGGCACACCCTGGCTGCCTGGTCCTGGGTATTTACGCACCTGGAAGTCATTTACCTGCCTGGCGGCTGGGGTCCCTCGTCACCTGATCAGGTGTGATGGGGCCGCGGGCCAGGGTACCGGAGTCGAGCAGATGTGGGAACTTCTGCACGCGGTGGGGTACTGCCGGCGCCCCAGTCGGGTATTTCCGCGGCCACCGGCCCCTAGCTACCCATCTAGGGTCATCAGCCCGCCTTTCTGCGTAGACAGGGCTCTTTGTTTTTCCTGAGTAAACACCCAGATTAAAGGGGCGAGGGTCACACCGGTGCAGACAGGAGTCTGTCCTCCACCCGGAAGCAAGAGGAAGCAAGAGGCGACCGTCTGGGTATTTACTCCGAGAGCCACCAGGCCCTTTAACCTGGGTGCTGACACAGAAACTCGGCTGTCCTCCGGGGGACTTACTCCTGCTTTGAGGGAGAAGGGAGGGGCCCTCATATCTGAGATTCCTGGGCCCCTTTCTGCCAGCATCCCCCCCGCCCCCACCAGCGGTGCGGCCTCAGCTTCCCCACCTGTTAAAGGAAATCATAGTGGTGTTTTCTTCTCCAAGTTGTTAGGGGTGAAAGACCCAGTGCTGGGAGGTGCTGGGTGAAAGGGAGCTTCCAATCTTTTATCTTTAATGATTATTTTAAACATCTTAGTATTTTGGTGGGAACCCTGGGGGCGTGGTGGTTAAGAGCTATGGCTGCTAACTAAAGGTCGGCAGTTCAAATCCACCAGGTGCTTCTTGGAAACCCTATGGGGCAGGTCTCCTCGGCCCTATGAGGTCGCTGTGAGTTGGAATCAACTCCACCACGAAGAGACAAGGAGAGAGTATTTTAATTATTTTTAAAAGGATTTTATTTGATCGTTTAATGTTGTTAGGAGTTGTGGAGTTGATTCTGACTTAGTGACCCAGAGCAGAGCTGCCTCACAGGGTTTCTCGGCTGTAATCTTTACGGGAGCAGATTGCCAGGCCTTTCTTCTGTGGCACCACGGGGTGGGTGGGTTTGAGCCACCAACATTTAGGTTAGCAGCTGAGCGCTTAACTGTTGTGTCACCAGGGCTCCTCTGTTATTATTAGTTTATTATTAATATCTCCACCTGGGCTTTTACCCAGAGGCGGTGGGGGTTTCCACAGACATAGGTGGTTGTGTGGAGGAAGGACAGATGTCTCTTTTAAAGGGAACGTTACCCACTCCATGGGGGTTTGTACACTGTGTGAATACTGCCCTCTCTCTTCTCCCTGTCCTTTTAAAAACCCAGGCATAGGTAGGTGGCGTACAAACCAAACAAAACCAAACCCATCACTGTTGAGTCGGCTCCAACTCATAGTGACCCTGTAGGACAGAATAGAACCAACCCATAGGGTTTCCAATGAGCTGCTGGTGGATTCAAACTACTGACCTTTTGGTTAGTAGCCAAGTTCTTAACCACTGCGCCACCAGGGCTCCAGGTGGTGTGCAAACATGTAAATACATACGTGTTTATGGTGCTGCCTGGCCCTTGCTCACCTGGCATTTATCTACCTACCCCCACCCTTATTCCTCAGGCACCTTCATTGCAGCCCCTACTTGCTGGGTATTTACCTGCCAGGCAGGTGTACCTCTGATGGCCCCTTGGGCACCTCCCCTTGTACTGGGTGGGGTTGGTGACTCAGGGAGTCCCCCAGTCTGCCAAGCTGGGCTGAGTCACTTCCGCCCTGAGACTTCAGTTTCCTGCTCCAGGAAGTGGGTTCCCTCTTGCCCGCCCCCTGAGGGTGTGTGCCAGGGAAGGTATGTCCCTGCCCAGTGGGTTGGATGTCAAATGGCCCCATGGCAAACCTACGGAAAACAGAGCTAAGGACCTCAAAGGACCTTTCTCCCAAAACCACCCCGCTGCGTGTGCTGGGTGCTGAAAAGACTCATCAACTGCACCCCACACTGGGTCTCTGGCCACAAACGGTCCCTGAGCTACCAGCTGTCCCTGGCCGGGCCTGCACCAGCTCTTAGCGCATCTCTGACTTAGCAGCAGCTGCTTCTACAGCCCAGCCCGTCTGCCCTCAGTGAACACTGGCAGTTTCCACCATGCAACTGTTTCCTGAGGCCTGCCTGGTCCAGGAAGCCTCAGACGCCCCCTCTGGGTCCTCAGTCTCTCCTTCCATAAAGTGTCTTGGTTTCTGGGGGTGCGTGGGAAGCAGGTGAACAGGCACTTGGGTGGGTGTGTAAGCAGAAGGTTAGTTGTTTGTTCAGCAAGCACGTAAGGAACGCACACTGTCAGGTGCCTGACCCACCTGTTTTGTTCGAGTGGGGCTTAGCGTCTAGTGGAGAAGACGATGATGGAGTGAAGAAGTAAAGGGACCAGCCACTTTCAGACACCAACTTGTGCTGGGGCGAGTCAGTGCTGGTGGGTTTTCTGGGGAGGCAGAATTTGGGCAGAGACCAGAATGAGCCAGGGAAAGGGTGCTCTGGACAGAGAGCTCAGCCTGTGCAAAGGCCCTAGGGTAGGACTGTTGCTGGTGAATTTGAGGTGCAGTGAGGAGGCCTGTGTGGCTGGAGTGGAGAGAGGTGGGCGGTGGGGTCTGGCATAGATATTTTAACGTGTAAATGTATGTGTTTACACTGATGTCCAGTCACCTCATTACAAGCCTGACTTGCTGAAGGTTTATGAGTAGCTCTTCCGCCCTGCCCCTTCTGCCCATCCCCTCCAGGCCCCATGCTCTGCCCCGAGGCCTTATTTCCTGTTGGAATCCAGTTGAAATCACCAAGCTTGAATTGGTGGTGGCACTCCCTTTCCATTGCTCAGCTCAGCGTTGAAGACCCAGGAGGCGATGATGACCCCCCGAATACCTGTTGGGGTTCTGGGCACAGGAACAGGCAAAGCCACCAGCACCAGGCCGAGGAGGAGTTCAACCTTGCCCCAAGGGTGCTGGGGAGCCCTGGGTGGTGTTTGAGCAGGGGAGGGGCCAGTCCTGAGTTTGGTGGTCTGAGGGAGAAGCCAGGCTGGCCAAGGTTAAGAGTGGACCTCTGCTCTGGGCCCATGAGGGAAGCAGGCTGGCTCCGTAGCTCAGGGTGAGTGGTCCTGCTCAGACCTGGGTTCAAATCCTGGCTCTGCCCCTTGCATGCATAATGACAGAAAGAGCCCCAGTTCCCGGAGCCTCAGATCCCCGTCTGTAAAATGGGGCGGCCCCAGTTCCACATTGTGAGGGTTCCAGCTGTCCCTGTCATCAAGTCCCGCCCTACACTGATGTCAACAACTCCCTTTGACTCGACCTCTGTTATCGGCCCAGCCAGGCGGCCCTTTGGGCTGCATCCAGCTGTCAGGTGGAGAGTCAGGTGCTGGTGCTTCATGAAGGCCGCAGGCGAGTCTGAGCTGGAGTGGGACTCGGGCCTATGGAAGCCACCCTTGTGCTGAGTCTGACTGTTGCCCTGTGTAACCGCTGGAGTTCAATGAGTGCTCATCAGATGCCATGCTGTGGGCTGAAGGGTTGATTCACCCTGTCCTGCCCCAACTGCCCTGTTCCTGCCACTCAGCAGCCATGTGATCTTGGGACAGTGACTTCTCTTTGTGCCTCGGTTTTCAAATCTGTAAAATGGGTTTCAAAATAATAGTCCCTGCCTCCTGGGGTGATGGTAAAGGAGATGTTGCTAAGATCAAGATCAAGAATGGTATTGCCAGGGGGTAAGCTCCCCGTCACAGGGCGAGACCAAGCAGGTGGCATTTGAGACAGAACGGGGATGTCTGTCCTGGCTCCTCTTGGCTCTTGGTACCCCTTTCAGGCCCACAGACACGTACAGGGACCATTCTTATCTCCACTTTGCAGAAAGTGAACGTGAGGCTCCAGGTGGCACAGTGAAGAAGTATTCTAGCTGGGATTTGAACCCAGGGCTGAGAATCCAGGGCTCATTGCAGCTGAGTGAGGAGTCGGTCTTGGCTGGCGAGTTCCCAGTGCCTGGTTCAGGGTCAAAGCCTGGCCTGGGCTTCTACCTGCATGTCCCCTATTAGTGCATACTTGTATATGCCTGAGCTAATCTATCGGATACTTTGCCAGAAGCTCAATTTTCATAGATTTGTGCCCAAAGTGCCCCCTTGGAGCCTGTAGCGTTTCTGTACCCGGCTCGACCTCCTGACAGCGCTGCGTCTCAGTATCCCTTGAGATATAACAGCCATTCTGTAAAGTGCACAGACCTGAGGCTCGCGGACTCTTTACATATGTGCAGACCCTGTGAGCACTGGCCTGACACCTAACCTCTGGCATCTCGTCTCGACTGTCCTGGAGGGATATTCTGTTGTATGGATGAACCACATTTTATTTGGGTTGGCCATTTGGGTTGTTTACACCTTTTGGTGATTGTGACCGTTAGTGTACAGGCTTGTGTGGGCGTGTTTTCATTTCTCTTGGGTACATATCCAGGAGTAGAGTTGTGGGTTATATGGTAACTCTATGCTTAACTTTTTGAGGAAACCCACACTACTGAGGAGACTCCCTTGGTTAGAGCCAAGTGGCAAGGGGGAGGGAGTTAGGAAGTGTGGTGGGGGGAACACTGGTCCCCCAGACCCTTTGGGGGTCAGACTCCACCACAGCCCTTGCTGTGTGAGGATCCTCGAGCCAGGTGGGAACTGTCCTCTGCAGCCCCTGGTCTAGGGGTTGGTGGGGGCTGACCAGGCAGGTGGGCGGCTTCTGTCCTTGCTGGGAAGTTGCTATCCAAGAGCCCCCCTCTCTGGCTCCCCATCCTGCCTGCCTGCCTGCTGAGTGGCCTGGCTCCCGGGTCCCTTGCAGGAGGTCTAGCCATGCCCTCTAATCCATCTCCACAATTAATGCCATTTACTCGGAGGAGGGCAGATTAGCTCCAAGGGGGGCTGCTCTGGCCCTCTCCTGGCCCCAACCCCCTCCCCAGACTTCGAGGGGACTTGGGGGTGAGAGGCAAGTAGGTCCCAGTATCACCTTGAGCTTCTGAAGGCTCTTTCCTGGTATTGTTGCCAGGGGCTGCGGCAGCTCAATAAAATTGAGTCTGCTAAGAAACTCCAAGAAGAGGCTGGGGTTTGAGCCCCCAAGGTTCTGAGCCTTACCGCATTGCAGCCAAAATCCAGAAGGCTGCGAACAGCTCGTCTCAGCTGCCCCACAGCTGTGTGACTTTAGGCAAGTGTCTTCCCCTCTCTGTGCCTCAGTTTACTAATCTGCCATCACAATTGTACCTGCCTGCCAGGTCATGTCAGGATGACACAAAATGAGGATTTTAAGTATCTAGAACTTGGCACATGGGAGGAGGTGAGTTTCCTGTTACTGGGGAAAACCAAGCAGGCAATAGCCATGATGCGGTTCTGGCCGGGGGTCCTGACTTGTCTTGGCCCTGAGGACCACACCCTCCCACCCCCTGGCCCACAGGCCCCTGCCAGGCTGCCTGCCCTCTCTGGCTGGCTCCCAGGTGAAGAGGTTCTCAGCCTCCAAGCGGAAGCAACATTTCATCAACCAGGCAGTGCGGAACTCAGACCTTGTGCCCAAGGCCAAGGGGCGGAAGAGCCTCCAGCGCCTGGAGAACAGTGAGCAGGGGTTGGAGGCGCCTCCTGGGGGCTCCTAGGCCTCAGATAAGAATGGCGTGCTCGTTGGCATTATCTCTCATCCTTACCACGAACTCAGCCCTGAGCTGGGCAATGATGGGGACCCAGAGAGGCTTCAGCTCTGGGCCTGGGTGGGGTGGCAGGCAACAGAGTCAGATTTAGACACCTCTAATCCCGTGGAGCTAGCCCTGGGCCAGAGGGAGCTCTGGGCATTGAAGCTGGGGCTTTGAAGGATGTGTAGGAATTCAATAAGTCAGGGTGAGATAGAAGGAGTTCTAGAGGCTGAATGGTTTCTGTGCATTCTGGGAGGGGCAGCCAGTGCATGGGGGTGGAGAGGTAGGCATGAACCAGAGTGTGGAGGATCCAGACGCAGAGGCCTAGGGAGGCTGGGCGGCTAGAGGGGTTTGGGAGGGGAGAAGGATGATTGGTGGGTCCCTGTGCAGCCCAGGGGTCCTCGAATGACATACCCTGGCCCAGAGACTATCTATTTCCACACAGCCCAGTACCTCCTGACCTTGTTGGAGTCCGACGGGGGCACACCTGGCCTGGAGGATGGGGACCTGGCTCCCCCTGCGGCACCCGGCATCTTCGCAGAGGCCTGCAATAATGCGACCTACGTCGAGGTACGATCCTGTACCCCTTGTTTGCACCGTTCGGGCCACACTGGCCTCCTCCCAGGTTCTTGAGCCCCCATCCTTACTCCCACCACCAGGAACACCCGGCCCCCTCTAATCCCTGACAAACACACCTGCAGTCACCCTCAGGGTCCCCAGGCCAGGCTAGACTCCCCCCTACCGAAACTTCCATGGTCATGGTTCATCTGCTCACCGCGATTTCGAATGAATGACTGGATGAAGAGATTACTGACCCCGCCCCAGAGGCGGGTCCGCCGAGGTCTCCCCCTCCAGTTGCCCGCGCACCGGCACACACATGTCCACAAGGAGGTTCTCCTGTACTTTGTGTCCTCTGTGTCCCTCTGCCAAAAGGGGAAACTGAGGCCCAGAGACTGGAGGCCATTAGCCCTGGGCCTCACAGCAGACCCCACCTGCCTGTCTTCAAGGTCTGGAACGACTTCATGAACCGCTCCGGGGAGGAGCAGGAGCGGGTGCTCCGCTACCTGGAGGATGAGGGCAAGAGCAAGGCGCGGAGGCGGGGGCCGGGCCGCTGTGAGGACCGCAGGCCAGGTGCGGGTGGGCGGGGCCTGGTGTGGGCAGAGCCCAGGGGTGGGTCCCATGGGGCCAGGGGTTGGAGCCTTGGGGACCTGTGTGGGTGGGGCCTGGTATGGGCCGAGCCTAGGGGTGGGTGCCGAGGGGCCAGGGGATGGAGTCTGGGGCCTGGGGTCCTACCTAGTGTGGGTGGAGCCTTGAGGACCTGCGTGGGTGGGGCCTAGCACGGGCGAGGCCTAGTGTGGGCAGGGCCTGGCCGCTGCCCCCAGCAGCCTGCCCGGTGCCCTCTTGCAGACGACCTGGCCTACACCCCACGCGACTGTTTCCAGCGCATCAGCCGGCGCATACGAGCCATCCTCAAGCGGAGCCGGATTCCCATGGTAAGTGCCGGGCGGAACCTGTTACTGAGCACCGAAGGGGCTCATCTGTAGCCACCTGCCTTATTCTTTTTGGTGTCTCTTTTCGCTCCTCAGGCTCTCATTTGGGGTTGGGGTGAATAGAGATCATGTTACCCAGCTTGTGACATGAGAGACAGACCCGTGTGATCAGAGGGTGGGACCCGGTGCTTCACCCTGAGGATGGGAGGGCTGGGGACAATGAAGGTGGGTATTGTGAGATGTGTAGGAGTTCACCAGCAGCAGCACAGGCCACTCAAAGGTGCAGAGATGTCAAAGTGCCTGGCACTCTTGGAGACGGTTAAGTAGCTTCATGTAGTGGGTCAGAGCTTCAGGGGGTGCCCTGAGCATGGGGGGAGGGTCCCACCCACTGTCCAACCTGACTTCTAGGTGAATCTCTCTCACAGGAGACACTGGAGACCTGGGAGGAGCGGCTGCTGAGGTTCTTCTCTGTGTCCCCCCAGGCCGTCTACACGGCCATGCTGGACAACAGGTGACTGGGCAGGGCGGGCCCGTGAGTCCCCTGGGTGGCTGGCTGCAGCCTGCGCTCGCTCACCGCTCCGCTCCTCCGCAGCTTCGAGAGGCTCCTGCTTCATGCTGTCTGCCAGTACATGGATCTCATCTCAGCCAGTGAGTCCCCGCTGGCCCCGGGACCCCAGGGTCACCTGGGATCTGGGTGCCCAGCTGGGGGGGGGTGGGGGAGGCATCTCCCAGTGAGCAGAGATGAGGTAGCAGGACTCTGATTGCATTTAATTGGCCAAAGCTCCCTGTGAGCCTGACCCTGTGCTGGGTGACACTGGGGACAGACACCCCTTAGTTCATATCTTCAGGGCTGGGTGCTCAGGAGGACCTGGTGGGGGTGATGACGCCAGGCCTTGAGGTGCCTCACTGGACCCCGAGATGAGATGCAGGACCCCAGTGTCCAGAGAGTTCTTGTGTAGCCATAGCCCTGCCTGTTCTGTTCTGACTGGCTACGTGCAAGCCCTCCCTTCTGGGCTTGAGCCCTGGTTTTTACATTTGGCTGCATGTTATGGTGGTCTCCACAGCTCCCCAGTGAGGTCCTCACAGGCCCTTGCTGCCCTGCCCCATCCGGTCCTCACTCCCCATGCCCTTCTCCTCTGCCTCCTGCCTGGAGTTGCCAAGGAGATGGTTTCCATGGCAACCCCAGGATAGCTCCTCCTGCGTTCCCCCTACAGGCAGTCGGCCCCCCACACTGGCCTTTGTTCCCTCAGACTCAGATTGAAGGGGCTTGGCTTGGGAGGCTTCTCTGTGGGGGCCAATCTGTAGTCTGAGCACAGAGCTGGAGTGGCCGGCGAGGGGGCGGGGGAGAGTCCGAGGTAGAGGGGAACAGTCGGGGTGGAGGCTCTGGGTGGGACTGAGCTTGGGGTTAGCCCAGGCAGTTCAGTTTTTACAGGGGGAGGTGGGGGAGATGAGGCCGGCGGGGGCTGGGCCATCCAGGGTCTTGATGCTTCAGGGTCAACTCAGGCTGCCATGTGCAGGTAGGGGTGGAGGCTGGGAAACCAGGGCACTGGTTAAGGCCTGTATTTGAGTGTGGGCTTGACCTTGGACCTTGTGTGTCTTAGTGTTCCTATCTGCGTAATGGGATTAGTAACAGCAAAGTTGAAACCAGCCACCAGGGAAATGAACAGCACGAGGGAGCATTAATTGTTCTCCAGAGCTAGGCCCTGGGGCCTGACAGTGTCTAAAGTGGAACCAGACCCTGCCCAGAGGAGGGTTATAGTCGGCCGAACCCCCTAAAGCAGCAGCAGCAAAGACACGGGGGGGTAGCCCTCCTGGCCCTTCTGGGCCCACAGCAACTGTTTGTGCCACGACTCTCACACTCCTGTAATTCTTGCCCCCTCGCTCCCTCCCACAGGTGCTGACCTGGAGGGTAAGCGACAGATGAAAGTTAGCAATCGACACATGGACTTCCTGCCGCCGGGGCTGCTTCTGTCTGCCTACCTGGAGCAGCGCAGCTGATGGCGGCCCCACGGTCCCCTGCCTGGCGCTGAGATCTCCAATACCATCCGAGGGAATAATATCTCTGATATTTTTAGAATTTGTCATGGAAATCAGCTCTTCCCCTTGGGGTGGCTCTCTCTCACCCTTGCCCCATCTCCGCCCAGCTCTCTCAGGCAAGGGCTGGTGGCTAGGGCCACCCCAGACCCTCCCTGCTCTGGAGCTCTCCACTCTGGGACTTGTATTTGGGCAGGGAGACCTGGTCTGGGTACTTCCATGTTCCTTCTTTGGCCCAGCCTGAAGCTCAAGCAGGGAGGGAGAGGCCGAGTTTTTATCACTTTTAATGAATTTGGCATGATTTGTTGTAGATTTTAAATTTCCCTCTCAGGGGAGAAAAACCAAAACTCACCCCTGCTGAGACACGGTGGGGCTTCATCCAGCCCCTGCCCCACCCAATCCCTGTTTCTTGCTTGGGTTCGGGGGGAGTCTCTGGGGCCCCACCGTTGCCCCAGGAGCTTCGTGTCTTGTGTGTGTTTGTGCGTGTGCGTGCCCCACTACCCAGGCCAGGAACAGCGTTTTAAAGGCTGGATTAATCCTCTTTTTGGAACGTGTGTCCTCCCCTGGTGCCTTTTGGCTGATGTGTTTTTGCTTGTGTGACATGGGCAGCTCTACGTGTCCCCTCATACCCCCACTTCCCTCTCCCTTCCTTGGTACTCTGGGGGCTCAGGACTTCCAGCCAGAAGCTCCTGTCCTCAGAAAGCCCTGTTCCCCCACCTCATGTCCCCTGTGTCCCCCAGCCTGGCTCTGGCCCATTGAGTCAGGGAGTCTCCGGCCTCTCTGCTGGTCACCCTACCCCAGGCTGTGAGAGCAGGGCTGGGGACCCCCCTTCCGAGTGTGTGGTTAGTTGTGTTTTTGGGAAAATGGAGGGTTCAATAAATTTCTGGTGCTCTGCCCTCGGGCTGGGCGGCTTTTTCTTTGGGTGGTGTGTGTGCTGGTCACTGAGGGCTGCAGGCCTGGCGGGATGAGATTCCCTGATAAGAATGCTATCCCTGTAGAAGGTACTCATGGGAACCCTGTTGGGTGCTGCCAGGCCGTTAATCTCTTGAGTACCCCCGGTTCGAATCCCACCTCTGCCTCTTTTCAGCTGTGTGACCTTGGATGCGTCACTAACCTCTCTGTGCCTCAGTTTCCCCATGTGATAAACAGGGTCGGCAGGAGGATTATGTGAGATAATTGATGCAGGTAAAACCCTGGCTCAGGGCAAGTAATACCATGCTCAGAAATCTATTTAGCTGCACTTCCTGGCCTGGGTTATTTGTTTCCCACCAATGGTAATTTTGTATCCCCCTGCTCACAGTGTTTTTGTTTTGGAAGCTCAGACGCCAGGGAGGTGGCAGGAGGGGCCTGTGAATGCCATTCCTCTGGTCACTGGATCCATTTCCCAATGACTATTTTCTGAGCCTTTTTTTTTTTTTTATTGTGCTTTAAGTCAAAGCTTACAAATCAAGTCAGTCTCTCATACAAAAATTTGTGAACACCTTGCTATATACTCCTAGTTGCTCTCGCCCTAATAAGACAGCACACTCCTTCCCCCCACTCTGTATTTTCATGTCCAGTCGGTTTCTGACCCCCTCCGGCCTCTCATCTCCCCTCCACACAGGAGCTGCCCACATAGTCTCATGCGTCTACTCGATCCAAGAAGCTCACTCTTCACCAGTATCATTTTCTACCCCGTAGTCCAGTCCAATCCCTGTATGAAGAGTTGGCTTTGGGAATGCTTCCTGTCTTGGGCTAACAGAAGGTCTGGGGACCATAACCTCTGGGGTCTTTCTAGTCTCAGTCAGACCATTAAGTCTGGTCTTTTACGAGAATTTGGGGTCTGCATCTCCTGTTCTGAGCCATTTTGAGAGGGAGGTTCGGGCCTGGAGTCTGTCACCCTCAGTTGTTCGGCTCCGGGAACGGGGACTTTCTGCACAGTCATGGCACCATCCTCCCTTGAGGACTTTAATCTTGATCCAGTGTGGCCTTCGGATATTCAGACCCTTAAAGAAAGATAGCCTTTTTACTTTAGAACAGCAACAGCGTCAGATTTACAGTCACCGGGAAGACAGTTCAGAGAGCCCCATCCACCACATGCCTGCTTTCCCCTTTTTGAACGTCTCACATCAGTGTGGCCATTTGTCACAATAATGAACAATATCAATACTGGGGAGTCTTTGGGTGACAGCTTGATGCCTAACTGACAGGTTGGCGGTTCAAACCCACTGTCTTAGCTATCTAGTGCTGCTGTAACAGAAATACAAGTGGATGGCTTCAACAAACAGGAAGTTTTGTTGTCTCACAGTCTAGGAGGGTAGAAGTCCAAATTCAGGGTACCAGTTCCAGGGGAAGCCTTCTCTGTCAGCTCTGGAGGAAGGTCCTGTCATCAATCTTCCCGCAGTCTTGGAGCTTCTCAGGCTCAGGGACCCTGGGTCCAAACGACGCTCTCTGCTCCCAGTGTTGCTCTCTTGGTGGTATGCGGTCCCCCTGTCTCTGTTCACTTCTCTTTTATATCTCAAAAGAGATTGGTTCAAGACACAACCCAATCCTGCAGATTGAGTCCTGCCTCATTAACGTAACCGTGCTAATCCCATTTCATCAACATCATAAAACCAAACCCATTACCGTGGAGTCTATTCTGACTCATAGTGACCCTATAGGACAGGGTAGAACTGCCCTGTGGAGTTTCCAAAGAGCGCCTAGTGGATTTGAACTGCCAACCTTTTGGTAAACATCCATAGCACTTAACCGCTATGCCACCAGGGTTTCTGTTATAGAGACAGGATTCACAACACATGGAAAATCACGTCAGACGACAAAATGGACAATCACACAATACTGGGAATCACGGCCCAGCCAAGTTGACAGACATTTTGGGGGCACGCAATTCAATCCATGGCACCCACCTAGAGGCCCCTAGGAAGAAAGGCCTGGTTATCTGCTTCTGAAAGGTCACACCCTTGAAAACCCTATTGACTCAGTTCTGCTCTGCACACATGGGAACGCCATGCTTTGAAATCGACTGGCTGCCAAACGACAACACTGATACATTATCATGAACTAAGGTCCACACTTTATTCAAATTTCTTTCGTTTTTCCCTGATTTCCTGTTTCTGGGACCCACGGGACCTTTAGTTCTCGCATCTCTTCAGGCTCCTCTAGGCAGCGACAGTTTCTCAGACTTTCCCTGTTTTTGAGACTTTGATGGTTTTAAAGGGTGTTACTGAGGAGTTTTGTGGGAGGCCCCTTGATTGGGGTTTGGCGCTTTTCTCATGAGGAGACTGAGGCTGTGGGTTTTGGGGAGGAAACCCCAGGGGTGAGGTGCCCTCCCCATCTCACCATATCAGGGTGCATACAGTCCACATGAACCGTCACTGTGACATTGACCTTGCTCACCTGGCTCAGGTGAGTTGTCAGGTGTCTGCACTGTGAAGTGAGCCCTTTCCCCCCTTTCCAAGCTGTGCCCTTTGGAAGGACATCACTATGCACCCACACTTAGGGGTGGGCGTAAGGCTGGAGAATCTACACAGAGTATTTTGAATTCTGCAGGGAGATCTCTGTTCTCCCTCTATTAATTTATCTGTCTTAGTCATCTAATGCTGCTATAACAGAAATACCACAAGTGGATAGCTTTTAACAGAGAATTTTATTTTCTCACAGTCTAGTAGGTTACAAGTCCAAATTCAGGGCGTCGGCTCCAGAGGAAGGCCTTCTGTCTGTCAGCCCTGGAGGAAGATCCTTTGTCCTCAATCTTCCCTGGTCCAGGAGCTTCTCAGGCACAGGGACCCCGTGTCCAAAGGACACGCTCTGCTCCTGGTGCAGCTTTCTTGGTGGTTTGAGGTCCCCAACTCTCTGCTTGCTTCCCTTTCTTTTTATCTCTTGAGAGATGAAAGGTGGTTCAGACCAGGGAAACTCCCTTTACATTGGATCTAGGTGGTGACCTGAGAGAGGGTGGTGTTGCAATTCCACCCTAATCCTCTTAACGTAAAATTACAATCACAAAAATGGAGGACAACCACACACGGCCTAACCAAGTTTATACACAGATTCTGGGGGGGACATAATTCAGTCGGTGACATTATCCAATCATCTATTTATAACACTATGAACTCAAGGGGGATCACTTTAAATTTTGGATTATAATCCCATACTACTTTATTTTGTTGCTTAAGCGATTCCACTTCAGCCCTGGGGAGCTCTTCGGTTGTCTCCTGCGTCCTTTCGACCTACCCCATCATGTGGGGGGGTTATTTACCGAGTTATTTCCTTATTTTCTGGCACATTTTGTATACTTCTGCACCCTCCTAGAATCGGCCATTTCTCCAAGGAGCCCGGTTCTAACTATCGGAGCGTGATTTGGGGAACCAAGATCTGGGCGCTGGGCGTGCGCGATTCCATTTTAACACACGTTTAAAACGTTTTCAAGACAGATGTTGAAAATGGAAATCCAAACGTTGGGTAGAGGTGGTGCGTGCCCAGTGCGGGGTTCAAAAGACCCGGCTGGACTGACCGGCGCGAGGGTCACTATCCGGGAAGTGGTTCCCAGAGGGCAAGCCTTGGGGATTAAGGTACGGGCTGCGGAGTTGGGGTGCTCCCCAGGGTTGGGGTGCGCTAGAAGCGTTGCCTGCAACTTTAGAACGTTTTCTTCGGTAGCCCAAGAGGGGCAGTGCTGGCGGGGGGAAAAGAATGAGATTTTGGAAAAGAAATCAGGTTTGGAACCGGCAGTTCCCCCCACGGGACAAGCCTTGGAGCTTCAGTTTACCCTCCAATGAAGATTGGAAATAAGAACCAAAATATGGAACGCTTCACGAATTTGCGTGTCATCCTTGCGCAGGGGCCATGCTAATCTTCTCTGTATCGTTCCAATTTTAGTATATGTGCTGCCGAAGCGAGCACGGTTACCACGCTAGTCCGTCCCATATTTATAGTATCTCCTGTTCATCTCTTTACAGTAAAGGTCACTCTTTTTTTAAGGTTAGCAATCTATAAATCCTTTATATGACATTAGTACAACACATGGAGTAATAACAAAAAATTTTAAGAATAACTGCCGTGGAGAAAGTCCCCTAGTTGTTCTACCAACTAGAACTGCGATGGCTGCTGGGAAGATTTCCATGTAAATAAGCCACCGCATGCAAATTATGGCGCTGGGGCGGGGCCGTCCCAGAAGTCTCTGCGAAGCTGCGACGCCGCGCAGGCGACTCTTTGGTCCCGGGTAATATGGCGGCGCCGGAGCCCGCGGGTTAACGCGAGTGCGGGCCGTGGCCGCCCGATCGGCTTGGCGCACGGGCTGGCCAGGTGAGCGCGGCGCTGCGCGGGCCCGGCGGGGGCGTCCGGCGTCCGGACGTTGCTCGCGGCCCCGGGGAGCGCGGGCCAGAATAGGTGGAACCGGCGGGGGCGGGGCCTCGAGGGCCACCGTTCCGGGGGCGGGGCCTGCAGGGCCGGGGGGCGGGGTCTGGGAGCAAAGGGTGCTGGGTACGCGGCCAGCGCGCCGGGGGCGGGCCCAGGGGCTGTTACGGGAACTTGGGGTGGAGCCTGAGGTCCGCGGGGGTCAGGGCCTGGGGGCCGTGGGGGAATCGGGGCGAGGACTGCAGAGCAAATGCTGATGAGGGCGGGGCCCGCGGGTCAGGGGCGGGGCCCGCGGGTCAGGGGGCGGGGCCCGCGGGTCAGGGGGCGGGGCCGGGGAGGACGGGGCTGGTGGGCGGCCTGGTCGGGGACACGTTGGGGTGGGGTCCCCGGGAGGAGCCTGGGGAGACTTTGGGGTGAGCCCGACTCCGCGGTGTCACCAATCAGGGTCCTCCGTGTGCTGCCCTCGCCTCCCGCGGGCTCCTGCGGACAGCCGTCGGGCTCCTGTTTTTTGATTTTTTCCAGCCACGGCCCTCCAGGGCCCCGGGGCGAGTCCTCCTCGTCCACAGCCTGCCTGTGGGCCCCCTGCCCTTCCCTCCTCCTTCCTCTTGCTCACTCCCTGCTCACTCGCTGTAGCCACAGCCATGCTGCTGCCTTTCTCCAACTCGCCAGGCTTGGTCCTGCCTCAGGGCCTTTGCACGTCCTGTTCCCTTCCCTGGAGGCTCTTCCTCCAGATGTCTCCTGCCTCCCTCCTTCACCCCTGTGCTCACATATCGCTTCCCCACTTAAAGCTGCAGATCCTCCCACCACACACACACAGTGCCCAGGGCAAGGATTTGATCTGCTTTGTTTACTCCTGCGGTATGTCTAGGGTCCAGAGTGCCACTTGGCACACTGCAGGCGCCAACATCAATGACAAGCCCTCCCTCCTTCAGGAGCTAGTGACATCCGTGCTGTGTGGCAGGTGGCATAATGGACCTGGCTTACGTCTGCGAGTGGGAAAAATGGCCCAGGAGCACCCTCTGCCCTTCCGTGCCCCTGGCTTGCGCCTGGTCTTGCCGCAACCTCATTGCCTTCACCACGGACCTGCGGAACGATGATCAAGGTGCGCTGGCCGCACCACAGTAGTGCCCCTGGAGTCCTGGGGAGCCAGCACCGTGGGGCTCAGTCTCAGGCCTGTCTAGGACCCCGGTTCCACCCCTCACCCAGTGGGCAGCCTGGCCATTCACCCTGCCCCCTTGTCTATAACCTGGGGGCAGTGGGATCTCCAACCTCACAGGGATTCAGGGGGTGAACATGGAGACCTCTCATGCCTGGAACCTGCAAGGTGCTTGGGTTCACTCCCACGGGATTGAGTGGGGACGGGGGGTGGTGGGTCACTGAGGCGTATCTGGAGACTCACTCGCCCCATTTTCCATTCGGTCTTTGAACATATGGGTCACTGTTTGGCTTTTGAAAATCTCTGAAGTACACAGTGCCCAGGTCTCTCTCTGCCATCGTCTGCATAATATGTGCTCGTTAGAGAGAATTAGAAAAGCACAGAAAACTAGAACTAGGAAAAAGAACCACCTGTTACCTTCCACGGACAAGTGCTTACTGTTAGCGTTTTGGGTTCATTTTCTCCCATTTTTGTTTTCTGTGCCTTTTGTGAGAACGTGGTTGTAATTACATTGGCAGTGGTGTGTTCCCTGCCTGCCTCTCTCCTCTGGCGGGGTCACACACGCGCCTCACTGTGTCACCGTTGTCCTCAACGTGATTGATGGCAGCTCCACAGCTTCCCTGTGAATGGGGTCTTTGGTGGGCTGCTCAGTTGAGCCTGCCTGGGGTCCTCAGGGTGCTCCTTCAGGGCCATGCTGACGGTGCTCCGTACCACTTCCGGGCCATGCTGACCGTGCTCCGTCCCACAGACCTGACTCGTATGATCCATATCCTGGACACGGAACACCCCTGGGAGGTGCACTCCATTGACTCGGAGCACCGTGAGGCCATCACCTGCCTCGAGTGGGACCAGTCAGGTGAGGAACGGGCCCCGGGTTGGGCTGCGACATGCTCACATCTCCAACTGTAGAGTTGGGACTTGGACCTCCTGCCATCAGTCTCTCCTGCTCACTGTGTCCAGAGACGTTTCCTGAGCGCACCTCAGGCCTCCCGACTGCTGGGCCTTTGCCCAGGCCACGCCTTCCACTGGGCACTCCTCTCATACCGTCTGTACCCTCGAAACCTGTCCCCCCTTCCCAGGCCCCTTGGGAGTTTGCCCCTGCCTTCTGGGGAAGGTTTGTGATGCAGCTTTGTCCCCACAGGCTCCCGGCTCCTCTCGGCCGATGCTGACGGCCAGATCAAGTGCTGGGGCATGGCAGACCACCTGGCCAATAGCTGGGAGAGCCCAGTGGGCAGCCTGGTGGAGGGGGACCCCATCGTGGCCCTGTCCTGGCTACACAATGGAGTGAAGCTGGCCCTCCATGTGGAAAAGGTGAGTGGCCCACCTGAGTGAGTAGGTTGGTGGGTGAGATCTTGCCATCCTACCCATTCACCTGGCCACCTGTCTCCCCGTCTCCCACCACCACCATTGTCCCCTGATTTCTTGAGCCCTGGGCCTGGTTCACACCTGGGATGAGCACCTGGTTGTCAGTGGGGCTTGAAACGGGTTCTGCCTGGTTCAGTCATGGCCAAGGAAGCGTCACTGGAACAGTCCCAAATTTTTAAAGTTATGGTGTATCAGAAAGATAGCTGGAGCAGGAGCAGTTATTGGCCAAAGTCCTGTGTTTTGGTCATCTAGTGCCGATATAACAGAAATACCACAAGTGCATGGCTTTAACAAAGAGAAGTTTGTGTTCTTACAGTCCAGTAGACTGGAAGTCCGAACTCAGGGCACCGGCCCCGGGGGAAGGCTTTCTTTCTCTGTTGGCTTTGGAGGAAGAACCTTGCCATCAGTCTTCTCTTGATCTAGGAGCGTGGCAGTGCGGGAATCTCAGGCCCAGAGGACATACTCTGCTCCCTGTGCTGCTTCCTTGGGGGTCCCCATGTCCCTCTGCTCGCTTCTCTCTTTTATATGTCAAAAGAGATTAGTGTAAGACACTATCTAATCTTGTGTTGTTGTCATCAGGTGCTGTTGAGTCAGTTCTAGCTCTTAGTGACGACAGAACGAAGTACTGCCTGGTCCTGCACCGTGCCCACTGTCGTTATGCTTGAGCCCATTGTTGCAGCCACTGTGTTCATCCATCTCGTTGAGAGTCTTCCTCTTTTTTGTTGACCCTGTGCTTTACCAAGCATGATGTTCTTCTCCAGGGATTGATCTCTCCTGACATCTAATCTTGTGCATCTTATCAATATAATTGCTGCTAATCTATCTTATTATATTATAGTGATTGGAGTTACAACACATGGGGACATGACCTGAGATGAAAAATGGTAGACAATTATACAGTATTGGGAATCGTGACCTCGCTAAGTTGACAGATATTTTTGGGGGACACAATTCAATCCATAACACACTGCTAGAAACTTCATCTCCTTCTTAGAGAACAAGGGCAGCATACGTGTTGCATAGCAACCGGATCTCTTGCCCTGGATTTTGAGCACAGTCCGAAGCAGCGCTGCCCCACTTAAAGATGGCCACCATCTCTGCCACTTTGAATGTGTGTCACTGTTCTACGGTCCTGCCAGTAACCTAGTCTCATCCATCAGTCTCCTGAAGGGGCTCACTACGCCTCTTCTGAGTCTCCCATTCCAGGGTTTCCGCCTATAATTTTTCCCGTTCTAGGTACCTTGCCCGATTTACCAAATCGTAAAACTTTGAGTCTGTCCCTGTTTTGCGTTGTCAGCCATGACTGAACCAGTTTTAACTGATTCGAAGCGCTGGTTTTCAGTGAGCTACTCATTTAACTGGTGGCTGCTGTTTTCAGAATCCAGCGCACCTTTTGATTCAGTAACATCCCATAATTCCTCTCTGTGTACGTCATGATTCGACCCAACATCACAGTTAAGAGTAGGAGCCACCAAGGTCAAGGGGCTCCTGAATTTGCATCCTGCCTTGACGCCCCTGTTTGGCCCTTCCCTCATTGTAACGTGAGGCTCGTACAGGTCGTGGAGAGGATTCGACGCGTGAAGGCTCGAGCACACTTGACTTGGGGCTGCAGTTGTCGTTGCTCAGGAGACTTTACTACCTATGCGCGTTTGCTTAGCTGTGCCCCTCTCTGGTGTGTTCTTTGTGTCCCTCCCTGCCTGAGCCCCACTTGGCTGTCAAATGCCCCCTCCTGCAGGAAGTCCCCCTAGATTGATGCAGCAGAAGATGATCTTTTGTCCCTCCCCGTGTGTGTCTCTCTTGGTTCCCAGCAGAGGGCCTAGGGACAGCTGTTGTCACCAAGTGAATTGCGGGTGGCTGCAGTTCACTTAGCATCAGATTCAGGCCAGAGGGTGAGCTCTGGGAATGGGCCTCCCCCCATGCTGCGATCCCCTTTGGTCCCTTTTTTATCTTTTTTGTAAAAGCTTTATTGAGAGATATTTTACATTTCACAAAACTCACCCATTTAAAGTAAACACCTTGGGTACTTACGTATTCACTGAGCGTATAACCGTTACTGCTCTCTAATTCCAGAACATTCTCAGCACCCCAAAAAGACACCCCATACCCATTACCAGTCATTTCCCAGTCCCCCTCCCCCAGCCCCTGGCAACCGCTAAGCCACTTTCTGTCTCTGGGTTTGCCTATTCTACATTTCATATGAATGGAATCTAACAATATGTGGGGTTTTGTGGCCGGTTTCTCTCACCAAGCATAACGTTTTCGAGGCTCATCTGCATTGTGGCATATATCAAAGCATCATTGTTTTTCTGTCCGAGTATGTTTGCTTTTGTATCATGAAGGCACTTGTGCTCACTTAAAGCGCCGTTGAACCCAACGGAAGTGTGCAGTGTTGCTGTCAGGTGCGCATCTCCGTGGTAACCACTCTCACTGCCTGCCTTGCTGTGTCACTCTCTGAACCTTTTTCTCTCTGTAAAAAGTTTCTTTTTAAAAGCCTTTTGGTCTAAAACAAAGTCATACGATACACGCGTTTTCGTTACAATACAGCAAGGACACTTCTCTGCATCACAACCTGCAGGCTCACATCGTTGTTGTACGTCTTTTATCGACTCCAGAAATAAACAAACATGTTTGTCCTTGAGCAGATCTCTAGCAGTTCAGGAAACCCGTGGGGTGTACGTATCATTTACACATCGTCTGGTAGCTGGCTGCTGTCCTCAAAAAGCCACCCATTTAACTGGCGGCTGCTGTCCTCAGTGCTGCAGTGTCAGTACAGAGATGGTCAGGCCTGCAAAGCAGAAAATATTCACTCTCTGGCCCTTTACAGAAAGATTGCTGAGCCCCGTTGTACCTGTGTTCACTCTTTTCACCTTTACCATGGCCTCCGAAATAAAGACTGTCATTAGCTCAGTCTTACACGTGAGGAGACCGAGGGTCAGAGAGGTCTAGATCACACAGTGACTTCCGGAAGGGGGGTTGTTGGGTCACAAGGCAGACCCCTAA